>NC_063049.1:22156584-22756584 GCF_018812025.1 Megalobrama amblycephala | reverse complement strand
TCGTAATTATCTTAAACAGACACAGCAACAGAACATGCATAAACCAATTATGTATTCAGTAAATTTGAATCATTGTTTTTGGTTACACTTTATTTTAAGGTGTCTTTGTTACACTGTAATTATACATTTAAGTACCGAGTAATATTACGTAACTACATGTACTTAGGATTAGGGTTTATTTTTGTTTAGGGTTGGGTATGCATCATTTTTAGTTATTACTACAGTAACTACATGTAACGACACTAAAATAAAGTACCTTATTTTTAATTATGGAATGAAAGTTTTATAAAAGTTTTTTTTTTTAAATCTGTTTGCAAGTTTGAGGCAACAGAGAGAAAACAGATATTGTAGACGCCATAACCTTTTACATATATGTTTTTTTTTTTTTAGCTCAAATTCAAATCCACATAGAAATTTCTGGCATTTAGAAAAAATTGCAAAATCATTGAATCTGTTGTATATAATAATCCTCCCTTAACAGCTAATTTTCTTAATTCATCAGTTTTGATAACCATGTCATTGGATACAAAACTTTATTTTAGCATTAATAGCTTCTTCAATGTAATTAGGATCTTAAAATTAAAGCACCTTCTTGTGATTATCGTCATTTTATATGAAGCAAATAAAACAGTTTATGATAAGGAATGCATTAGTGATAAATGTATAAAGATTTTATTTTATACGTAGGCCTATGTCTAGACCTATGTCATTTTTAATTTGATTATCTCTAAGTCCTTGTTTCATGCAATGAACTTGCAGGGAATAAAATGCATTTGTGCCACTAAGGCATGTGAAATGTGCGTGGTCAGTTTGCTAACCCTCATCCACCAGCCCCCATAAACACCTATTTGATCTGCAGTGATGCAACAAGGACTTCACTGTTTTGAGCTCATTCTTGCACTTAACTAGACCCATGCAAAGAAACCACCGAACTAGATTACACACACACATTTACACAGAGATCACAGAGAGACAGGTAGGAGCTTGGGCCCCTGTTGTCTCTAACAGGAAGGCATGAGTGCAGGGTTTTTTTCATAAAGGACTGTTTTGTGAACCTCTAAATGTTCTTAATTAATGTAGAAATAAATGACGGATGAGAGTGAGGAATGAGGCTCTTTACTTTATTATTATTACTGGACCATATTTCAACAAGCAGTTTGAGATCAGAGTACGTGCACAAAATACGACGTGCCAAATCATAATCTGTCGACAAAGCTGTGTGCTTAAAGTATGGTGCATGTAGCAATTATCTAACCATTATCTACCTATCCAAAACATTATTTATATATTTCAAAAGTAGTGGCGTGATGGGTTGAGTAGACCAACGTTTATTTCTTAGGAGAGTCCTGCTTGCATTACACACTTATCTTTGTCTAATTATTTGAATGTTGTTTTTTATTTGTCCTAATGATCAGTAAGTATCATTAGTGCAGGAATGTCTTGCCATCTTTAAAAACTGATTACAGTTAACATTCATTGATTAAAGTTAAATGTCAAGTTAGATATTGAAGTTTATCCGTATAAAATGAATCGATCGCAATGCAATATTCGTAAAGTTTTTGGGTGTGGCCCCTTATTTAAGAGGGACAACAATGAATGAATGAAGATATATCGCATGTTAAAACTTTATTAATTTAAATTCAAATGCATTGTATCTCCAGTTTTGTCTGTGTAGCTGAATTTTTGCTCTTTTCACCATTTGTGTTGTGTAGTTATGGCAAACCATGGTGCATATAGTTAGATTTTCATATACACATTTAAGTTATTTAAAACCACACTTGTTTTAATTATGTTTTATTAGAAGAGGTATATACTTGTTTTGTGCCCAATCAAGACATTTACAGGCTTCAGGAAACATCTAATAATCTCAAACATTGTCTATAGATTTATTTTGGCTTGTTTATAAGAGAGTCGGTCATATATTGAGATGTAATATCTGATTAAATGTTTCATACATGTGTGCACTGTTAAGACACCATCTATAATACTTAGACATCCATCTTTGATTGGTTCCTCTAATCATTTCAAGAAGTTTTAACTGGTCTCGGTGGTTTATTTATAAAATTGTAAAGCTAGTTTGCATTCTATTCGTCCAATGTGATAATTGATGAGTTTAAGTGTTATTGGGATGCCCTGCATTAAACCCACATTTAAATATGATTTGCAAGGATTAATATGAGAGAAATTCATTGTATATTAATAAGTGACTCCAGAGACATGAAAGCCTTGGGATAGGGGAATTCTTAGTTGCCTCCTAATTTAATCTAAATAAATATATCAAATTTTCTCTCTGTATTTAATCATCTGGCAGTTTAGGCTCTAGAGGTGCTCTCTCATAAATGTTTTTTTTTTTTTTTTTTTTTTCTCATTTTCTTTTATTCTTTCTTATTATTTAACATTACAAATCCAACTATGCGGGGAAAGGAAGAAAAGGAGAGAGACATTACAAAACCTCGATAAATAAGAAGAGCCACCAAATGTTTTAGTCGTGTACTTGCTTTATGAAAGTCTTACAGTTGTTTGTTCTATTCGCAGAGGCCTCTATGAGCGACCCAACAAATTGCTATATTTTAGATGTTTTTCTCCTGCTGTATTCTATCATTTTCACTGCTCTCTACTTCCGAGAGAAGGTAAGCTGAGTGCATGCACAAATTGTTCCAAGTGAAGAAATTTACCTCACGGTTTTAAATATTAACCTGTGTTCTGCCTTGTATGGCTTAGTTTACAAAGGAAGGGCCTGTTCCTCCAGAGACTGCGACCCCGGCCCGTGACCCCAATGAGCCTGTCTATACAGTGAGTTATCATTAATACTTATCTCCCAGGTAGAGGTTCATGTTCAAGGTTCAAATATACTTCAATATGCGTTGACATATATTGCACTGAATGCGTCATTCCTACTATGAAGTGCTTTTTATTTGATAAAATATGAAACTCTCAATTTTTAAACATGAAAATGATATTTATTAGTTTTCTTGTATCACAAAGTCAGTTTAAAAAAAAAATTTTTTGTTGCTATACATAAAATATGTATTTATTAAGTTACTTCCTTTTACAATCAAAAACGTTTTAAGCAATAACTTTTACTTTCGTTATCTGTTGAGTTTCATCTCAAGCAATATTGTCTTTTTGACACCCCTAGTACCACTAACAGTCAGCTATTTTAAAGACTAAAAACACTAACCTTTTTGTGATATATTTTTTAAAATGTAAAGGACATAATAAAGTGATAAATAATGGCAGTGTTAATGTTTTGTCAAGTTATTTTGATCCTAACAGAAAACATTCGAGCAATCAGGAGAGCGCGGTATCTTGTTCAATAGGGTCTTTTTACTGCCAGGTGAAAATATGAGCCCTGGCTAACTTTTAATCTAATGTTTGTGGTTAATGTGCAAAAGTCTTAGGCCACCATTAGATGTTGTTTTAGCAATGATATAATGACCATTTATAATTATTTCTCAGTCTCTTTATTAGAATATAACCAGAAAATGCAGTAAATTTGTATGTATTAAAAACTGAGGGGGGAAAAATCAGGAGAAAAAAAACAGCTTTTATAGGATAAAGAGGAAAGTATTTAGTACCTCCACTTACACTTGAGCAATAGCAGGAACCGGCTCTCTTAAACCTAAATGGAATGGAAAAGGACTGGAAGACCAAGAAAACTTTCAAAATCTGATGAGAAGTTTCTTAGATTTTCTTCTTTGAGAAACTGGAAGAAGTCCAGGAGGTCGCACTAAATACTGATTTTTGCTTAAAGATTTTCTTCTCTTTTCTTCTTCTTTTTTTTTTTTTTTTTTTTTTACATTTTGTGTACATATTTTCTGTCTTTTCTGTTTGTATCATAATAAAGAGACTGAAAAATAAATATGGATGGTCATTAAACCAACAAAGCTGGTGGTGGCCAAAGACTTTTGCACTACATTTAGGCCCAACTTCCTTTAACCGTCAGGATAATGCGCACCTTAAAGGGATAGTTCACACACAAAAAAATCAAAATTCATTTACTCACCCTCAAGTTGCTCTAAACTTGTATTAATTTCTTTCTTCTGCTGAACAAATCAGATATTTTGAACAATCTCGGTAACTAAACGGAATTTTTTTTTCTATACTATGGAAGTCAGTGGGGCCTATCAATCAAATGTTTGGTTACCGACATTCTTAAAAATATCTTCTTATGTGTTCAGCAGAAGAAAGAAATTCATATAGGTTTGGAACAACTTGAGGGTTTGTAAATGATGACAGAATTTTCATTTTTGGGTGAACTAACCCTTTAAGGTTTTTCTTTTATTCGCGCGTTCATAACGCCCGCGCGCACACACATTAAAAATGAATTTCAAGAGATTGGTAAGAGGCAGAGCTTCTGAAAGTATGGTTTAACACTATATTAAAATATCTACTTAAATTACAACAGAATCATATTTATTTTTTAACGTGACAAAATTCAAAAAGCTCCACCTAACAGGAATGCAAATGTATACTAAACCACGTGCGTGCTGTATTTCTTAGGACTTGGATCTGCCTCAGATGAGTTCCGATTATCAGCAACTGGACAGACCGGTGAGATTAATTTAAGTTTTAAATTAATTGAATTTTTAAGTATATTTAAATTAGCCACATGGCAGGTACAGCATAGCATGTGTTGTACACAGACATTACTCCATGCCGTGATCTCCAGTCCTGTTTGTAATACATTGTATAAACGTGAAATTGCAGTTCTGAAAGAAAAAAAATGTTTTTAGATGCCTACCTGCTACATTTACCCAATATCTACATATTTCAGATTCGAAGACGGGAGCCAGAGACGCATTATCAGGTAAGAACCACTTATGCGTCAAAAAGGATGTGGATCAGATCTGAGAAACAGATAAAATTAACCAGATAATAGTTGCTTACCAGGGTACATTTAATGAGACAACTTTAATCCCTGCTGCCCTCCTGTGGTTGTTTACAGTTGTGCACTTACATTTTGTGATCGTTCCTCAGTGTTGGTCGGTGTGTATTTACTTTAGTTGGTGTATTTTCTAGGAACTGAGAGGAGCAAGAAATGATGAATACCAAGAAATAAGACCTAAAGGAAACAAAGTAAGTACATTAAGCCCACGAATATGAGAAAAGTGTATGGGTTGTGAGGTAGGAGTTGATTTTGATGCGAGTTTCACCCAATAATGAGGCATAATATCTTTATGCTTAGTTGGCAAATTAGCATAAATATTAATTTTCTATTTCTGTATTCTGCAGCCTCGCAAAGGCAAGAGCAAACCTGATGAGGTAATGTACCAATTCATTTTAAACACTTGGTTTGATATGTACTGCAAAGGCATTCATACATTTTTAAACATAAAAATACATTATGGTGTATATATACACAAATCTATATCTTTTTAGCTAGTGTCTCTTCCCTATTTTACTCTCTCTGTTTACTTAAGTGTCTGTTATCAGTGTTCTAGGTAATCACAACATTGTTTTAAACCTACCAAGCAGTACAGACTGCAGTTTTGTGAAAAGCCTAAATTCATCATATCAAGTTATGGTTTATTCCTTTAAAGGCTCGAACAGGGAGAAAAAGAGATGCAGCAGAGGCTGTGGAGATGGAAACTTTTCCCACATCACACGATTAACACACAGCACAAACCCAGGAGCAACTTTTATATTATCTTCCAACTTACAGATAAACTTGTGTATCTTTGTTGGATGCATTTATGTCTTGCTTTATATATATACACTGTTCAAAATTTTGGGGTCAGTAAGATTTTTATTTTTCTAAAGAAATGAATATAATTCAGCAAGGATGCATTAAACTGATTTTAAAAAAAAGTTACATTTATAATGTTACAAAAGATTTAGATTTCAATTTTTTTGTAAACATACTATTCATCAAAGAATCCTGAAAAAATTTATTATGGTTTCCACAAAAATATTAAGCAGTGCAACCGTTTTCAAGTGTCAATCTTGTGCAGCAAATCAACATATTAGAATGATTTCTGAAGGATCACGTGACACTGAAGACTGAAGTAATGCCTTTAGCTTTTCCCAACCCTGGGATAAATAACTTTTAATAATGTTACTGACCCCAAACTTTTAAACGGTAGTGTGTTTGTGCACGTGTGTGTGTGTGTGTGTGTGTGTGTGTGTGTGTGTGTGTGTGTGTGTGTGTGTGTGTGTGTGTGTGTGTGTGTGTGTGTGTGTGTGTGTGTGTGTGTGTGTGTGATATACATGTATGTATGTATGCATGTACGTATGTGTAAATATAGTATATATGCAAATTTTGGTTGCAATAGAGGATTTTGTATGTTAATGCAAGGCAGGAACAGATCATTTCAGACAAATTTTAAAAGGCTATTTAAGAACTAGACCTCTTTCTGGAGAAGTTGGAGACAGTGCTGTTATTTTCTACATATTTTGTACATGTAAAATAGTCAATTTGACTGTGATTACTGTAAAACATAAGGCTTAAAATGAAATAAAATTGATAAACTCACAAGGATCGAAAATATGCCAAATATGAAAAGACCAAAGACATGTTAGAATATTAAAACACTTGGAAAATGGTTTAATGATGTTTACAACAAAAGAGAACTGTACAGTTACAGTAAAAGATTATCTTTATATATATATAAAAAACAAACAAAATACAGCAGACAAATGCATCAAATCTACCATGTATCCTGATTCACATACTTATATTCTACACAATCATTCAGTTCTAAGCTACAGCGATGTAGCCATTTAGCGTTCAGTCTTGGGTGTATGTTCGCTTGATAGCAGGCCACGAGTGGCACTAGAGTTCAGGTCTGTAGTGATACTCAGAACCCAACCAATCATCACTATTACAACAGTGAGTTACAGCGTTCTGAAGGAGATATAGAAGTACAATCTACAGTATGAGACAGGGTGAAAAAAATGGAACACATTCCTTGAGCTTTAGCCGTCGGAAATATGGAAATGAGAGTACAGAGAGGGATTTCTTTTGAAATCAATGAGTAAAGTATTATTTACAGTCTTTTTTTTTTCCTTTTTTTTTACCTAACCTTTTTTTTTTTCCTGTCTTTTGTTTTAAAAACAATGATAAGTTGGGCAGTGAAACTGATATCACATACATTGATACATCCAAAAACATACAAAAATACTATTTCTTTAACCTACAGTAAGACAGTTTTGCAGTTAAATTCCATGCTGTGACAGAAAAAGAGCAACAGATCCAACGAACAAGAAAATTAAAAACGACAAACTTTTTTTCCCCATAAGCATCTCAGAAAAATACCAAAATATACATCTAAGCTTTGGAATTACTGAGGTTAGGACTACTGTCAGAGCTGGGTTCTGTTTCTTAATACACAAGCTGAAGGGTTTGGGAAGGAAGAGGAAAAAGAACAGAGTAATCTTTGGTATCTGCATTTGTAAAACATTTCATATTTGGATATTTTTGCTTTGGGATAGAGCTTATAGTTGCTTTCGACCCTCCACTTGCAATAAAACTATCAAAATCCATCTGAAAAGGGCCGTGTCACACAGACGCCGCCCTTGCAGGATGGAGGACAACGATGCATAGTTGCAAAGCTGATCAAACCAATTGAAATCATGAGAGTGGAAACAGCAAAGCTAGATAAAGACATCGACAGAACAGTGAAACCACGGGACGACGGCACCTAAAAGACGACTATGGAGAGGCGTTGCATGTTTTCTGTAGACAATCATAGAAACAGTTTTGCCTTGCTGCAGCCACAGAGTGGAACTCCAGAGGACAGTTTATCCTGAGCAAGTTGCAGTGAGCCCAGGACATCCTTCAGCGTATATATTAATAAACATCACCCAGCCCGTGAGGGGTTACTTTAAGTCCTTTCCAGAAGCCGTCAGAGCTGTTTTTCTTCCTCTTTCTACTAAACCCCAGCCACTCGGCCACATGCGTGACCGACGATCTCAAACCCCAAGCTAATGGTTGAGGCAGGGCACTAGGAGAGAGAGAGAGTTTAGTCCATACAATCACTTTAAAAGTCTTTGGTTACCACTGAGAAGGTGAGGAACAAGCAGACCGCAAACCCAGAACAAACAGCGCACACCCTGCGAATAATTGTTGGGGTTTCATAAGACGACGATTGTCAAATCATAAAAAAAAAAAGCTTTGGTATAAAATGAATAAGGAACTATAACGTGAACTTAAATTTGTATAAAAGTAAAATATAAATAAGTGGGATGGGCTTCCTATATGCATGCAGCCTTCTGGGTATCCATCTGGTTCCTCGCTCCAAACTTAAAAACAGACATCTGCAGGCTTCTGTTATGGGACACATCTTTTTTTATTTTATTTTTTTATTTCATCTTTTGAAGTAGATTAAAGCAAGTTTTTACTCAGTTTCGAGTTATAAATGAGGTATACAACAGCTCCTTTACTCAGATCAGCTCTCGCTCGGCTCTCTGGTGCATGACCTCTTCTGAAACTATCCTATTTTGTCACTAGACTGAGGGTCTACAGTGGCAAACCCTGCTACAATCAAGAAACTATCCAATCACAAGTCAGAGCATCCACACACGCCAAAATCAAGTGCCAAAATCAGGATCTGCAACAGCTTCAAATGTATAGAGCTGTTGCCAGGTTCAACATCCTTAGATAAATCACATCTGAAACATCTCATGTGCACACAGGTTCGAAAGGATATCATTTACAGCCAAGTGGTCAGTTGCATCAAATGATGTATGATGCTTCTTTATATCCACTTAAACAAAAAAAAATCCTGTATTTCCGACAAACGAGTCTCGCTAAAAATACACATTTTTGAGATATGAAGTCAGAAAGAACCTCTCTAAAGTATCATCTTTTAAAGTAATGCACCACTAGCGCCCCCTACATATCAGCTGGAGTTGAGTTATTAGTAAAGCTTTTAACAGGTATCCAACCTCCTTGAATTATACCTACATAATAGGTAGCAACACTTCCAAAATATCACAAAACACAAATAAAACTCACAGCGTTATTTTCATGGTTGATATGCACCGTGTGAGTTTTGACATTGGTGCATGCTCTGTTGCATCATCGTTCACACGTGCGCACACACAAATTCACAACCAAACAAAATCATCTCTCACATCAGCATATTACAGTTTGCTACAATGTGTCAAACTCTCAAATAATAGTAAGGCATAAATGATAAACACAAGTTTGTCAAACTAAGAAAGCCAGTGACGTTGCTCCCTCATGATATACAAAAAAGGCATAAAGTAAGTAAATTCAAATGATTGTTAAAGATTGTTAAAAAGCAACATGGCAAATGAAAAACATAAAAAGTGAAAACAACCAAATTTAAAAAATAAAATTAAGAGTAATTTGGTGCTATCAAGTCTGTTACGTCAACTAAAGCTGGGGGCTTTGTTGTAGAGCACCATCACAAGCCCCTCCCACTCAAATAAACAACATGTTAATGTGGGCAGCCACTCCCACATCACAAGGGTGTGGTTGCGATTTTTGGTCTTGACTTTTTTTTTTTTTTTTAAGAATAGCTATAATATAAATGAAATAATTTTTTGTTTTTGTTTTTTTCCTTTTAGTGAATAAGCATGACAAAAACACTACATTCAAACTAGATATTAGTTCAAATATAAAATATGGAGCATCTTACATAAGTGAATATATATAGAATTTAGAAAAGAAGTTCTCTAATCTTGAGTCATTCCTCAGATAAATATATCAGTAACTCCCCACAGTCCCGGCGACCACCGGGTCATGACACTAATGCGCAAAACAACACATAAATCTACATATCCAGAGAGGCTACGTTGAAATTTCCGGACAGAACCAGCGGAATGAGCAGCAACAAGACCCAGCCGCAAAGACAAAGGCTTTTTTTTTTTACTTTGGCAAGTAGGATAACAAAATATTCATTACAAGTTAACCTGGACAAACCCTTTTAAGTAGTAGTACTTGAAATAGCAGTAGTAGACTTATGTGACATTATTATTACAGAATTTCCTGTTATACTTTGTAGTTTTGTTTTACACGTTGGTTGTTTGAAAAATTGACTGTTAGAAACAGCTTTTGTACATTCTGGAGTTGACTACTGGTGTCTTTTGCCTAAAGTGAACCTTTTATGTAAGTGCTGCTGAGGTATTTCAAATTATATTACAATAAAACAACTAGCAATGCTAACAAAAAGAATCATAAAAAAAAAAAGACAAAGGGACACAGTAACAAATGACAAAAGGGACAATAAGGGGATACCTCTGACCTCTTTGTGACAGAACTCAGCAATGCTACAGTAATACTACTGTAATTCTCCCAGAATGCCTGTATCTATTGGTTATTTAAGAAAAAAAAAATCCAAGTCTAGACAATGTACCAATGAAATAATAATAATAATAAAAAAAAAAAAAAAAAAAAAAAAAAAAAAAAAAAAATCAACCTTCTTGTCCCATGGAGCAATTTCAGAGCCTTTTTGCACTTCCACAGGTTTTTCTGGATTTTGGTGGACTCTTGATATTTCTATTGCTATTCATTCGTTGAAACACATTATCTGTGTTGAGATCACATCCAAAACAAAGACTCACAAGGTAGGTGAATGAAATGAAGGACACAGACTCCCAAAATCTCAACAGCACTTAAACACAAGGCCCTTAAGATTCTCTTTGGATCGTTAAATGCTTTGATATCGAGAGCTAAAGCAAGTTAGCGCTGCGCTAAAGAGGCTATATTTCTTCATAAAGCCGAACACGATTTCTTGGTCAATGCAAGTTGATAGAATAGGGTTTAAAAGAAATGTCATAGATGGTAAAGTTTGTCAGTAGTGAGTAGTGAAAGTGTGGTCAGCATTGCACTGGCCCACACAGGCACAGCAGCTAGTGAGAAATCGACTTTGGTTCAAGCTTTACATCATGGCTGCATTACATTGGTAGGGAAAAACAAAAGAGACCATCCGGCTAAACCCCCTAATTACGTTCTCGCCCCTTTTATAATGGATATTTCAGGCCCAGTGCTGTCCTATATGGCTGTGGTTGCCAACCCGGAGCCTGGAGAACCCCCCAACTCTGCACATTTTTGATGTCTCTCTTATTTGACACACCCATTTCTGGTCTTGGAGTCTTTACTAAGAAGCTGATAAGTTGAATCAAGCTGATAAGTTGTTTGATTAGGGAGATATCTAAAATGTGAAGTGCTGAGGGTACTCCAGGACCAGGATTGGGAACCATCAATGGTTTTCAATCCTAGTCCTGGAGAGCCACAGCTCTGCACATTTTGTACATCTCCCTTATTTAGCAGAGCTCCATGAACTCAACTAGGGGTGGCAAAAATGGCATTTTCGGTTTTTGACTGAAAGAGGAAAAACGGCTGAAAATATGAGCCAAAAATATATGCCGCCCCATCCCTCAGTGTTCAGCACTCAGATTTCATTCTCGCTCTAGCCGTTATAACTGCACAGTGTGACGTCCACTCATGTACCACTCATGCTCATCTGAAAAGCAAAGTCCATTCAAATAATGCGCCAACATGACATTTCTATGTAGTAGTATACTCGTTTCTGTTTTCAATAGCCCTAATGTGCTGTAACATGGTGTGGTATAGCCTCGCTGGAAAAATAACGCTACCCTCTCGTTCACTGATCCGCTCACTGTTATGCACTGCTCACATACTTTGCTTTTTGTAGGACTATACATTATTTGAACAATTGGTCAAAAACTAAATGTTAAATCTGTTGCATAGAACTGAATAAAGGATAATATATTGATATTTAATAATATATTTTTTTGTCTAATTTTAGTGTTATTTTCAAAAATGTGATTTTTTTATTGGCTTGTTTTTTTTTTTATATTCAGTAAATTAAAATTATTGAATTTCCTTAAAAAGTCTCATATTAATACTAATATTATACAAAAAAAAAACTAATTTAAAATAAAATATAAACAATTTTTAAAAAGCATTTTTGGTGCCATTTTCATTTCGGTGCATCCCTAAACTCAACTGATTGTGTCCGATGAGAAAGACATTCAAAATGTGCAGAGCAGTGGGTCCCCAGGACCAGGTTTGAAAACCACTGCTCTATTGTATAGCCAGCGCACTGGGCCTGGGGGAACGAGAAGTCCCTGTGAATTTTAGAGACAGCCCTGATTTCAGATTACAGAGGACTTAATCTGCACCTTGTAACTACAAAAAAAGGGAAATATTCAAAAAGCCTGTCAGGTAAGAACACACTTGCATTACTTCCAACACACGCACGTTTACAATTTTCAATTATCTGAACAGAATGGGAAGAAAACTCCCCCCATTTCTCACTCAAAGTCCTCATTAATGACTAACAGAAGGTACAATCCCAAACCTCAAACCGGTACTTTGCTGTAGTATCACATCCTACTCTCGACTGATCTATTTGGTTAGTTGCACTGACACTACAAAATTGAGGAGGGACAGCCATCTCAAATAAAAGAAAGAAAAAGAACTGTTTTTGTCTTTGGAAAAGATCAAAATATTGCATTATATTTCCTGTGGTCTACCGAGAGCCTTTGCTCATAAATATTTAGGCTTAAACTACGCTACAGTAGCAATATACAGCAACAGGTATAACAAAGATTTTTGGTATATCTTGAAATAGAGGCAATACAAAGACCTCTGAAATAAAGACCTCTTAAAGCGTGACAGAAGTTCTGCTAAAAACCGAGCAGACTGCAGTTCTCAAATCCAGTTTTTTGGTACAGATACTGTGCACAAGTAGAAAATCAAAGACCCTAAAAAAAACAAAAACAACCTTGAATATCATCCACCTCAACTTTATCTCGCTTGACCTACACCTTCACAATCAGGTGGCGATACCAAAAGTACATCCCATGTTAGGAAGACCTCGAGGAGGGTTTACCATCCTGATGCTAACGCAAGAGTTGCGAAGCTCTCAGTTACTGAAGCTTCAAAGTAGACGGTACTGCTCAGTCACTGTTGCCCACGCTGAACAACTCCTCCTTGACGAATCATCTCATAATTCGTTAAAGCTTTTAAGTATTAAGTGAGCCCGTGACTGGGTCAGGATTCAGACCCAGACTAGTCTTCTGCTACTGAGTAATCTACGAACTTATACGAAAACAATATTTGAAAGTGTTTCACTAGAAAGAAAGGCCAGTCAAACGATTCCTTAAAGCATTGAAACCGCATCACAGCCGCTTATTACTCCATTTAAAGCCTTGTAACCACAAGTAAGTAAGATATAGGACATAAAGCTAACCCACTGTTTGACAAAAATAAACGATGTGCATCTAAAAGGAGATGTTCCAGGAGGACAGGAACATATGTAAAGCAAGATCTCCAGTGGAAAGAGAAGAGATCATAGACAGAAGAACATAAGGTGTCCTTTTTCTACGGTGAAGAAAAGGAGGTTACTGTCAGCAGTAAGAAGGTATCATTCAACACAGAGTAAACAAAGTTTTTTGGTTAAAAGCATTTCAGAAGTACCTCTGAAGAAGAGGTATCACGTGAAAATGGGAGAAAGAGTGAGTTCGCGGAAACGAATATGCTTTTGCATCACACAGAGACTTGGCACAATGTCCAGGGAGATTTCTGCTCTCCTGATGCAAGCTCTGTGGTGACGCCAACATTCGCTTATTGTTGATTTGTTTGAAGTCAAACCGTCAATGAGGTCCAAACATTGTGGATTAATGTGTAAAAGATATGTGTAATGTTATAACATACAAACTTAAACATTAAAATAACGTTAAAACAACATTAAATCCTTTTTAGTGGGTTTGTTTTTGGTGGTAGCAAGAGATTAAAGAAAGGGGTCTAGAAGAGGAGAGGAGTGGGTTAAGCTTTCACTGGGCCTTAGAGGCTGTGGTGATGGTGGAGGCGGGCATAGTTGCCGTAGTAACAGCGCTCTGGTGGGCATCGGCGGTGATGTGCAGGTTAAGGGCTCCGGCACCCGCAGCCCCTCCCGCAGACACTAGGCTGACAGGGTTACTGGCAAGCAGTGATAAGTTCTGAGGGTTCAGAAAGAGCGGAGCCGTCACGAGGTTAGGGGTACTGCCAGCGCTGGTGTTGGCAAACAGAAAGTTCCCGCTCCCGTCCAGAGATGTAATGGGCAGAGTGCCACTAGATGCCAGAGCTGAAGAGGAAGACAATGAACAATATTATAACTCCAGGTGTTTGAATCAATGAAACAGAGCAGTGGCCTATACACACTAAATAAATTACTGAACACAGATGCAGAGATATAGGAATTTCGACTGATAAGATTGTTCACATCCCTTGCATATTCATTTCGGAAATATTTTAACTAATTTGTTTATGTCTTTGTTACAGACAAAGACAAAGGTGAAGTTCTTACATTACGTGTTTTTTACTAATGCTGCCCCTAATAGTCGACGAGAAGAGGCTTAGTCGATCAAAGGTGGTATTAGTCAGTCGCAGAAAAAAGAAAAACATCCACAGGAAGTGGTGGACAGATCGTTAATGGCAGGAAATTCAAACATTCATCGACCTCAAATATGGCTTTACTCACAATAACAACAAAACTTTGTGCTTTTATAAAATAATGAAAAACAGGATGCGCTTTCTGCCGTCTTGGTTTCAAGTGAACTTAAAGGTGCTAAAGAGGATGTTTTGTTTTATATATTTTTTTACTTGAATCTGTCTTTACTAACTGATAAAAGACTATTTATTAGGTGCACTGAAAGGAATAATATTAATATACATCATCTGTGCATGAGGTAGGGCCTTAAAAACATCAGCCAATCGTTTACGCGATTGGCCCTCTGGCTTGTCAATCACTGCCATGACGTTCCTTGTGAGAGACGAGCACGGCTGCGCACTCCAGTAACTTTCCACACTCCACAGGCGCTGCATGCAATGTTTTTGTCAGGAGACAGGAGTAACAACTGCAGATTATGAGTTACCTGCGGTGAGTCCGACATAATGAATCCACTAACACAACACAGTGAATGCCGGTGGTAAACACTCGTGTTCCAATACTCGTGCACAAGTTTTTGGAGGCGTTCCCTCGAAATGAGCTGTGAAGGAGGGGGGTTGTTCTTACGCATGCGCTCATTTCAAAAACTCACTAACAGTCTTTGGTTTCTCAGTCGACGAAAAGATCCTCTTTAGCACCTTTAAGCGTGTCACAAAAATGAACCGAAACTAAGCATATACTTGCCTCACAGACATAAGAAATATATCTATAGAAAGATTCAAATGTCTACTTTTAAATTAACCGATTATAATCTAAAACAAATATTCTCAGATTATGTAATTTATATGAAAGGTGCATATAGGCACATCCACAAAATTATGAGTCCGCTTGTCGACTACATCTCTGCAGCTGAAAACACACAAAACACTAGTTTATTAATAAATGATTAAATTGTCTCCTCCTGCTTTTTCACACCACATTCATAATCATTACTTTTGCCCGTGTGCTGTGGCAAGCTTTATGAGTGCGTTTGAGTGCTGATTAAGCCATGTCTTATATATAGAAGATTAAAGGCTCATTATTATGATTTATATGGTTTATTAATATAAACGCGCAATTAGTCAATTAATCTCTTAAATGAACGACTACTAGTCAACTAGAAAAAATCTTAAGTCGAAGGCAGCCCTACATTTTACATTACATGGCATCTCACGTCTGGGTTATACATTACATGGCATCTCACGTCCGGGGTGCGTCAAGCGCTAATCATTTTAACGCATTATTTTTTCCATAATTAATCACACCAAATTAACATGTTAAATAAACAGCCCAAAAGTCATGTTTTCTCAACAAAACTACAAAATTCCATACCAAAGGCACCTAGGTGGTTTGCGTTGTATGCAAATACGTTGTTTACAATATTTGCCTTGTATGCAAATAAGTAATTTACAGTGTTTGAATTGTATGCAAATATGTTGCATGCAGAAAGCTTTTGAGGGTGTAGACTGACACCAGTGCACTAAAAACATGTTTGTTTTACAAACAGATAACTTGTACTGCCATTCAAAAGTTTGGGGTCAGTAGCTTTTTTGTTTGTTTTTTAAGAAATGAATCCTATTCAGCAAGGATGCATTAAATTGAAAAAAGTTGAACAAAATGCTGTTCTTTTGAACTTTCTATTAATCAAAGACCTCAAACGTTTGAACAGCAGTTTATGTTATTTAATAATTGTTTATATTGCTTGTGGTGCCAAGATTAACAAGCGCATGCAGAGCCAAAATGTAAATACAAGTGTACTTGCCGCTCCACACACCTTGGATTGTGGCCAAGGTGCTGTTGCTCATCAGTGCTGGACTCAAAGCGCTTCCGAGACCACCTGGTGCCAAACTAAGAAGAGCTCCGCTGCACAGGAAACACCAGAAAAAAATGGAATTAACACTAACAAAGATGTCCATTACAAGGTAGGTTAATGAGGTCAGAGAAATAAAAATACACTTACCCAGGAGTGAACTGTGAGGATGCCATGAGCCCAGGATTGAGGCCAGCGGCTGCAGCCATGGCAGCGATGCTGGCGCTCGTGGGCAGCTGGGCGGCTCCTTGCAGAGCAGCCGAGAGGCTGGGTGCCGCCACCATCACCTGCCCAGTGCCCAGAGTGGATGCCAGGGAGGAAGGTGCCTGACTTACTGCCGTCACCGTCTCCTGAGCTGAAGCCTGCTCTGCGGAGGACGTCTGCACTGTGCTGGGGGAAGGGCTGAGCGAAGGAGAGGATGCTGCGGTGGTGACCACAGGTGCAGTGGAGATGACCGATGCAGTGTTAGTAGTAGCTGAGCCAATAGTTGTGCCTGCAGAAAGAAAAGGGTCTTTTAAAGATTGTAAGGTGAACAATAGGAAAGTTTCAGGCATATTTTCAATCATTTCAGTCTTGCTTACCAGTGAAACCGACATTGGAGACACTAGTGCTGGTGAGAGACATAACTGGGTTTACAGTCATCGTAGTCGGTGTGTTACTGGTCACAAGACTGGCTGTACTCGGTGACTGAAACAGGGGACAGAAATAAGAGGTTTATAATGTGAAAATGGGAGAAAGAGTGGAGTTCGCTGAAACGAATATGGTTTTGCATCACACAGAGACTTGGCACAATGTCCAGGGAGGTTTCTGCTCTCCTGATGCAAGCTCTGTGGTCACACCAACTTTCGCTTATTGCTGAGTTAGTTGAAGTCAAACCATCAATGAGGTCCAAACATTGTAGATTAATGTGTAAAAGATATGTGTAAAGTTAGAACATACAAACTTAAACATCACAAGACTGGCTGTACTTGGTGCCTGAAACAGGGGATAGAAGGAAGATGTTTAGCATTACTTTAAGCAGTCAGACCTGTTGGTCTGAATGAAGGGGGGCAGTTTACATGTCGCGTACCAGAGATGTGGTGGGAGGAAAGATTGCTTTGATAGGGGTGCTGGCGATGCTGCCACTGCTGGGCGGGTTGATCCTCTTCTCTTTCTGTCTGCGGTTACAGAACCATACTCGGATCACCTCTTTCTCCATATTGAGCTGGTCTGCGATCATGGTGATCTCCTCAGAGGTAGGTTTTTGGTTCTGCTTGAAAAGGGCAAATGCACAAGAAACGCCCTTACGGCAAAAACAATTCACAAAGACGTACAAGTCTGCAGTCCACAGTTTAAGGAGGTAACTATTCAGCAGGAAAATGTGTGGTTGGGACACTATCACATGTTTATTCAAAAGTACATAAATACTGTCACACTACATAAATCATATCTTACAGTTAAAGAAGAGACTGAAAGGCTTTTCAATTTACAGTTTCATGTTACACTATTATTATTATTATTATTATAATTATATTATTAATTATATTATTATAATGGTAATTATTTAAAAGTACACTAATACAACTCTAAAAAACTAAATAACAGAAATTGAACAGTAGTAATAATAATTTAATAATAATAATAATAATAATAATAGTACAATGTAAAATAAATCTCTGTAAGCTGAATTACTGCACTAAAATACTAAACGTTATTATTAAAAAAAATAACTAATATAAATCCGTTTATAAATAAACTGAATTTCTTATTATTAACAGTGTGAAGCATACATTTTTATTAAATAAGTACAATAATAATAAAAAAAATATTTGCTAATTTGACAAAAATTAATAAGTTTAAATAATGATAAAATAATAATAATAAATACAATGTAATATACATCTGTGTAAACTGAATTACAGAAAATTATATTTTATTATTATTAAACAATTTATTATTAAAAAAATTAATAAACGTTATTATTAAAAAAACAACAACTAATATAAATCCGTTTATAAATAAACTGAATTTCTTATTATTAATAGTGTGAAGCATACATTTTTATTAAATAAGTACAATAATAATAAAAAATAAATTATTTGCTAATTTGACAAAAATTAATACGTTTAAATAATGATAAAATAATAATAATAAATACAATGCAATATACATCTGTGTAAACTGAATTACAGAAAATAATATTTTATTATTATTAAACAATTTATTAAATTGTTTAATAAAAACAACAAAAAAATATTTTCTGTAATTGTTCTGTCAAAATTTGAATTATCATTGCAATGTGGTCAATGAAAACCGAAGGATGATTTTGCACCATTAAAACTTAAATTGCGGCCCCCGAATAAGCTCTGCTGTGAGATGTCGCTCACCTCCAGAAAGCTCTTTTCTAAGGCCACTCTGATGTTGGTCTCGATGCTGGTCCTTTTCTTGCGGCGGCGGTTCAGGCCCTCCAAGCCCAGCCCAGGCGAGCCAAGAGAGCTGGGACTGGACAGGGCCTGGTCAGACGTCTGGTTCTCTGCACAAACAGCGCGCACAAAAGCACAAAGAGACTGATATAAGCATCTGTGGCAAACAGCAATGCAGACGTGTCTCAAAGCATCAGCTGTAATACTTAGCACAACAGTATTCATGTAAAAATTTGCTTTATATAACAAAGCACCGATGCATTCAGAAAAGAGAGCTGAGAGCTGCAGTAGCCTGAGAGGAGCTCCAAAACTAAAGAGGAATGCGACAGGAATCTTCATATCCTTTCTAACATTCTTCATGGTATGTAATGTTATTTTGAGAAAGGAGGGCAAAGGAGAGAAATGGCTCAGAGCAGAGAAAATACATACCTGCATCATTGAGCCATTTTTCAAGCAGAGGCTTCAGTTTGCACATGTTTTTAAAGCTCAGGTTCAAGGCCTCAAAGCGAGAAATGGTGGTTTGGCTGAAGTCATTTCCATAAAGTTTTCCCATGGCAAGGCCAACATCCCCCTGGTACATACAACACAACAGCATAATATAATGTTTAAATGGTGAAAATGTCAGGCAGAACTGAATTAAGTCACCTAATGAGTCCCAGCTGAAGGAGAATAAAAATTTAATTTGTCTTTAATGAATTAGAAATGTCACAAATGACCCTTTGATCTGGATGATTAAACAGCAGAGACTTTTGAATAGTGAAATCAACAACAGACAACACAAACGGTGTTACCTGCGTGAAGCCCAGTTTGATGCGTCTCTGTTTGAAGGTCTTGGCAAACTGCTCTAGCTCCTCCAGGTCGCTGGGCTCCTCCAGGCTGGGTGTGTCGATGTGCTTTGGTGTCGATTGGATGGGGGTCGCTGCTATCGTGCGTGTGGGTGTCGCAGGCTGTGAAGTGTAATCATAAAATTATAGACATGGACAAGGATGGTTAAACATTAACATCTGGATTTTAAAAAGAAACAATCTTGAAAACCGCAATTGTCTAACTCTAATTGTTTTTCTGCCAAGCCTCCCTTTTGTGGAAACAAAATATAAGTATCCAAAAGTGACACTAAAGACATTTTTTAAAGATTTCCAATTCAAATAAATGCTGTTCTTTTCTTTAAATATTCTATTAAATCAAAGATTAAACTTTCTGTTCGTCAAAGAATCCTGAAAATGGTATTAAGCAGCACAATTATTTTCAGCATCTGATTTCTGAAGGATATTTTTTCACAAATAAGACCATTAAAATAGAACAAATAACATTCTGGAATGTATTGTGCACTCTCTCTGTTTGGACAGAATAAAAATGGATCCAGTGGGTAAATGGGATATCCCTGACCTGTGTGGCAAGTGTGATGCTTGGCTGGGTCTGCAGGAGGTTGGCTTGGCTTTGAGGTAGTTGTGTTAGAAGGTTCTGGGCTTGCAGGAGACCTGTTTAGTGCAAGAGGAAGAACAAAACAATCAGAGACCGATCATACTGAGGGACAAAGAGATTGAGATGACACAGGACTCACTCTGCTGGCCCTGTGGCGTCTGCGAGATGATAAACTGCGCGGGCTGCAGCTGTGTTGCGATGGGGTGGCCCGGCTGGACCAGCACAAACTGCTGCAGGTTGAGGTTCTGCTGCTGTTGCAGCTGCTGTAACTGCTGAATTGTTCCACACGAACACACATAGTAAGAAGAATGTTAGTATGCGTCACTATTCCAGAGTGCACCAGTGCAGCTTTGACTGCCATGACAACCTCATCAATTGCAATGAATCTGACAGTAAAGATGGTTTATATTTCATTTTTTTAAAAAAAAAATACATTGCTGTTGCCATGACAACCAGCAAAGTAAAACATTTAAGCATATGATATACAGTTTTCTGCAATCTTTTCCTCCTCTTTGCAAATTTAAAAGCGTTTAAAATTTTGAAATTTTATCATTTTATTTGGGGTACTGCTGAAGGAAGAGCTGGAGGACATGGATTTTGTTACTGCAAAATATAAACCCCTATAAAAGCCAAATCTTTAAAACTTCATTTTGTTGTAAATGCCATAAAATTAATGTTAATTAAAATACACTTCACTTTAACACTTGAGACATCCCCTGGATAGGTGAAAATACCGCCAGAGCAAATCCTTAGTGTTGAGCTCTGTGAATTACAGTCAGTGTGAAATAATTATTTGTAATTAAATGTAATGTAGTTAAATTAGTAATTACATTCTAAAAGCTTTTTCGTTAATGTCTGCAATCAATTTGTTTTGCTGTTACTGAAATGCCATTTATTGAAATGAAAACATCATATTGAAAGAACGAGGCTTCAACATTGAAATGAAAAGCATTACAAAATTCAGCCCTAGGCAAAAACACTGAATAAACCATGTGGATAATTTACGTCAAACTTCAAAAATAAAATGTTCATTATAGTTTCAAATATAACAAACCCATTTCAGGGCTGGATGAAAATGTGGCTCTCTTACAGGTGTGATCTGAATGGGTTGAGAGAGGGTGATGGGGGTGGCAGCGGAGGCAGAGATGCTGGCTCCTGTAGTGCTACTCTGCTGGCCGGCTGAATGCTGCACCGCTGCTGCCAGGAGCTGAGCCTGAGCCTGCTGCAACAATAACTGCTGCTGCGCTGGAGTCAAAGTCAACTGGAAAAAAAAAAAAAAAAAAAAAAAAAGAGACAAGAAATGAAGACAGGAATTCATTTCATCTGTAACGACCACATTTTCACTAGGCCCACACAAAATTCAGCAGATTTCCATAGAATTCTCAAGGTGGAAATTAACCCATTATTCATAAAGCTTTACCCCAACCTCAGCAGTTGCAGGTGTTTTAAGTTGCCATTGTTGAAATTAGATATTTACAATTAACCATGATTAATAATTAGGGCTGTCAGCTATTCAAATTTTTAATCTAATTAATTACAAGATATGCTGATTGATTGATCTAATCACACATCATATATTGATTGAGAAATTTGCTTTAGAATGAAATATTTTGATTCAACCAAGAATTTTACACATTAACTTTTAAGGCTACAATGTGGCCATAAACTTTTTTTTTTTTTTTTTTGAGAAGCTGCATCTGAAGCGCCATTTAGGTTCATTTCGACAGAATTTTTAATGAAACTCAGAGGTGGCATGAATATGAATGAAAAATGAAATGAATATTAAACCACCCGTAGTTGGCGGCAAGTTACTGTCTTTACGAGTGAGTCATTCATTCAACCAATTTATTCAAACAACTGACTCATTCAGGAACAAAGCAAGAGGCTTTCTTAATGAATGGGTCACTGAATCATTGGCTCACTCAATTCACTAAAAACCACGGATTTATTCACTAATGAAACACTGCTGTGCATGCACAACAGTTCTGCTGTAGCTTTGTTTGGAACTATTTTTATTGGCAAAACTGAGCAAAAAGGCATTCTAAGGCATTCATCACACAGTCAGTCATTGCTTTGCATCAAGTTTGTAACTAAACTTAATTTAATGCAAGATCTGGGCCATACAGGTCTGGGCTTGGGGTGTGTGTTAAAAGAATGAATAATTCATTTTAACAGTTTATTTTTTCCATAGTTAATCACAACAAATGAATGGGCTAAATTGACATCCATATTAATAATATATAGGGGGTTCATACAGATAAAGTGAGTAGTAATTGGCTGATCATGCGATCTTAACATGTCTGATATACTATATATATTTTGTGCTATTGACTAGTTAGTGTCAATCTGAAGGTGATTGTTCAAGACCCAAAAATGGCCTCTAACACTTCAGAAAAGTAAAAGCAAGGACTGGGAAAGCACACCCTAAAGTCTGGAGGTCAGTTTTGGTGGGGTCAGTTTGTGGCCCATAATAAATTATTCTGGAAGGTGGTGTGTTCTATGGCTTGAATCCAGAATTAAAAATCCAATTCATTTTCACCACAGAGAAATCGATTTTTAACGATAACTAAAACTTTTAAAGACATACCTACAATGCGCTAGGTTAATCGATGGTATTTGCTTTTGTTGAAAATGTCGGCCCACATTATTTCAACTTCTTTTTTTTTTTAAATAATAAATGTTTAACAGCAGAATCCTTGATGAAAAACTACATTACCCATGATTCTGCAAAGAAATCTCCACCAAAAGTACACGAGTACACAAAGCAATGTGCATGACGTAATACAGTAAGTCTCCCTTTGCTCGCAAACTTATTTCTCCATAGCTTTTAATTTCAATTTTGTTATTCGCAATGGGACTTCATTCGCCTATGAGGATTGTACTTCTTTTGCCTCATGAAGTCATTAAGCATATAGTCTTGTATTTTTTTTACCTTTGTATTTGTGTCTGATTTTTAAGACTTTTTTTGCTTCAAAAAAGTTTGTAATGCTATGACTCACCTTGTAGCTGGTTGGTTTGATTTGTGTCTTATAACTCTTTATTAAAGACTTTTTTTAAATATGTATGGGAAAAAACGAGTGGGAAAAATACTTACGGAACCAAGGCCACTAACAAAAAAACAGATGGGGCACTGTTGCACTCTATTGCACAATATGGGTCATGCTTTTTTCCTGGTTGAAATGTTTCAGTTTTATAGTAGAAACAAATAAGGACTAATAAAGAGGGCCTTTTTTCCCCATGCTCAATCTATGTGGAAGTGGGGTCAGAGAATGCAAATCTAGATGAAGAGCATTCCAAAATTCCCTTGCAAAAATGTGTGTTTTGTTCGATGCTCATGTATGGTGATATAAATATACCGCAGCCTTCTGAGACTTCAAGCGGAGAGCAGAGCGGGTATGCTAATTAACGAAACGGTTATGCAGTACATGTAAATTCTGCATAGATTTGCATATTCTCAACCATCTGTTTCCGAGCAACTGCAGAGCAGCTAATTAGCATATGGGGCCCAATAATTTCCCCTGTAACCAGGAGATAAAACGTTGTGCTTTTAATTTCTAATCTTCAGAGTTGTGACAAATCTCACACATTATATTCAAACAGGCACAACAATGCATGACATCAGGTGGAAAGCCTCAGCAGTCACTCTGAGACATGATAATCACATACGCAGGTCAAGACAGTGGCAGTTTAGTGACTCAGACACACAAGCACTATGTCCCTGGGGACATCTTTAAATTCCTATAGCTCTTTCATCCATGACACAGACCACAAATGTGTGTGTGCTCTCAGAGAAAAAGATCATACCTGTTGGAGCAAGGCCTGTGCATGTGCGTTGGTGATTGCGCTTGTTGTTTGCACAGTCTGCCTCTGAAAGTCCAGTCCATTTGTTTGGGCACCTGGAAGAAGAAAAGCAGTCAATGCCACAATAGTTCAGACACACACAAAAAGTCTTTTCAGCCAAGTTATTCAGCTCCATGGCCTTTCTTATTTCAAAACTTCTGATGGTGATATATATTGAGAGACATTGTCCTGATCGCTCTACCTCAGTCAAAGCTACACAAGCGACCCTTTAGAACTTGAACTGTGAACTGATAGTCTTTCACTCACTTATGAAAACGTAAAAGAAAGCTGTGTTGGAAGGATCAGGTCAAAAGATCTGAGCAAATACATGAAAGCCACAATATGCAAGCCAGACATCTCCAAAGAGCCAATGGTTCCTTGGGTAACTTACCAGTGTTTTCGTCCCCGCTCTCCATTGCACATTTACTTGTTTCCGATGGATTACTCATTCTAGAATCTACAACAGACAGAGGAAGACCGGACTTTCAGTTTCTCAAAGACCTATCATTCAGTGACTTTTGAAAGTGAGACCACATCCTCAACATTATAAAAAATAAATTCATTCCCATTTTTGAATTCAAACCATATGACCCAATATTTTTTTTAAAGTGAACACTTAAACACTTTTTTAAAAATCCTAGCGTTGAGTAGTGGACATTTTTCGTTTGTTAATTACACCATTTTGATTTACAAACCAAACATGTCTACTACTCAACCCCAAATAGTACAGCATCACTACACGAGCAAACAGACCTTAAAATGTTGTCGCTGACTGCAAACATCACTCACCAGCAGCGTCTGCACCTGCCTTCTCAAGTGTCTCTACGAGCATCACAACAAACTTAGCACCCCTTTCACAGACAACCCTCAAAGGCAAAGAAGTCTCTGTTTAACTAAACGGTTCGGAGTGGAAAAGCAACACGCGTGCAGAGCACAGCTAAGCTTCGCCGAAACTGTGGCTGCTTTTCTCTCAGTCTCTCCGGCTTGCTTGATTTGCTCTCTCTCTCACTCTCCCTGTGCCATGATTGTCATAACAACTAGAGTGTGAAGAAGTTCGTTTTCATTCTGGAACAAAACAGAAGCGGAGCGGCTGCCAGCGCCGTAATAACGCATAATCAGTATGCAGCTGATTAAAGCCATATGCAAATCTCCCTCACTTCATTAGACGAGCAACACTTTGAAGTCCTGCAAGCAATTCATTTTGCACGGCGCTCTGAGAGCTTTCTCCCTAATTTAAATGTTCATAAATATTTATCATCTCATTAGCATATTAATTGGATCGCTTTGGAGGGAAAAAGAGGAATGGAAAAAAAAAAAGTCCAGAGTGTCAATGCACAAGCCCAATTAACTACGAAGTGCTGGTTGAATTAGGTGAAACAGGTGAGCTTTCTGTCAATGCGATCAAAGCGCACAAACCAGCGAGGTCTGTATCTGGACATAAAGACAGCAGGTTGCGTTTAGAAGTGTTTCTTACACATTTTAAGCACCAGAGGTTGCGGATGGAGCTGTTCGGGAAGTAAATTACTTGCCATTCTCCACTATCCTATTCACACAGCCCCCTGTGGCCCAAACACTTCACGGATCAAATTCTGTGACTTCTGTAGCCGTATTGTCTGGAAAAAGAACATGAAGTCTGCTTTGCATATCCAGATTAACTGTGCACCTCATTAACTGATATTTTCAGAGCTCGGCCTAATTACAACAACAGATTTACATATTAGAACAAAGATCTTACGGAGTAAGCATACAGAAATCAGCCCATCCAAAAGGAACTTTTGCAGACACTTAAAATACTTTTTCAGACTGCTAAAATTTACTCAGACAAAAGCAGAATAACAAGACTGACAAGACTAGCATTATCCAACAAAACAGTTACTTTTATAGGTTATATTTGTTAATTTTCCTTTAGCAAATAGCTTTTTATCCAAAGGCATTCTTGCATGAAAAATATGCAACAACTTAGTTAAAAGGCAAAATTAACCTGGAGAGCAATATTCAAATACGCAGAAAAAAGATTATGCAAATATTATACTTTTTAAACAGGCATTTGGAGCATTTTATGAAAAAGATGACTGAATGCAGCAAATAATTTTAATATTTCATTATGAGCGAGCACAAACAAATATCATATTCAAATTATATATTAGAAAACATTACATTTGAGTTTCAGAGATGAACTGATGAATCACTAATGACGCTTGATAATATGATGGAGACTATTCACAGACCGCAATTTTCACTCATGTATTGTCATCGAAAACCTTTAACAGGACAACAAGGCACAGAAAACATGACACTCCAATTTGGATTGTTCGACAATTCTCAAAGGCTGGCAAAAAACAAACTCTCACTTGATTTTAGGTCTATATTCATTTTAATTAACAGACTTTTAGCCTGCAGTGTTTCTGCATGTTCATATTATCAGAGCATGAAGAAAAGCACAAGAAAAATATATAGACAGATGGTCAAAAAGAGATGCAAAATGCCATGAAGTTTCACTACTACATTTGAAAAGGTAGTTGTCAGTTACAACTAAAATAAAACTAAGAATTTATGCGGCTAATTTACACTTTAGGTATGAGCTGTGGATACAGGAAACAAACAAGTTATGGCATGCCATTGCTTCGCTAGGTCCTACACAAAGAGTGAAACTGTTATCAGTTTAAAAGCAGGATCTATTACACCTGACTCCATGACATGTCCAAAAGCAGACGATTATATGCGATTTAAATTGTAAACCAAATAATTCCCATGTATCAAAAAAATTCATATTAGAATTAATTAAGGCTGATGCAAAGAATTTCAAAGCAGATTCAACAAAATATGAAACCATGGGGTAAATTACAAAAGCAAACGCACATTTGTTTCTCCTATTTTCTCTTGTTGTGAGACACCAGGGTGATATAAGTTTCAAAATTATTCAACAGTTAGCTCTGGTCTAACTTGATTGGCAAAGATATTTTTTTTTACCTTAAATGTAAGATACTCATGCATTAATTAATGGAACAACTGTATGAAAGAAATGCTGTATTACCCACCCGGCTTATGTCCAAAATCTTGAAACCCAGATGTGTGTCATCCAGTGTTATTGTTAACTAAAACTATTAAAAATAATTTTTGGTAATTGAAATAAAGCTGAAATAAAATATTACATTAAAAAAATAAAGCAGAAGGAATAACATTACTAAAACTTAAATAAAAATGAAAGCTAATTCAGATGTTAAAAAAATAAAATAATAGTATACAAATAATATTAATAAAATAATGGTGTAATTAGGTTATCACTACACCAAAATGTTATAAACTGAAGACAAAATCTTTCAGACTTCATAATATCTCCGCAAAACAAATGACTAAATTCAACTGACAACTATTATACATATATCCAACTTTACCAATATAAAGTGATATTTACTATAAAGCAAATCTGGTTGATCTTTTATATTGTCAGCAAATGTAAACTAGCCTATATTCCCCAGCTTTAAACTGCAAAATGTGGACTATAAGATATTACAAACATTAAGAATTTTACTAAAGCAGTTCTGTAAAGTATTTTGAAAAGTCATTTCTTGACTTGACACTCCCAACTGTGCGTTAGTTTTGAACATCAGCTCAACTGCGATTACTTGTGCCCTTGCATCTACATCAAATCACAGATATTTACACTCACGATTGAGTGTTATCTTAATTACTGTAAGCAATTTGACAACTAAAAGCACTAAAGACTATTTGTGATAAGACAGAAAAAGGGGGGAAAAATATATATTTTTTACTCTTTTGCTGTTCACAGACAGTGAAACACAGAAAATAAATACAAATAAGCATAAACTAAATACACAAGCATACAGCTGCTGGAACAATAGTGGAGAAGCTGGGCTCTATATGAGGATTACCTATTAGACTAGCAAATAAAGCTGGCATAATGCCTGCATACATCTCTCTGAGCAGCCCGACTGGTACAATGTTACAGACACACTGGCTTTGCTGCAAAGTATCAATTTGTCACAACTGTACTGGATACATTGTATCAATCGCCGTCAGAGTTCCATTTTGGCACGTTCCACCATCCTTCGACAATGAAATGGATTCATTCTGATAGAATACGCTGAACAGCGCATTCTGATCTCTAGAAGGCCCACATGAATAACATAACAGGGCTACACGCCTGCAATGGGCACAAAAGGCAAGAGAATGGGCATTAAAAAAAAAATCACGCCGTGTCCTAACTGTACACCAAGCAAGTATCAGCTGCTCTGTTCTTTCATATTTTCACCGTAAACACGTTGCGCAGACGCCGGCTGATTGCGAGCGAATGAATATTCAAAGCTTTATATGTGGGATTGGCTCACGGCACAATACAGCAACACAAAGCCGCTGGAGTAGCATTAGCCGCCTAGCATGCATACAGCAGCCTTTAGTTAAAATTAACTGTAATATTCTTACAACCTCTGACCGGGGACAGTGCAAAACCCAGCGAGCTGTCGCCGATTATGACTAATAAAATATGCAAAGCGGCGTTTGCTCAGCGGCGGTATGAATATGTAACGCGACTGCTCTAATCACACAAAGGAGGCATTTTTCCTTTAATTTGCCGTCGCACTGCATCGCCAGTTTCACCGTCGCACAGACAGAGAATTATTCCCCGATACGTTTATTTAAGGGGTGCATATGACTGCAACATCAGTCTCGAGTATTTTGTTTACGTTTTCTCTTCCGCGCTTTTCTGGGTTGAGAGAAAGAGTGTTTGAATATGAATATGAATATGTAAAATGCAGTAATGATTACCTGGTCCTGAACTCTCATCTTGACTCGCTGCTCCTCCGTCCGCCATTTTGAATATTTAAGCCCAAATCCTCAAAACACAATACAGCGGCTCACCGATGCACTCACCCACAGCATCAGCCTGGCAGATCTGAGAGTTCCCATCAGTGCGTTTGAACCCAGAACCACCCCCCAAAAAGACACGGACATCATCACTGTCATCAACCATAAACTACACTTTTAACTTCTTTTTAAAAACTTTGCATGCGTTGTATTGTGCAAAAGAACAAGGGAAATGGATAAAATATTTGTTATATGAACACTGAAGTGAAATGAAAGTAATAAATACATGTTTAAAATATATGTTATATGGAAATTTACTAAAATTAAAATGAAACAACAAAGAAATGGATAGGCCTATATTACAATATTACAACAAGTCGTTGCAAATGCATTTGTCTATAGGGAAAAGATTATTGCAGACATGTGACTTCCCGTTGAAGTTCTTCAGTTCAGTGATGATAACTGGAAATTAATTTCCTGTTTAAAAACAAATCTTAGATATTTTATAAAAACTGTATTATTCAAATATATGTAAATAGACAGTGTACATATTGTAGCCTAGGTTAATGTATAACAAAATAATATAACAAATAAAGCCAAATATGACTGTGAACAAACACATTGACTGTAATGAAAATAAAACACTTTTTTAAAAAACAGTTATATTTATAAAAGCAATTCTCTCTCTCTCTCTCTCTCTCTCTCTCTCTCTATATATATATATATATATATATAGTTTTTTTTTTTTTTTTATAATGTCACAAATCCTGATTCCAATAACAAAAAATTATATTTATAATACATTCTTTACTGAAAACAGTCAACAAACAAAACAAAAATGCCCCCAAAACAATAAAAGGGCTTAAATGGAGTAGCCTATATGGAAAGAGTGAGAACAAGTCCGTTAACTAGCACAGATAAGCAGTTTTTGTCAGCATGGTGTCTGGTAAAGATGAATAGTTCTTTACCAAATGGAAAAATGACCTGTTCTCGAAGTGCCTTTAATTTCAATTATGTTTCATACACTACCATCTGCTGGTCAAATATAGCAATACACAACAGCTGGAATGCATATCCAGCTTGTTAGACGTTATACCAACAACATTACAGAAACATTACAATATTTTTATAATATTACTTTATCACATTAACACAAGTAAAGCTTGTTAGTGAGTGTACAGTGTGTATGTGCAACTTAAGAGTATGCAAATCATCCTAAATAAAATATAGGGAAGTTCAGAACTAATGACTGTCAGCTATTTAACAATCCCTACCCCATATATGTCAGTTCATTTCTCAGCAATGCCTCCCACTCTTTAAAAATACAACTGATATGATATCACATCTGCCATTTTGTTACATCTTAACTCGTAAAACTTTGAGGAAGAGGAAAAGAAAGGGTCCAAAGTGCAATAAAGGTGTGGTAGACAGAGCTGCAGAAGCAAAACTGCTTCTGAGAGAGGAAGAGATAAGGATATATGAAAAAAAAAATTAGAAACAAAAAAATCCATAAAACACCATCTATTTCAGTGTGACTGGACAACGACAAAATGACCAACTGGAAGCTGATTTTCTGCAGCCTGTGTTTAATATCAGGTGAGGTGGTTACTTTTATGACGTTCACATTGAGTACACTATAGGCAAGATCAAATCAATTATATTATATGTTAACAGTGTGGGTCACAAAAAGTGATTAGTTTTCTTGTCAGTTGTTCTACATGTGACACTTAAACTTCACTTGAAATGTTTTTAAGTAATTATATTCTCGATGTTTTCACCAGGGCTACAAAATGGCAGATTATTAGCTACTTGTTTCATTCACTCATTTACATAATAGGCTTTTTAGACACAATACACAGCATGAGCACATATTTTGCAAATAAGTTCGACTTATGAATTCTTAAATACTGTAATGATTTCAAAATAAATAAAGAAATATGTATTTTTAATAAATTCATATTTTAGCAGAATGTATAATATATCACACCAAATGTATTGCTGATGAAGTTTAGATGTAAATGAGAAAATTTAGACATAAAAGGAATTTTACTAAATAGTAAGATCATTCTCTCTTATCAGATCATACTTTCGTATTTTAAAATCAGTTTTAAATTCTGTTTCTCAAAGTTTTGTGAAATGTTAATGCATTTTAAACATGATTCTTCACTTGAATTCTGAGTTTTAAAAATTACTGTGAGATTCACAGAATTCTCTCTTTTTTTCCCTTATAGTGTTTTCAAGTGCTTTTGGGCTGGAAGTGACAATGAGTCAAGCTTCAATGGAGGTTGCCAGGGGTGATGATGTCAGCCTTACATGTAATTTTAAACCTAAAAATCAAGAAAATAGACTTATCATTGTAACATGGACTGGTGATGCTGATGAGACCTCTGGAGACAAGGTAAGCCTGAAAAATTGACAACTATCTACCAAAACACCACTAACTATGATTATAAAAACAATAACAGTTTAATAGTGAATAACTGGTTCTTTGTTTTGGCCTCATAGGTACTTTTTGGTAACTATTACTCCGATAATCCCAAAGTAGACATTGGACCAGACTATGAAGGCAAAGCCACGATAGACTTTGACATTAAGGCAAAAACATCGAAACTGACATTAAAACAAGTCACTCTTAAAGAAAGCAGAAAAATTCGATGTTATGTTCAGATTCCCGGAGACATTGATGGCAAAACATCTGACACTACTTCTCTTTTGGTTCAGGGTAAGGTCTTTGGCACTTTGTTAAACTTCTAACTTAACATCTCAAAATAAAAATTCCACATAACTTTACATGGCGAGTGGAATCCATTTAAAAAAAATTGAATAAATATCTACATTTGTCTTACAGTTGCACCATCACAACCTGTTTGTAAGGTAGTGGGCACAGCAGAATACGGACACAATATTAGCCTAACCTGTGTGTCTGAGGAGGGCTCGCCGATACCCACGTACAAATGGGAGAGATATGATGTCAATAATGTCCCAAAAGCATTTCCTCTTAAAACCACTGAAAGTAAGTTCTGTTTCTCTTTCAGTAGATTAGATTAATTCTTTTTTTTTTTTTTTTTTGAATATACTAAAGTTTACACACGATTTTGTGTAACAGAGAATGGAGTTTTGTCTTTGGTCAATGTATCCATGGAGACATCAGGTTTCTACATTTGCATATCAACCAATAAGGTCGGATCAGCCAAATGTAACATGACATTGTCTGTAATGCCAGGTGAGTGACACAATTGCCTGCTTTCCTTCTGTATAAACTGATTGAGTGATGAGTGTTGATGCAAAAACTTGGGAAAATGAGATCCAGGCAGTAGATAAAGTTGATGGAAAATTATTTATTCATTACAATTAAATTTAGCCTCACACGCAAACTTTAATCGATAATGAAAATATTTAATAAAAGCAAAAGGTAAAATAACAACCATAAAGAAGCAGTCAATAGTTAATAATAAAATTTAGAGTATTGTAAAATCCAGAGTATTGTATCTAATAGATGAAGATCAAAAAGAGCAATAATTAAGACATTTGCAGATAAGAGACAAGAAGTAGAAGCCAAGGAGAGCAAAGGAGGGGAAAAAGCTGAATTATCAATAACCCGGTCAGCTTTATACCATGAGCATATATGGAAATTTACATCCCACACAAACGGATGTTTTTGTTAAAAGAAAAGGTTAAATGGTTTTACCCAGTGTCAAAAATAGATATAAGAGTTGTTTTGACCCCCTTTGGGAATTTTGCAAATCCCTTTTAAATGTCATCAGGAATAATAACAGACATATTTTGATCAGATTTCAAATTCAAATGGTTAATTCTGAAAACATCACTTATACAGTACAGAACATAACAATCATACTCTTAAATATAAAATAAGAATAACCATAAAGGTACAATCACAAGTGAATACTTGAAAATATGATGTGAATTAATATGTAAAGTAGAAGTACATAAATATAGGAAATCAAAAGTGAAACTGATAAATCATAAGCCATAAATTATTAAAATAAATATTAATAGAAATGCATGAATATGAATATTGACCATTTCGGATCCATCAGTGTTATGTTTTGATTTTAAAGATCTTACTCCTTACTACCAGGGCCGTGCACAGACCTTTTGAGGGGCATGTGCCGAAACTAAAAAAGGGCGCACCCCCCCCAACCCCAATAAAAAACACAAAATAATAGTATCAAAAGCTTTATATTTATTCACTATTAATGACAGTTATATAGATTTTATATATATATATATATATATATATATATATATATATATATAAACACACAGGGTTGCAGGGCTTCTTTAAAACTAATTACAACAGCAATCTTCTGTGAGCCATGTGCTTGAAGACGTTTATGACTTCAATGTGATCCACTGGGATGTCCCTCTCAACACACATTAATACACAGACTACATTCTGCATGATAAAATATAAAGAAGCACAGTGACCTGATGATTCTGTAATATTTTTTAGTTACTACAACATTGCTGTAGTAAAACCATGTTTTTCTATGTTAATACAATGTGAAGACAAGCGGGGAGTAGTATACAATACAATATTAAAAAAAAATATCTAGCGAGCAAATACTTAACATCGTAAACATTAACCATACTGTGTGACCATATATAATATGATTAAATGTTAATGAATTAAGTGTATCAGCAGATATCCATCATAAATCAAATCAGAAATTTCTTAGAAATATATTTTACCTAGCTGACGAGGATCACTCGCTTTGTGTCAAAGTCAAATGCAGTTATATGTGTGCAAATGTGCAATGTGCAAAAACATCATCACATTAGGCTACGTCATCATCAATAGGTTATGAGCGCTCAGTTTTTCCTGTTGTAAAATACGTTTGGCCAAAATCTCAATTTATAAAAGATGTAATACTACTGTATGCACAGGCTATTTAAGGCTATTTGTATGCTATTGGCTATGACTAACTTAGATGGCAAATGCTAGCCCCCTCTCTCTCTCTCTCTCCGCCGCCGGTCTCAGGCCTCAAATGCATAAAATATGAAACTTTATAGACATACTAGTGTTTCTTTCGTAAAGACAACGACTTGTAGCCTAATTATTCAAACAACAAGATATTTATTTACCGTTGCAAGACGTTCAGCTGCTCTGCTGTGGAACTTCAGTTCGCGGCACTCAGGGGGCGGAGTTAAGAGGTTTGACTGACAGTTTGAGCGGAACCAAAACGATTTTGTCACAAGCTCTTTTTAATACCTTTTATTAGGCTAAATATATTTGTAAATCAGTCAGACATGCTTAAAGGGTGACCAATAGCATTTATTTATTGAAGAAAATGAATAAATAAAATAAAACACCTCCAAAAAAAGGGCACTTCAGAATGTAAGGACAAAAAGGGCATGTGATCTGCACAGGTTGAGCCCTACCTGTGCACGTGCCTGCTTACTACTGTTATATTAATCCAACACACTCACGGAAATGCTTAACTTTTTTTTTTTCTTTTTCAAATTTGTATATTTTCATGCGATCTGCTTACGGCCCAGCTTGATGGGTTTAGGGGTGGAGTTAGAGTCGGATCTTCAAGAAGTCATATGTACAATTGTCCGTTCGCAAAGACCTGCCTCCTTTAGTTACTGTTGCTACGTCCGACAAGCCATGCCGATCTCTCGCCACACATCATGTTCTTACACAGTGAAAAATACATCACGGAGCAAAGAGGACGGCTCTTCAATGTGTTGTCACAGATCGCTGTAATGCCTCAGTTCAAGCGGCTCGTGAACTAATCATCTCTTCCTACTAGTTAATTTATAGTATCAAATAAACATGAATGAACATCAGAAGGAATGCTGTTTTAACCGCTGAAAGATGACAGTACACACCATTTTCAAGTTCAAGTCCACCGACGTTAATCTACTAACTCCCCTGACTGCTTTGTCGGACAAAATGGCAGATACGCCGTTATGATTTGTTAGATCGCCTGTCAATCAAACCCCCGAGACGGGTCAATTCACATTGTAAAAATTCATACGAAATTGCCACATCCTAAAAATAGTAACATTTTCTCATTAGATCGGGTTGGTTATTCTGAGGTCAGAAACATGCAAGTGCGCAGATGCTTCTAGCTACTCAAGCTTGACTTTGCAAAAGGTGTTGTGCACGTACACTGAAGAACTTCTGACAGAGATGATGTGATTACACACAGAACCTGTTTTTAGTTTGTTTGTTTATTTCACTGCTTTTCTTTATAATTGTTTTTCTATATAAGATATATATTAGATGGAAATCTTTGTCTGTTGTGCCACGTCTCGCTGCTTTTTCAGTCTCTTGCTCATGAGTGGTGCATTTTTTAAAAACTTGTCAGCAGACCCTACCTTCTTTTCCATTCATCAGCACTCTGCAGTTAGAAACTTTATTGTGGCCTCTCATATTTTTAGCAACCAAAATGGGTTCTGTGATCGCCTGTCAAATTGGACATAGTGAAATAAAGTGCTTGCTGATTAAGAAAATGGTGCAACCTTTAAAGGATTAGTTCACTTTCAAATGAAAATTACCCCAAGCTTTACTCACCCTTAAACCATTCTAGGTGTATATGACTTTCTTCTTTCTGATGAACATAATTGGAGATATATTAATAAATATCCTGACGCATCCGAGCCTTATGATGGCATTGAGCGATACCAATGAGTATGAAGCTCAAGAAAGCTCACATCCATCCATCCATCAAAAACGTACTTTACACGGCTAAAGTCCTTCAGAAGCAAAGCGATATCCATATTTAACTTATGAAGTAAAATATATAGCTTCCGCTAGACCGCTTTCCATATTCAACTTACAAAGAAAGTGTAAACTGGCATCGCGTCAGTTAAGCTTTTTTTCCGTAAGTTCAATAGGGAAGGACGTAGTATAAGCTTTCTGCAAGGGTTTTACACTTTCTTCCTAAGTAGAATACGGAAGGTGGCCTGGCGAAAGCTACATATTTTACTTCGTAACTTGTTAAATATGGATAAAAAGCATCACTTCACTTCACTTCAGACGGCCTTTATTAACCCCCTGGAGCCGCATGGAGTACACGTTTATGATGGATAGATGTGGATGGATGCACTTTCTTCAGCTCACACTCGTGAACCCTGTTCACTGCCATTATAAAGCTTGGATGCATCAGGATATTTATTAATATCTCTCTGATTGTGTTCATCAGAAGGAAGAAAGTCATATACACCTAGGATGGCTTGAGGGTGAGTAAATCTTGGGGTAATTTTCATTTGAAAGTGAAAAAATCCTTTAAAAGTAATTTCTGGTGACTGACAGTTTCAGAATTGATTTGTATTTTGGTGCTGATGTGTACTATTATCTTAATATTAATGTGAAAAGTCGTTGCTTGTGTAAACAGCAGATAGCAATGAGGTGTTTACCAAAAAAAAAAAAAAAAATAAGTCTGACAATTTTATGGTAATTTACTGAGATTAATGTGTGAAATATTGACCTGCTATGTGTGCTGGATTTTAATTTCCATGTCTTTCTGTTTTTACAGCCTCTATGAATCTTGCCACAATAGGCATTGTTGCTGGTTGTATTGCTGGAGCTGCAGTGCTCATAATAATCATCATCTGCTGTTGCCGCAAACGGAAACAGAAATCAAAAAAGTAAGAGACAAGTGGAGTAGGTCTCCATTTTTCCTCTGGAAGTAATAAATGAAGTGATTGTTGGTTTTTAGGTGCTAGGTCCTGGATTTAATGATGCTTTTTTATATTCATCTGTGTGTTTATTTATTGCCTCAGAGCTCAGGTGGTGGAATACCACGACCAACCACATATAGAATATATTGAGGAAGGGAATACGTACAACACTGAAGAGAGGAATGACAAAGCTCGAAGTGATGACAATGGAGGTGACCGTGATGACCTCAGAGACCACTTCGATGACCGCAAAGGTAGCCGCGATGACCTCAGAGATCGTGATGACCTCAGAGTCAACTACAATGACCGCAAAGGTAGCCGCGATGACCTCAGAGATCGTGATGACCTCAGAGTCAACTACAATGACCGCAAAGGTAGCCGCGATGACCTCAGAGATCGTGATGACCTCAGAGATCGCTACAGTGATCGCAAAGGCAGTCGTGATGACCTCAAAGATCGTGATGACCTCAGATATGATCGCAGAGGTAGCCGTGATGAGCTCAGAGATCGTGATGACCTCAGATATGATCGCAGAGGTAGCCGTGATGAGCTCAGAGATCGTGATGACCTCAGAGATGATCGCAGAGGTAGCCGTGATGAGCTCAGAGATCGTGATGACCTCAGAGATGATCGCAGAGGTAGCCGTGATGACCTCAGAGATAGGTATGATGATCGCAGAGATCGGTATGATGACAGAGATCGCTATAGATAAAATCATTATGCTCAGTATGAAAATCACCATGATCAGTGATGAGCCATTTAATTATTATGACAACCATCCAAATTTTCCTACAAGGAGGATAGCAGTGAGGCAAGGCCTCAGATGGTATCCAGTGTGTGTTTATGTTCTACAGTTGTTCAAATATATAATATATGTTTTCCTGTGTTGATAATCAAATCAAATTGTGCTTTATCCCTACAGTGGCAAATGATTCTTCTGAGCTCAATGAATCATCCTTTTTTTATTTACTTTTTGTTCTATTTTACAGGATTGTAATAGTATTTTATATACAGCATATCGTTTTTTTTTTTTTTTTATGTCTACCAGCTAAAGTAATAAGGCTACATCACATTTTTTCTTCTGAATCATCATTTTTTTTTGGGCGGATGTTCAGAATGGTGCTTAAGGACGATGACATCTCTACACTTATTTTGTACATTTCTATATTATTTTAAAAAACTTCTAACCCTGCATGTTATGTATATGTTAGTTTTTTAAGACAATGAAATAGGCCCTACTTAATTATAATCATAATTTGCAATCCTTATAATTCATTTTTATGAGAGGTTTAAGAACTGATTAGTATGTTTTTAATAATTTTACAGCACAATGTTGGAATTTATAAAAATGGCTAGAACTAATTCATGTTACACACACCTGCTTGTCATAGTTCAAATAAATAAGTGATTTTAAAATATTGAATGTGTAGACTGTGTTTAATTTCTTCTTTCCATTAATATGTGTCTTTGTAACATGAGCAAGCTTTAAATTATTTCAGCTAACAAATAATAAGCATTTTGTTTTCCAAACTTGAAGTCTCCTTAAGTTACCTCTCTATCCTTTTTTACGTTTAAAACAATGTATTGCAGTATTTTTCTGAAAGACGCATCCACTTTGGAAGATTGTGAGACTGTGTCGGTGGCTGTTATGTAAAGTAGTTTTGATAGTTCTTTGACAACTATTTCAATAAATTACATTTTTATCAATTTACATTTTCAACTCAGCAACAGTCGTTTTGCATATATTGGTTTTCGTTGCAATTTTCACAGTTTGTTCCCCCTGTAGTAAAGTGGTACAGTCCGCTCATTCTAACCAGCGCAGCAGACAGAGATGAAGCGAATAACAGTCCGGTGGAAGATGGACTAGATACCTGCAAACTAAACCGCACTAAACTGGATCATGTTTTTGTTAAACGGTTCCTGGATTATATTCATACTATTTTCACGTAAGTTATTAATCTGTTTTACTTTTTATCACGATATAGAGATAGAAAACTGAGACAGACAACTAACGCAACAGGTTGAGAGCTTAGAGAACCTTGAGCCCGGCTTTATTTTTAGGTTGATCACGGGTCCTCGTGACAGTTTTTACTATAATCCATTTACATTTACACCTGACAAAACATTAACAATTTATTCATTTTATTAACATTTTTAAATCATGTTTTAAACTACATAGCCTGTTGGGCACTTTTTTATTGTAAAACGAGTCTGTTATATTCAAAACTAGCCTATAAACTAAAGACTTTAAATAAAAATGTAGCCTACAACTGTTCAACAATAATCTTTATTACTGATTATTGATGATTATAGAATGGCTGCATACGTGTAAAATATTTAAAAAGTAGCATATATATATATATATTTATATAGTATATAAAAGACTTTAATTATACTGCATTGAAAGTATGATGAACATTTGAAACTATTTAACACCCCAAAGTTGTTGTTGTTGTGGGAGAGAATTGTGGGAAGTGCTGCTGGAATGTGTGTCAGGGAGTGCAGCTGCATTGTATCAGTTCATGAAGGGTGGATGCAACAGAGATAATATATGATGGTTGTTTTATGAGCAAGTCAGTGGCCATCTTTATGAAGTGATGTGAACTAAAACTACTTTTAAAAATCCCTCTCAGTATATGTGTGAATTTGCGTAAATATTGTAGAGAATACACATACGATCAAGTAAAGTTTTCTTCTACTAACGGCTTGGTTTAAATCTCTTTAACCTAATTGGGTGTTCATGGATGACTGAGTCAATGAGTGTATCTTATTGGTGGGACCTCAACATCCCCCTCCTGCACTGAGTCTTAGTGGGTGGGGGGTTCACCATAATGCCAAACAATGAGTCAAACAGGCAAAAGAGAGGACAAAAGGAGGACCCCATCTACCCTGAACTGAGTGTTAATGAACGTAATCAAGAATTCTGTCCTACATTCCTCTCAGCAACATGATCATTCTAAAGTACAGTTGGAAAATTCTCAGGAAGTTGCTCTGTTTCCTCTAAAGCAACAAAGAATGAGTGTAGATCTCATCCAGACATCTGTGATGAATGGCAGTTGTATATTTTTATGCGGTGTGCTCCACCCTTTGACGAGAATTTGGGTGTCTCTGTGTTTGTGGGAGAGACCTCCTCTCTACTTGGACTAAACTTGCAAGAGATTTCTCAGAATCTCTTTTTAGGTTTCGCCCCTAACAGTCAGAGCTACAGATGGTGACATCTCTCCAAAAAACTACAGCCCCCACCTCTCTGCGCCCCCTGCATAGCATGGAATTTAACTTTCTTTACTCACACTTCTCTTTCTGTTTTTTTTTTTCTTTCTTTTTTTCACACCAGCAGATCCTTCTCTTGGGCGCTTCTCTGATTTTGTCCAGCTTTCTGTTCCATAATCTCCCACACACGGCTGGACAAACACACTCTTTCATTCTTAGACACACGCACACACACACACTCAAATGCTGACTGACTAGATCCAGATGTTTTTAGGCATTTGTTTTCAGGTCATCTCACCTTGTAATCTCTAGCTGATTCTCTTTGGAATGGAGTGACTAAGCATTCTCGAAAAGAGGCAGTGAGCAAAATCAGGTTTTTTGATGCACTGGTTGGTTAGGCCTAGTCTGAGAAAGAGCTTTGGGTAATGAACACATGCCTGTCTCTGACACTGTGAAACGTACCATTAGACTCAAACGCCATAATACTAATCATGAACAGGTCAGTAGTCATTACAGTTGCCGCTGAAAGCACACTGTATCTTGGAATTTGCATTACTCTCTTTGCTCATGGGTGTGTTTGCTGATCCATTAAATTCCACAAAAGGATACAGTTTTGTCTCTCATTTTTTATGCATTAGAGGCATTTTCTTGTTGATAAATTAGTAATATTACCCTACAACAAAAGTATCTTCTTTTAAACACCCAATATCAACCACTTAATTGGTGATTTTATTGTCTCATTTTTGACTGTATGCAACAATGAAAATAAAAGTGTCACAATTTTGTCTAATTTATTTTCAATTCAAAACTTGTTTTATAACAACCAGCTAATATAAATATACAAAAACATACACATTTATAATTGTGACACCAAAGGAATAATATTACTGTACATCTACAGCACAACAGGAAGACAAGAAAATCATTTTAATGAATGAATTAATTCATATTAAGATTCTCAATGTTTTACACAAATTGTAGGGTTGATTTATTTATTTTCATCAACCTCAACCTTCAGTACTGTTACCCAAGTTATTACAAAACCAATATAATATTTATCAGTAACTACAAACCTACATTTGCATAGTTCTTATTTTCTATATTTATTTGCTGGAGAAGAAAAAAAATCACACAAAACACGGTTCTGCACTGCATTTAGATGTCTCCAAAAAAGGGTTGCAAAAAATACTTTGTGTATTTGTATAGGTTTTTGTCTTAATTCTAGCTGTCTTTGCTTCTAACGTTCCCAACAGTTCTATATTCAAAACAAATATGCCGACAATATAACTGGTTACAGAGATAAACTGGCCATCATACACTGAGGATCACAGACTATTTAAGTCTTTCTGAACACAACAAACTTGTAACTAGGAGATGCATGACAAATGGAAAAAAGTGTTCTAAAACTGGCTTAAAATATCAAAGATTTGATATCCTCCTCTGAAGTTAACAAATTGAAGTCTGTGACCATCATGCACATGGTTTTCTGTGAAATCTGCAGACTGGCTCTAGCGTTGACTACTAGCTTCCATACTGCAAAACAGGGCAAAAATCTAGGCAAAAGGTGTGTAGTGTATAGCTTTAAGTGTAATTGTGTTGCTGTCATTCAGTAATAATGATTTTTTCTCACTATAAATCTCTTTCTCTCTTCTTTTGGCACAGTGCAAAGTTGTAATGGTGTACAGGTGATTGTGAAAGATGAGAAGAAGTTTGCCATGCTGTTCTCGCCAATTGTTCTTCCGTGTCATTACACCACCCACTCCACTCAAACCGCAGTGGTACAGTGGTGGTACAAGTCTTACTGTACAGACCGCACTCGGGATTCCTTCACCTTTCCTGAGTCCCTGGGGGTCCGCGGATCTGATCTGGGAGCTACGTCTCATCTGGACTGCTCTGACAAGAGCCGCACGGTCCGCATCGTGGCCTCAGGACAGGGATCTTCCATGACCTTAGCAGAACACTACAAAGGAAGAGATATCTCCATCATTAACAGTAATGTCTTTGTTGTCTTATTACTACACTTTTTCTGCTGGAGTATGTTTAGCTAGATTAGAGGTGAATTTTGTCAAATATAAGGCAGAATATTGTCACGAATTTGATAATAACAGTTTTTACAGATCCATAAGTGGCACAATAAAATAACAGCATTAGTCAGTTGGAAAGTGCAATTCCAGACTTAATGACTCACAAAGGGGACTCCCATGGTCATTTATTAACTAGACAATTCAACAGGTTAGTCTCAAACATGAAATGGTAAAAAGTTCAACAAGTTGGCAACCTAATGAAGCAACATATACAGATCTAAGTTACACTTAAAAATGTATCAGTTGGTTAAAGACAAATGACACCAGTTCTGAGAAAGGGTCTAGCATAATTTGTTTTCAGATGCCACTTATTTGATATTTCTTTTTAATGCAGTGACTTCATAAAGATACATTTAACTGTGGCTTAATTGTCCAAATATTTATTGGTGCCACTGTGTAATAAAATCATCTTGTTATATTATTATCAAATTTTGAACCTATGCTCAAGTCTGCAACTTTGTGGGTAAACAGACTCTCTCCCTTAGGAAGCCCAGCCGATTGTGCTGTGTTTTCCTGTCCCTTAAATAGGGCTGTTTTTTTCTAGGTTGCACAATGGTCAGGGGGCAGGACCTCATAAAGGTCTCACAAAACACCCCCATGGCTTTCCTTATCAAACGCAAACACCCTCTCCTCTGATTTTAGCCATCAAAGCTCTGTTGCTCTCCCTTCTCCAGTCACCTCTCCAACAAAGACTGTGATTGTTCTGACAAAATATTACAGAGATAATGAGAATGAATGATGGTTTGTTCTTACTGAATAAAAACGTTAAGTGCTAAAAGTGAGTGATGTATTTCTGATTAAACAAACTGCTCAATTGACAGCTAATCATTTTTTATATTATGATGTAAACTAAAAATATTAAAACTAAATGTTTACAATTAAACAATTTGGTTTAACAATATAAAGTATAATATTTTCTGGCCTTTTCAGAAGCAGATCTACACATTGGACAGCTGCAGTGGGGCGACAGCGGTGTGTATTTCTGTAAGGTGATCATTTCTGATGACCTGGAAGGGAAAAACGAAGGCCAGGTGGAGCTACTGGTACAGGGTAAGTCTCATGGTTTTAAATCCTTTTCAAAACATTAATTAACACAAAAAAAGTCAGTTCTGTACCCAGCCAACAGGCAACATCCTGTTAGGACGTTCTGTAAGGTTCTCTCAAAGTTATGAAGAAAATGTTCTTCTAGTAATGTTAATAAAACATTTGTTCAAAGTTATTAGGTCTTTCATAATGTTTTCAGAGAGTAAATGCAAAAACATTTATACAAAGTTCATGCTACATTTTTACCTGAAACATTTAGTTAAAACATTTTTCAAAACTGTTACTTTTTTTTTTAAATGTTCAGAGAACATTCAAAAGCAACTGTTTTATGTTACCTGTCTTGTCAGGACTTTTGTTGTATTTCCTGTTTCTTATGCCATGTTTGTAGTTCATTGTAGTTTTTCATGTTGATAATTGTTCCCAGGTGTGTTTTGTTAGCTTCTTACTCCTTCTGTATTCATAGAATATGGCTGCGTCCGAAAACCTAGGTAGCTGTCTTGCTGCCTCGCTGTCTTATAAGAGAATGACTTGTACGGCAGCGTTTGTACATGAAGGCACCTCATGAAACTGATTTCGGACAGACTTCTGAGGCAGCGTAACAGTTTAATGATCTACAGCAATATAGCACGAGCTTTGGTGAGAACTAAACAAATATTTAATTATTACAGTAGTAATTTCTCGATAGAAATGATATCAAAATTGAAACATGTTGGTCAAAATCGTACATTTATACACAAACTGAGCAGCAAACGCAACTTTCGGATGCCATCTTTATTTTTCTAGCTCAACTGTCACAGAATGGAAAGCACAGCATTGTGGGATATCAAAGGCAGCTAAGGATACATCTATGCTTCCTTCAAAAATCCATCTGAGGAAGGTATCTCAGCAAACAGGAAGTGAAGCTAACATTGGATTCGGACATGCCTTGATGCCTTACTACCTTGAAATGTGTCCTCAGAAGGCAGCATTTTCCAGTTTTCGGACGCAGCCAATGTGTTTCGCTTGTTCCTTGTCAGTCGATGTTTGCTGTTACATGTAGATGGCAGCGTTGCCAATTTAGCAATTTTGTCGCTAGATTTAGCGATTTCCCCGCCTCTTTTGAGACTTTAATTCAAAAGCCTAGTGACAAATCTAGCAACTTCTTGGACAAACCTTATCTAGAATCCGAGACTCGCCCACCGATATTTATATTTATATAGATCAGTGGACTCGCCATTATGACGTCATCTAGCAACATTCAGCCACCAGTTTTAGCTACTTTCCATTGAAAGCAGTTGGCAAGACTAATAGATGGTTTGCGTTCTTTTGTTGACAGCTAATTTTCCCTAATTTTCCACATTTTCCCTCGCTCGTTGTATTCCTTAGTTCAGTTTATGTTGTGTTTGTTTTCAGATAAACCCTGCACATAGATTCACTCAGCGCCTGCCATCTCTTTTGTTCTCACTAGCGTTACAGTAACGTTCCCATTACATTTGTAAAATGATAACATAAAATGTTCCCTTAATGGTCAAATAATCAAGAAAGAACACAATGTATTTGGGAACTTAATGGGAACATATTTTGTTAGATGGGTATAACATGGTTTTCAAAAAGTCTGAACTGTTAAATAGTGAATGCTGTGCTTTAGGGACTCCCAATATCTGTGATTATTACCCCAATTTTCTATGGAAAAGTAGCATGTTGTCTAAAACCTTGCTTTCCAAGTGTTTACTTTTGTGTGTGCATGCTGGGTTGTTGTATCTAAATAACTGTTAATGCCAGTCCCTGTCTGAATTCCTGAGTGCACTTACAAGCGCTACCATGGCGACAACTGAACGGCGCATGCTTCTCGACATGGCTCAGATCCTTAATAAGAGAAGCTATTGTTCATTTGTGCCCCAGCAGATCAGGACAACCTCACATATTTTACATGTCCTGGACAGGATCACTGCAGAGAGAAACAATTTGTTTGGTGCTGTGGGACTGACCCCAACAGCATAAGTTATTTCTGTGCCAGCTGGACAAAGCAAAGTCAGACGCCTCATGCCAGACAAAGAGTAAATAACTGGCCGTTATCGACATGAGCAATATAAGCCACTTCTTAAGCCGTTTCCATGGGAACGAAGGGGGTTTCAGGGGCCAAAGGATGCCAGAGACTCCCGAACAGTCCTGTGCGGTGAAGAGAAAAATAACATGAGAGGGTTAGAGTTTACACAGGAGGATCAACGAGGGTGTTATGTAGGCGCTAAGAAGCGGAGGATGTTGCTCCTGCCCTCTGAGTAATCAAGATTTAATTGGTTTATGAAATGGAGAGTGTAATATTTGGTTGTTAAAAGTTTGACTTTGAACCAGACACTCCCTTTTTCATCACACTTGCTGTGTAGTCATATCAGCTCTTGGTTCTTATTTTAAGAAAAGTAACACTATTATTACTCACAATTAGGAATTGCGCTGTAATTACCAGTATTTAACAGTAATTTCTTACAATACCATATTCAGAGTTCTGTGATATCAGTGCAGATGAAATAAATTAATAGAGTTTTACTGTGAATGTCAAACTGTTTTGAATAATAACCCAATTTTTACCACAGTAATTTGTTATCTTACCTAAGCAAATTAACTCATTTTTATAGGTAATACAACAAATTTCTGTGAAAAAAAGTTTGTTATTATTCTAAAAAGTTGTTTCGTTTGGTGTTTTGGTGTTAAGTATTCCTAGGTGGGAACTTGGACCATATTTGCTCTTAATTCATTTTCTCCCAATTGACATAAAAGTGTTACAGAACACAATTGGTTGTGTCTTTCTTCTGTAAATCACAAAATAAGTATTTTTTTTTTCTCATACCAAGTCACTGGGGTTCAATGTTGTTTTGCGCCCCATGGACTTTCATTTTATGGACAAAAACACAATATCCTGTTTTGTGTTCCACAGAACAAAAAAGTCATACTGGTTTGGAACAATAACAGAATTTTCATTTTTGGGTGAACTACCCCTTTAAGTCTGATAATAACTTAATAAGCAATCTACACTACATAGTGCTTGCCTGTCTCTCTCTTCATGTATCTAGTCTCTTCCTGAGGTCCCCTTTACTCTCAGGTTACGGTTGGTTTAATGACTGTAACAGAGGAGTAGAGGAGATGGAGGTGGATATTATTTTTCCTCTTCCTGTCTGCCAGCTAAGCACTTCCTGTCACTCAGGGATAAATCTGCTCTGACAGTGGGCAGATTTGTTTACAACACCCTCTAATTCAGTTTAAAGACTTGTGGCTTTTTATTAAGACTCGTAAAATACATTTGTGTTCACAAAATTTGATGAAATAGAAGTAGCGCCAGATCATTTCTGTAAGTTTTGACAAAATTACATGGTCAAAAAAAAAAAAAAAAAAAACATGCACTGAAATTTCATTTCATGCTAACTTAAACAGATAAGATTAGGTCTCCTGCACACTCCTGCTGCATTATGAATGTTTTCAGACTAATAACGTTTCAGGTCTTAGGCTACACATTGAGGCCAGTTTAGATGGTGAGAATGCTCTTTATTTTTGGCAGTGTGCCAGCCATTGACAAAGTATACTCAGTGTAAAATAGACTGTACATGTAAGGCCATTTCTCCCTCAGGGAAGATCTTTGTTGAAGGTAATTGGACAGTGCTCTGGGACACCTTTTAATTCCAAACAATGCCAACACTGTCTCCATGGTGATGACGTACCCTTGCCCCCTTTCAAGATGGTTAATGAGGCTGTGTGATTAATTAGTCTCCCATATTCCTCCACTGTCTCCCCCACTGAAGCCCCCTCTACCTCATCTCTTTCCCACTCTCTCCGTTTGTGCACATTAGTGAACCTGATCTGTGCTCAGGCCAAATATAAATACTAAACGAATACACACATCTACATTGGCATAAGCCCTGGGAACCAGAAACATGTCAACATATCATTACTGTCAGTAACCTCTACAGAAACACAGCACTGACCTAAAATTAGTTACTCATCCACAGAGGATTTCGACCTTTCACCTTTTTCTTGGCATGTGTCAGGGACATAAACACACCTATGCACATACATTACCAATCAAATGTTTGGACACACCTATGCATTCTTTATTATTAGTTATTTTATATATTATAGAATAATAGTACAGTCATCAAAGTTATGAAGTAACAAAATGGGAAGTATAAGGATTATCCAGTGACCAGAATTATCCACTCATGCTTACAAAAATAAATGTAAACTATTTAAGCATCATGAGAAACATAAATTCTGTGAATTGTGTCCAGACTTTTGACTGGTTAAAATGATACAAACGCTGTCACTGGGGCGGTACCTTTTCAAAAGGTACACTTTTTGTACATTTTAGGTACTAATATGTACCTTTAAGGTGCCAGTATGCACCCTTTAGGTACATAGGTGTACCTTTTGAAAAGGTACTTCCCCAGTGATAGCGTTTGTACCTTTTTCTGAGAGTGTACTGCACATACATGCAAACTAAAACATTGCTCTTGATTTAGTCTGAACTGAGAAAATTGACAAATGTGTTTAAAACCACGAATCAAAGTTATCAAATCAGCTTTCAACTTACACTTTTGATTAATTCACAGCCACTAACAGTGTAATGTTTTCCATAATAACACACGCACAAGCCTTTACCCTTTGAACTTCCACCTGCTGCCCACTGCTGCTGTTCATGTCTGATCTTCTCCCTTCTCCAGGTAGGACAGGTGTGCTGGATGACATCCTGCCTGAGTTTGATTTGGAGATTATGCCAGGTACGCCTGCCTTACCTCTTTCTCCCCCTTTCCTTTTCAGTGGGTGCGCTCTCACACAGGCCCTTTTCAGTTAATCTGCTTTATCCTCTGCTACAATCAGCAAACTCCAAAATGCTCTGATCTGATGTGTTCCCTCTGAAAATTAAAAAACAACAAATTATAATTCAAAATTTCAGGATACAGTTGTCAGTTTAGCATAACATTACTACACATTATACATATATGCATGATGTAATGCATTGTATTACTGCGTAACTAATCACATGATTGTTACTTTTTAATGGAAAGTAACACTTTTTTCACCCTGTGCTGATGCTTTCTCTCTTCCAGAATGCTTGCAGTTTTTTTTATTCTAAGACACTTCATTGATTATAATTGGAGCAATCATTTTGCTGCATCGCATTATGCCGCTCGTATGCATGCTGTCACATACACACCAAATTATGAGGTAAATTTAGAAGTAACACTTCTTATTCATTTGAAAGCAGGTAAAAATAGTGATTTTCTGATTAATTGCAATTAGAAAATTCCGAAATCGGTGATGTGCCTCTGCTGTTATGCCAACAGCTCATAGTAAAAGACGTACAATGAAATAATGGCAAGAATACCTGGTCTGATTCGCCAAATGAATCAATACTTTGCGAATCAATAACATGCAAATCGATAACATGCGAATCATTGTAGTCCCGTTCATGAACAAATGACTTATAAAGCCAGTCCTTTTAATGAACCATTCAAATGAACTCCATTGAAAGGGGTTACCATTTGAATCAGTCTGATGGATGATCAGACTTCAGAAACATCAAATTTCACTTTAGTAATAAAAATATAAGCAAAATCGACATTTTAACTTAAATATTGAATCTGGAATATAATTGAGAATTTTTATTAAATCCCAGCTCTGGTATTATGGTGTAAATTCATAAACAAACATGTTATTTTGCTCTTTATTTCGAAAAAGTAATGTCTTGTTACCCCATGCAAGTGCTCAGAGACAAATAAATATGAACATTCTTGAGAATGTAAAGTATCTCTGTCAAGAAAGAGGTCAATAATGTATGCCGTTGGAATTTTAACACCACACCCAGAGGAAATTCATCATTAGGCCTTTAGAGAGTCCAGATAAGAGGTTCTGCATCATCCACACTCTCCCTTGTGGTTGGTCATGATCAGAGACTTCACATCCTGTGGGCAAAAATGACCTCAGGACAGCACTTCCTTCAGCATCTGCTTGTGTCACGGAAACCAAGTTTCCTGATGAGTCTTTCTTGTCCCCCTTTTAGAGTGGGTGTTTGTGGGAGTTGTCGTCCTTGGTAGCATTCTCTTCCTGTTGTTAGTTGGGATCTGCTGGTGCCAGTGTTGCCCTCACTCCTGCTGTTGTTATGTACGCTGTTGCTGCTGTCCTGATACATGTTGCTGTCCAAAACACTGTGAGTACACAAACACACACATGCATACTACACATGTTGTACATATACACAAGCTGAAAAAAAACCCCATTCCGTTTTGCCTTCTCAGTATATGAGGCAGGGAAGATGGCAAAGAGCGGCCAACCTCCTCAGATTGCCATGTATCAACCTTACTATGTTCCTGGTGTGCCTGTGGTGTCTGTGGTCCCTCCAGCCGCTCCATCCATCATTGAACCCAAGTTATCTACAGTACCTCGTTCAGCAGAAAACAATATAGCTGGAGGTAAGTACAAAAATACAGCAGCATATGTAGCATGTGCAAGTCTTTGCTTTTTCTTTGAACACATCTGTCCAATGCCTGTCTAGTGAAAACGCATCTGCATTTGATTGAACGACTTATGTCTGCATCATCTAACTCAAATCAAACTCAACTAACATCATTTTCAGCTGGTCCTGCAACTTTTGTCTTCATGTTAAAAAACAGGCTAAGGTATTTAAAATTAGAAGGAATTGTGGTTGGATGAGATGAGAGTGTTTGCTGTATTTGAGCATGTTTGTGAACATGAGCTAACAGCAGTAGACAAAGACTTGGAAATAGAGTGTTATCTTAAGTTTTAAAGATGCTGACAGTGGAACAAGCTAGCTGGCATTGTGAAGGTAGCAGTTGTTTTGTCTATGGGATTGGTGATTGGTTTCACACTGTATGTGTATAGTATTAACAAGTGAAACATTTGTAAAACAGCTAACACTGAAGGAGGAATTGGTTCATTGAAAGTCTATGGATCTTCTCATGTGTGAATGACATTTTTAAACTTTGTTGGCAAATAAATAAATAAAAAAAGTTTTGCAAATGGTTCAGTTTAGAAGCTGCATTTAAAGTTTTTTACTAATACATTAATTTATTGTTATATTTAATGTTTTAACATTTAATTTTATCAGAAAATATTTTAAAAAAGTGTTTATTTCTCAATTTAAATAGATTTATTTATTTACATTTTATTTTTAAGTGGCACTCCTAATCCTCTATGGTTATACTGGCTGAGTTGGATTGCAGGTGGTGCATGTACACTGCGTTCCAAATTATTATGCAAGAGACAAATCAGTAAGATTTCTGTACAATAAACATTCAGATTTTAGTTTTTCTAAGAAAATGTTTGTTCGTTTATTTATCCATGTCTTTTTAGATAACTGGTATCAATCTCAGACAAAATAATTTGCCAGATCTATGGAAACCCTACTTAGAGGTTGTTCCACATTATTAAGCAAGTCACAGTTCTCATGCAATATGGGGAGGAAGAAAGATCTTTTTGAAGATGAAAAGCATGAAATGGTGCAATGTTGTGCAAAAGGCATGAAAACAATTAATATTGTGTGAAACTTAATGGAGATTATCGAATTATCATAAGATTTGTGAGTGATTCAGAGCACAGCAGAACTCGGTCAGATAAAGGCAAATTGAGGAAAGTTCCTGCCAAAAAAATGAATTGTATTAAAAGGGCAGCTATAAAAAAAGCCAGTGTTGAGCAGCAAACAGGTATTTGAAGCTCCTGGTGTCTCTGGAGTCTCGAGAAGCTCTCCATGCAGGCTGGCAGTTGTGTGTAAAGATGCACTTTAGCCACTCCAAACCAAACCTCACAAAGAGAAACATTTACAGTGGGTGTAGAAATACATGAAGACTCATTTTTAAATAGTTTTATTCACTGACTAATGCCGTACTACAATGGATGGTCTAAATGGATGGATTTCTGGATGGCTGGTGAATGGCCACCTCGTTCCAACAAGACTGCGACGTCAGCAAGGAGCTGGTGGGTGATGATTTGTGCTGGATTATTGGGAAGTGAAATGGAGGGTATTAAAATGACTTTTGCAAGATATGTGGAGTTCATAACTGGCCATTTTCAGCTATAGTATAAAAAGGAGGATAGTGCATAATACAATGCACTATTGTACAATGCACTATGCACTATCCCATGCTGCAAAAAAACACCACAGCAATAAAACTGTTTGAAAATGTATTTCTACACCCACTGTAAATGTTTCTCTTTGTGAGGTTTGGTTAGTGGTGTCTAAAATGTATCTTTACGCACAACTGCCAGCCAGCATGGAGAGCTTCTTGAGACTCCAGAGACACCAGAAACTTCAAATACCTGTTTGCTGCTCAACACTGGCTTTTTTTATAGCTGCCCTTTTAATACAATACATTTTTTTGACAGTAACTTTCATTAATAAGCCTAACCGAGTTCTGCTGTGCTCTAAATAACTCACAAATCTTATGATAATTCGATAATCTCCATTAAGTTTCACACAATATTAGTTGTTTTCATGCCTTTTGCACAACATTGGACCATTTCATGCTTTTCATCTTCAGAAAGATCTTTCTTCCTCCCCATATTGCATGAGAACTGTGACTTGCTTAATAATGTGGAACAACCTCTAAGTAGGGTTTCCATAGATCTGGCAAATTATTTTGTCTGAGATTGATACCAGTTATCTAAAAAGTCATGGATAAATAAACAAACAAACATTTTCTTAGAAAAACTAAAATCTGAATGTTTAATGTACTGAAATCTTACTGATATGTCAATTGCATAATAATTTGGAACGCAGTGTATAAGACACAGGGTTTTGTGCTACAGCAGACTAAAATGGAGCAGTTTAGTAAATTTGTCCCGAAATCCAATAAATGGGTAAATACAGCACGCAATATTCTAAAATAGTTTGCATGCTTCTGTTAAGGCTTAACCAAGTACTGTTTTAAGTGTTACATTTGTGTGTTTTAAAGGGTTAGTTCACCCAAAAATGAAAATAATGTCATGTATTACTCAACCTCATGTCGTTCATGTCTCGTAAGACCTTTGTTCATCTACAGAACACAAATTAAGATATTGTTGATGAAATCCGATGGCTCAGTGAGGCTTCTATTGAGAGCAAAGCCATTCAAACTCTCAAGGTCCATAAAGGTACTCAAAACATATTTGAAACAGTTCATGTGAGTTCAGTGGTTCTATCTTAATATTATAAAGCGACAAGAATACTTTTTGCGCGCCAAAAAAAACAAAATAACAACTTTTCAACAATATCAATATGGGCCGATTTCAAAACACTGCTTCATGAAGCTTCTGAGCTTTATGAATCTTTTGTTTCGAATTAGTGATTCGGATCTCGTATCAAACAGCTAAACTGCTGTAATACTGTGACTTTGGCACTCTGATTCACTGATTCGATTCCTAAAGCTCTGAAGCAGTGTTTTGAAATCGCCCATATAGATATTGTTGAAAAGTCTTTATTTTGTTTTTTCGGCACACAAAAAGTATTCTTGTCACTTCTATAATATAATATAATATTAAGATAGAACCACTGAACTCGCACTGAACTGTTTCAAACATGTTTTTAGTACCTTTATGGACCTCAAGAGTTTGAATGGCTTTGCTCTCAATAGAGGCCTCACTGAGCCATCGGATTTCATCAACAATATCTTAATTTGTGTTTTAGAAGATGAATGTAGGTTTTATGGGTGTAGAACGACATGAGGGTGAGTAATAAATTACATTATTTTCATTTTTGCGTGAACTAACCCTTTAACTCTAAATTATGCGCAGTATGTATGGTAATATGGACACAGTAGCAACACACAGGTCATGTGTGTGTCCACAGTGCGCAGTGGCTATCGACTCCACGCCAGTCAGGGTCAGGACGCTATGAAGGTTGTGTACTACGTAGAGAGGGACCTGGCGCAGTTCCACCCTACCAAGGGGGCCAGTCATCCATGTAAGCCTTTATGCAGTCAGCATGTTTCTGTACAGTGTATTTGTGCGTGTGAAAAAGGAAGGCTGAATTTTAATTTTAAAGTTGAGTCAGTGATGTAACAATGGTCAGCTGACACACCTGATGACATATTTCATTCATATCATCATCATCATCATCATCACTGTCCTTTTAAAGGTCTAATATGTAGTTTATGCAACATTAGCGGCACCAAATCAAAGTGTCAAAAATAATGATTGTTTCCAATCTAAACTCACCCATGGACCTGCCTTTTAAATTCATGGGATAGTTCACCCAAAAAATGGAAAATCTGAAAAAAAAACCATTTACTTGCCTTCACGTTGTTCCAAACCTGTATAGTTTTTTTATCTTCTGTGGAAGAAAAAAGATATCTTGAAGGATGTCATACTTTCATTGAATGGACACACACACATACACACACACACAAATATCCAAAAAAGTTTTTTTGTGTGTTCCTTAGAAGAAAGAAAGTCATACAGGTTTGGAACGGCATGACAGTTAGTAAATGATGACAGATTTTTCATTTTTAGATGAACTATCCCTTTAAAATAAATCTGTGATTGTGCATGCTTTTTGATCAAAATTCATAATATTCTAACCAGTTCATAATTTCTGCCATATTTAGATTTCCTGCTACATGCTATAGGCAATGGCAATGGCAATAGATTTGTGTTGTTTACATCAGTGTTATGGTAAAGAAAAGCAGAACATCAAGTCCATGAAGATGTCATTGTGTCAGCAGCTGGCAGCCTATCAGAACTGAGCTCTCTGCACGATGGTGACATAGACTTCAGACAGACCTATCGTCAGGTCCAGAGGAAGGCACTACCACCCATCAGTGACCACAGTTGATGAGGCGCGTCTCCGAACGCCATCGATTGGCCACGGGCTCCGCCCCTCACATTATCAGAGCAATCACTCTCTGGACGAGCATAACAACAGGTACAATTTCAGTGTGTGCATGACCTAGTAATTCAGCACAGGGGTTTTCAAACTAGAGACACAAGAGGTTGTTAGGTGGTCTGTGGACACATTAAATTGACAATAAAGACATTTTCAATGTTACAAAAAAAAGGTTTTCTAGGATAAAAACTGAAATTCTGCTAGTAGCTCCTAAATCCCTTGATCTCACCCAACACGATTTTTCTGTTAACATTGACGGTGTCCTGGTTCAACCCTCTCCCACTATTCGAAACCTCGGTGTGTTGTTCGATTCTAGGCTAAGCTTTGAACCCCACATCAATCAGCTTGTCAAGTCCTGTTTCTTCCATCTTCGCAACATTGTCCGTTTAAGACCCTCACTAAATCTCAAAGATGCAGAAACTGTTGTTCACGCTTTTATAACTTCACGTCTTGATTATTGTAACTCCTTGCTTTATGGTCTACCCAAAAAAGTCATAAATCGCTTGCAGTTCATTCAGAATTCAGCTGCCAGGGTCCTCACTTTTACCAAAAAATCAGCTCACATCACCCTGTCTTACAGCAACTACACTGGCTCCCTGTTAATTACCGCATCCAGTTTAAGATTCTTCTTCTAGTTTTTAAGGCTCGTCATGGCTTAGCACCTTCCTACCTTTGCAAAATGATTATCCCCTATGTCCCTGCCCGTACTCTGAGATCGAGCACTGAAAACTTGCTTGCAGTACCCAAGTTCCGTCTATCAAGTGTGGGTGGTAGGGCTTTCAGCATATCAGCTCCTAAGCTCTGGAACAAGCTACCACAAAACCTTCGAGATATCTCCTCTCTTCAGACCTTTAAAACTGCCCTCAAAACACACTTATTCACTTTATGTTATGTTAATTGATTGTCTGCCTCAACTTTCCAGCACTGTGCTTGTTTTTTGTAAGTCTAATGTTGATTAACCTTCTTTGTCTGTTCCATCTGGATGATTGATACTGACTGTATACTTATATGTATTCATATTATATTGCAACTTTCTGTAAAGCGTCCTTGGGTTCCTGAAAGGCGCTAAATAAATAAAACATATTATTATTATTATTATTATTATTATTATTAAATGCTGTTATTTTTATCCTTCTATTCATCATTGAATCCTAAATAACTGTATTATGGCTTGTGCAAACATATCCTCATAGATGCTTTATTAACTGCTGTTTTCTCATCGGTCATTTTTGTTGTGTTTATTTTGTTGTTGAAAGTGCACAGCACATATTTACATATTCATCTAAATGCCGTTCTCAGCAGTGTGGATGGCATCGGGATGTCTTTAGTGTATTTGGGTCTTCAGTGTATTTGTGTGCACTAATAATATCATGACTGTTTGTGCAGGTGGAACTGTCGCTCTGAGCACCTGCCTCGCAAAGCTTTTGATGCAAGGGGGCGCACTGGGTCACTAGATGAGCTGGAAGAGTTTGCTATTTCGTACGGCCCACACAGTCGACGAAGAGGTGACTTCCGTGGACCTCAGCGAGACTTTGAAATGGGACCAAGGTCGTGGGACCATCCACCGTCATACCGAGACGGGCCACGTTATTCTCGTGATGATGACGATAACAACTGGCGTCGCCGAGGCTCGCCACCTTCCCCACCAAAAAGGCGCGACACAGGCAACAGTGAGCGTTACGTTGCTCGCCAGAGGTCATATGACGATACCTACCTGAACACTCTACTGGAGCGCAAGGCTAGGGGCCATGGAGAGCGGGGTGGGAGGACTGATGATGACAGTGACACACCCTCAAAAGGCAGTTCCAAGAAGAGCAGTGACTGTTACAACAGCAGGTCACCTAGCAACCGCCCCGAGGAGGATGATCCTTTACCTCCGTACTCTGAGAGGGAGGCGGAGAGGTTTAGAACTGAAGAGCTTATAGCGAGGGAACGGTACAGGACTGTTGATCGCCCTTTTTCATACACACGTCCGGCTCAAGGACTGTCCCATACGCTACAGGAGCGCAGGGAGGACAGGGACAAACCCAGGAAACTGGTGAGTTACTTATAATGATCTGCCCTGGTTTCTGTACATTGAAGGGTGGAACAAACTTCTTCCAAGCCTAAAAAGAAGACATGACTGAGATTTCATAAATATGAAATGTAAAGAAATGTTAAAGAGCACAAATAAGTGGTCTATCTTTGAAAACGAAGCTGTATCTTGTCAAAAAACATCTCATCTCACCAACCATGCATGATTCATTCATATTTACATAATCTGAAAATTCTAAGAGCCCTAACATCAGCACTTCTCAGACCTGTGACCTTTTGGGTTTTGCAAGGTCAAATCCACCTTGCAACATCTCTCAATCCCATTCCCTGCAATAAAATTGGCATTAAAGGATAGTTCACCCAAAAATGAAAATTATCCCATGATTTACTCACTCTCAAGCCATCTTAGGTTTATATGACATCTTTCAGATGAACACAATCTGAGATATATTTTAAAAATATCCTTGCTCTCCCAAGATTTATAATGGTAGTGAACGGGGGGCCTGTTTTGAAGCCCAAAATAAACGCATCTATCCATCATAAATATAATCCATACGGCTCCAGGCCTTCTGAAGCGAGGCTTCTCGTTTTAGACTTCTAATTTGTGACTGGTGTTTTGTTTTGCTCTGTAATCTTCTCTTCTGCATTCGTCATCACTGTCATGTGTCAGTCTGGCGGAAGCTTTAAATATGGATATTTTTCTTACAAAAACCCCTCGCTTCATTTCAAAAGGCCTTTGTTAACCCCCTGGAGCCGTATGGATTATATTTATGATGGATAGATGCATTTTTTTCGGGCTTCAAAACACGCCCCCCTTTCACTAACATTATAAAGCTTGGAGGAACCAGGTTATTTTTAAATATATCTACGATTGTGTTCGTCTGAAAGAAGATAGTCATATAACACCTAGGATGGCTTGAGGGCGAGTAAACCATGGGATAATTTTCATTTTTGGGTGAACTATCCCTTTAAGGGCAAAAATAAAATTTAAATTATAAAACTTGTTCTTACAGCTTCAGAATTTAGGGAGCTACTAGACTGACGGGTAAAATTATGATGTTTATTTTGTAGCTAGCTGTTTTGGCATGTTAAACAGAATTTCCTATTTCCTCCTCAAACTTTGAACTACCGTTCAGGAATCAATTACATTTTAAAGGTTCCGTTTTTCGTGGTTTTTTGAAGCTTTGATTGTGTTTATAGTGTGCAATATAACATGTGTTCATGTTTCGCGTGTAAAAAAACACAGTATTTTTCACATAATTTACTTATCTGTATACTGCTGTTTCCACTGTCATAAAAACGGGCTGATGACTTCCTTGTTCTATGAAGTCCCTCCTTCAGAAATACGTAACGAGTTCTGATTGTGCCAGCGGTTCCTGTGTTGTGATTCGTCAGTAGTTTAGCGAACCTTGCCCGGAAAAGTCACGCCTCTTACCATAACGTGGAGATGCACGCGCTCAGTGTTATTGTAAACATGTCTTTAATTTTACCCTATCAATTTGAGCCGGAATCAGACCCGGTGATTGGACTGCGGGATGAAAATAACTGTGTTTCGACGACATGGCGACAAACACACTCAACAAAGGCAACTCTCGTGTATTCCTGTGGGCGGAGGTTAGTCAAAAAACTGTTTTAGTGACGTCATTAAAGAAGGAAGTAGAGGGATGTAGTCCAAACTGGCCGTTCGATGTAGGCGACTTCTGTTAAATAAAATATCTCGCTTGGCATTGAACTTTGAGCTTTAAAATTTTACAGATTTTATTTATACTCTAACAACAACATTACACACTAACTAAAGTTTGAAACATGGGATCACAAAGAACGGGACCTTTAAAATATATTAAAATAAAAATGCTATTTTTAATTGTAATAATATTTCACAATATTACAGGTTTTTACTGTTTTGAATTTTTTTTTTTTTATCAAATAAATGTAGGATTGTTGAGCCTAAGAGACTTTTTTTCAAAAGCATTTTAAAAATCTTACCAACCTAAACTTTTGAACGGTAGTGTATATAATGGTAATTGTGACTTTATATCTAAAAATTATGACTTTATATTTCACAGTGTGACTATTTCTTATTTTATCTGACAATTACCTTTTTGTATTTTTAAATCTCAAGGAACATTCTTCCATAGATTAGACATCTACTGCCAGCCTAGATTTTTTTTTTTTATTTGTTTTGTATTTTTATGTCATTTGTTTTCCAAAGAGTGACTCAGAGAGATCTGAATATGAAATTATTTTAATTGTACAGTGTGTTATTTTATGTATGCTGAAATGTAAATCATAGTCTTTACAAGAATGTATGTAAGTCTGCTTTGAATCATCAAAAAGTTTGATTTCTCAGGCAGGTTTTATGTGTGTGTTCTGTTTGCCTGAATGTGTCATAAATGTCATCACTAACTCTAATGGGCTCTAAGTACTGCATTACACTGGCACACTAACAAAGCATCTGCAGACGCGTCATGCTAATGGGTGTCTAATGTGTGGCTCTTGGTGTTTTTTAACAGACCACTCATCTAAGCAGAGACTCTCTAATTGTGTGACGTCCTCAGACTGAGCTGACATCATACTAATAACATCACCATCAAGCTGAAGAGAAATGCCCCAGACACTAAGCATCAATCAGTCAGCAAGACACATTTTAGGATCACACAGACATGAAGAGCTTGAGAACTTTTGCTGGTCAAGGTCAAGGGCAAGAACGTAGTGTGTGTGTCTGTTTTTATTGTCTATATTGCTTAATTATGACCTACTTTCTTCATTAGTCCTCAAGACTGCCGCTGCACTAAAGTTTTGTTAAAAAGGACTTTAAAATGGTTCAGATGATATTTAAGTGCTCTAAACATTCCTTGGTATTTTGTATATCTTCAGTACTGTAATGGGACATTGTCTCTGATATTTCAATATGGCCTTTGTTTGCACTGTACTATACATTTGTATCAGTGTTAATCAGTTGGCTGACTCTCAAGGGAAGCATAAATGTTTGTGCTTTTTATAATGTGCCATTTATTTGTATTCCATGGTTTTAAAATAATGATTTTGATATGAGGGTCAAAGACGAAAAGGGGTTTTCAAGCATCAAACAAATAAAAGTGTAATACAGCTTTAAATTTTGTTTTTTCCCTCCATACATTAGAATTTGTCTGGTTTAATTTTATATTTTTCTGAGCAAAAGAAAATGACTATCATTCTTTTTCTTTTTCTTTTTTTTACCATGATTTACAGAAGACACCCACTAAAATGTCATTCAGTGTAAAAATTGTTTAAATTCCCCAAAAAATTAAAAGACAAATTAAAAGACTCATTTTAAGGATCACAGTGCAGCCCCCTAATATTTAAATATTTACACTTTGCCACTATCTTTTAAACTACTAGGTTTTACCCATTTGTCAGCAAGAAGTTTTTCTAAGGAAGTGAAAATCATTTAAAATATAATAAAATTTAGTATGATCAGATATTGTTTTTTATATTTTAAAAAGTACAGGTCAGAATGAGTATATTGTTTATTTTTATATCTTACGCTGAATGACCATGGTTTGTTACTCTGAATTAAATTTTGCCAAAAAGGGAGAGAATATTGTCATTGTTCCCCTAAATGCAATGTTTTTTTTAGCGTGTGTCTCTGTCATTAAATGAGTTTTAATAATATTCCTGAATAAACGATATCCCCTATCTATGAATACTTTCTGTTTGCCAACATAAATTATGTTATCAAGATGGGTATTTTGGGTGGAAAATCCCCTCAATGGCCTCTCTTTAACTTGTGACATAGTGAGGAGGGACTCTGTGTTCAGAAATATGGTAAATATTGATACCTTTCTCATTTTCTTGCTAAGATTGCCCAATAAACTACTGGGTCTGCATTTACTTTTTGGCTATTTACAGTGCCTAGCAACTCTCTTTGTTCATGAGCACCTAAAATAAATCAATAACACAAATAAAACAAAACAATAATTCATTAAAATATTAATATTAAATAAATTCATGCATATTTGTCAGCGCTAAACATTCCTCTTTTATCTGTAATATAAATAATATGCTAAAATTTTCTATACAGTGATACTGTATGACACTGGATGGATGACACTGTGGTGTAACAGAGAATTTGCATTACACAGAATGACAAAAACATTACCCTATATGACGAAACTTCTACTTCAGCCTATCAGCTGGCCACATCAAACATGAGCTTGACCAGTAAAGTTAATCACATTAACTTGATTTTTTGAAAAACTTTTGAATGGCTTTTTTTTTTTAAATAAACGTTGGCATTTTACTGAATGACAAGTAGTTTTGTAACTTAGGTTACCACACCATGAAAAGGCGAAATTATCCAATAATTAAGAGCAATAAACTCACTTTGCTTCAGCACCACATGGTCTTCAGGATGCCTTTTGTTTATATGTCACAGACTGTTGAATGACTGTTGATCAGTTTTTTAATATGATTTCAGAATGGCTTCTTGATCCTGTTACACTGAATGACCCCTAACAAATTACATATTTGGGACAAAAGTCCACTGGTTATTTCATAACTTAAAAAAAAAAAAATAAAAAATCAGACATAGTCCTTTTAAAATAACACAGCCAACACATTTTTTAAAATGTCTTGAAAAACTTGACTTTGACTAATATTAAATCAGTTTTGTACATTTAATATGATGCAGACACCAAAATAGTGGCGTCTAGTCTTTGACCCATGAACACTCTACTGGGTTTTATGAAAGACGGTTCACTCCTATTAGTTGTGAATGAAAGAAACTGCAATGCACAATATCCTCCTGAGACCCAGAATTTTTTTTTTTTTTTTTGAATTTAGCATTTTTTCACATCATTACATTGTTTAGATCATAAGAAACAAATGAAAAAAGAAAAAAAATTTTTTTTGAAACATTATATTTTATTCAATATGTTATGCTATGTCCTCTGTAGTGGACACCAGGACAAGTTGTTTAAAAAATAAAATGACATTAAATGACATGGATTGGCAAAAACAATGAGATTTTTTTTATTCACCAATTTATGCTTCAGGATTTTTTTTAACCAAACTTTGTATAAAGACGATTCTCAACTATGTTAAGAAAGATATAATGGAATTAAGTGATAAACCATTTTACTTTATGCAATATGTGGGTAAAATAGCCATACTTGGGTTTTTCCATTCAATACATGCATCTATACACTGTATAATTTGCATATTAATGTGTTCTTGGAGCAACATGCAATGAAAAAAAGAAATGTAATAATGGGAGTAATAATTGGCAACATTTTCATAATAATATCTATTAATTAATAGGAATATTGATATATAATTTATTTCCCTATTCACTTGTTGTATCTCCTAAAATGCCTGATAAACATGATTTAAGTCCTGGTGTCCTCTACAGAGGTCATGTATGAAATCAATGTCTTTTTTTCATAACAGAAAGTCATATTTTGATTATAAACCCCATAACATTTTCCTGAGATGTTGATTTATAGCAAACAATTTGAAAATTAATCCGATTTAAATTATAATTACAAAATATTATCATATCTCCATAAGAGTGCTAATTTTCATTTTCAGTCATATTTAAAGACCAAGAAGTTGTTGTTTCATGGCAAAACCTCTAAAAATGTGGTATCTCTGCAAAGCCCTGAATGTGCTCTTTACAGGACATCCAGACTTAAAACTGTGACATGTATGATGTCAGAGAAAATCACTAAAATATAATGTCCACTACAGAGGACAAAAGTCTATTCCATGGAGGAATACGTCCCGCCTTCTGAGTAAAAGAGCCAATCGCTGATTGGTAAAGTCATTGCGTCACTACAGCTGCAGTTAGGGGCTCTGGTTCCCATAGAAACCGCCTGAAAAATAAGCTTTTTTTAATGCTATTTGAGCATAAGAAACAACATTTATGGGACAGTTCATGTCAGATTTTGTTGCTGATTTGAAATATGTTATTTAATTGTGAGTTCGCCAAGCAGTTTTTGAGATTTCAGGATTCCCCCATTCAAACAGATGCCTGCCTAGAGGCGTCGCAAATATGGCCGCCGAGTGAGCAGACTTTCCTTGAAAGGGACTTTGGTTTTATTTTTTCAGATAACCTTTCATGAGAAAATATCTCTTTCCTCTTGCTTCAACATACATAGGAAAACAAATACGATTTTTCTTTTTTCTTCACCAATACAGAATCAAGTCCAAGCAGGAAACTAGACAGGACACAGTAAAGGAAAGGATGCTTCTTTCCAGGATGAGATGACAATACCAGGAAACAATCTGATAGGAGCCCTCGCAGGTGTTTAGTGCTCAAACTATGCGCTCAGATCTCTGTATCGCTCTCTTTCCCAAAACTCTCACATTGTGCTATAGTTGATAGTTATTAATAGTTACATTTGTTATTAACGATTTCAAATAATAATAATAATAATAATGTTTAGGCAGTTTATAGTTAACAAAAACGTAGCAAATCGCCATATTAATATTAAATGTGTGGTCACATATGTGGCATTTTACAGTAGTTTGAATGAGCACAAGTTAGAGCTGGAATTAATTTACCTTTAAGGGGAGACACTACAGGCAAAAATGTTTTTTCAGGCACCTGTCAATTTTGAGATTTTGTACTTTTTGGCTTTTCATAAATTGTTTTTTCAGACTGGTGGAAAAAAAACATCCAAAATACACTTTTAAGTGTATATTTTATAGCACTTTATCTATTTGCATCTATAGATTTCAGTTACAGTAAATATCTTTAAAGGCCATTTTCTTAAAAAGAGTTTTTTCTCCTGCTCTGAGTCACAAATCTCCTCTTCAGAAGAACTTAAATACAACAAACAGTTTTATTCCTATCTGAAGGTTTTTACAGAGGGATTTGTTGATATATAATTTGCCTGATTTTATACATCGTTTTATTCCTAAAAAAATGGTGAAAATAATTTTTTTCTGGTTGTTGATAGTATTTTCTGATTTATGGAGTGATAAAAAGAGATATCCAAAATTCCCTCTGTAAAAACCTTTGAATTTAATATGTCCAAAAAAATTAAACGAGAATTTTGAACCTGACGTCATCCAATATTCAGATTTTTGTTCTAGAAACGTATGCAAATTAGCGCATATTTAATGTTGGCTGGTTTTACTGGGGTTTGAGTAGTTCTCAGCTGGTCCGTTACTACAAAATTAAAATATTGTGAAGGGAGTCGATCAAGTGACGCCCCCTGGTGTTTAAATGCTAAAAATGAAACCAACATCTATTTTTTTCATTCTACCGAATAAAGTAAACAATGCAACAACCCTTTAATTTTGAGCGATGACACATTTAGAATAATATCAATGTGAAAAACAAGAATTTGATGTTGAACAATAATCAATAATGAGTCTCCTTTAATAGAATAGCATGACCTAACTCGGTGTTGTGCACCTGTTGATGGGTGTAGTTTTTGGCGTCATCATGGGATGGGGGAGGGTAATCGGGCTTCCAGAGAGCAAAGGTGTTTACACTGACTCGAGAGAATACAGGTAAAAAAAGAACATTTCTGGATGTGCTCGTGATGGCAGTCGTATATTGTCTATATTTGTTTGAGTCGCAAATATAAGATTTTGTTGTGTTCTGGAAAATACAGTGAAGGAAAAAAACTTCCGTGTAACCGAGAAACATGAAAGAAACAGTGAAGCTCAAGGTGCTTGCGCTCGTGCTCTGCGTATTTCCAACAGGTAAGTTCCTATTCAAAACAACTGTCAGGCGTTAAACTGGAACATTAGGGGCTTGTTTACTATCACAGGATGCCGCTTTTAAAATATTTTCTGAAAATTCTGTTCATTGGCGAAGTTAATGATTAGCAAACGCAAACATGACAGGCCGATAAACAAGATCACGTGGTTTACAAGCTTCATGCTTCAATGTTATATTTTATTGAACATTAATTCTGTTTATATATGTAAAGATTTTTAAAATAGTGATGATTTTTTTTTTTTTCAGACCTGGAGCTGTGATGGAAATGAATGTAGCCTTTCATATTTGTATAATGAGCAAGATTATTTTTTATGCTCAGCTCTAGAACATTTAATTGGTTAAAAATCGTTCTTTGTGAGTAAAATAATGATAATAATAATGACTGTGAAAATAATGTAAAATTGTTGTCCAAAAGGTGTGGGAACCCTGATGCATTGCAAACTGTGTGTTAATTGATCTCTCTCCCTCTCTTCCCAGAGCTGTTGTCTATCCAGGTTACTGTTCCTCAGACAGAGAGATACACAATGTTATTTGCTTCTGTCACTCTGCGCTGTGACTATTCCACCTCTGCGAACCAGCAAGATGTCCTGGTCACATGGCGATACAAGTCCTTCTGTTTGGATCCAGTGCTGGAATACTACTCAACTGGTGAGTGGTGTTGGTTAACTGAATATAAAAAGGCTTGAGTGCTGCAAAGCTGTTGTGAGCAAAGCTTTTATTGTCCCAATAGATTGATGTGGCCATGTGTGGTTCTCTCTCTTTCTTCAGCATATCAAGCAGCTCTGGGTCTGAAGCAGGACCCAGCCAATGATTGTCCAGACAGTCAGCGCACTGTCCGCGTAGTGATTCAGAAAAGAGGCATCAATGAAGCTATGCTGGGGACAGAGTATCGAGAGCGCAAGATCTCCATGCAAAACAGTGAGTCTGGACCTACAGGAGCTTTAACCTCTGAACAAGATGTTTTAACCCTGTAAAGCCTGATTTATTAAATAATAGTAAGAAAAATATCTTTTTAATGGAACAGTATATTGAACTTTTAGAGTATTTAAGAATTTTTTTTTTTTTTCGTAAATCAGGCTTTTTATGGCTCATATAGGATGATACAGTGAGAATATGAAGAACACAAATTTTATTCAGAGGTCCAAACTGAGCAAGAATATGCAATTGTGATATGAAATTCTGACAGCTACTTGCAGACTACTTGCATTAAATGCATATAAATACCAAGTGTATATATATACATCTAGATTTACACTTATCTCCTATATACATCTCCTAATAATGTCTTAGTAAGATTATATTTAAATGATTAGTCTTGTTTCAGCCCAGTAAACGTTTATCTTGAAATATTACTAACAATTTAAAAATTATTCTTATTGTTCGGTTTATAAAAATCATTTAAGATTTTGACTTTTGACTATCAATTAGAAGGCAGAAGGCATGTAGTAGATTGCGTTTCAATCAGTTAATAATTCAGAGACATTCATTTATTAAATATTGTACAGGAGGCTTTATAGATTTAATTACACTGTAGAAAACAGTCTGTGACAACCACTTCTTTATGTATTTACACAGAACCACAGTCATGCAAAACAATGTATTACAATCTCAAAAACTAGTCTTAGAAAGCTCATTATTCAGGATCTCACATCACTTTGAATCAGTTATATCAGTTCTTTTTGTATGTGTGTTTAATAGATGCAGACCTGGTAATCAATGAGGTCATGTGGTGGGACAACGGCATGTATTTCTGCTCCATCGATGCAGCGGGTGATGTTGTGGGAGATTCTGACAAGGAAATCAGACTCATTGTGTATCGTAAGTATTAACACACAAAGACTTGCTTTTAACCAAAAAACATTTATAGATGCTGATGAGGTCTCATCCCCTCTTTCTCCCAGACTGGCTGACTGTGCTGCTCATCATCCTCGGGGCATTGCTCCTGATCATGCTGCTTTGTATCTGCTGCTGCCAGTGTTGTCCTCAGAACTGCTGCTGCTATGTCCGTTGTCCCTGCTGTCCTCGTACTTGCTGCTGCCCAGAAGAAGGTATTTGCACGCTTTGAAGTATCTTTGACTCTGTGGATCTAGCACACTAGGCAATTTATTACATATATTCACAGTGTTCTACTTCTTCTGGTTGTCAGTTCCTTCGTATAATTGTTTGATATATATATATATATATATATACATATATACACACACACAGTCAAACCAAAATTTACCTTTTACAGTTTGAAAAGTTTACACCTTGAACATTTCATTCATTAATACAGTTTATTCACTATAGTTTAAAAAAAATGGCATATATATACACCCCCCCCCCACACACACACATACCCAGTAGACCGACTATTACATAATATACATTATAAATATTTTAAGAGTATTAATAATAAGTATTCTTTTAATTAATAAGATTTGAACAGTAATATTAATAATATTTTATAGTTTATTGTTATTAATAAAACATTAATAAAAATATGTGGAATCTATTTTCACTTTTTGCTTTTTTGACAATGAAAACTAAATTAGTACTACAACAATACAACATAATATTCATTATTTAAATAATGATAACAAAAATATTCTATTATATATTTTATATATATTTATATATATTTATATTATATTTAATACAATATATATACTGTATGGACCTAATATATATATTTTTGACAATACAAATTAAATAATCAGACCATGACAATATAATATGCTTTATAAATATATATATTATTATTTATGATCTAAGTATTCTGTTACATAATAATAATAACATCCATAATGTTCATAATACTTAATTGTTGTTGGTATTATAATTATATATTTATATAATAATAATAAATGCATAATTTAATTATTATTATTATTACTGATAAAATATATAAAAAATATATAAAATCTCTAATATCAGATGACTTTTTTGACAGCCCGTCCTATAAAATTTGAATTTAATTTAATTAATTGTATTTAAATATAGTGAAATATATTTCTATTTGTTCATTTGTCTTTTTAGCGGTGATGCGCCACAAAATGATGCGTGATGCTCAAAAAGCAATGGTACCATGGCTCCATGGCCAGCCCATCTATGCCCCCATTGCCTCAAATCCGTCTTCTCAGGGGAACCCTTTACTTTATTCAGGTCAGTATTATGTCCTTACTAATAACTGCTATGTTATCTTACTAATATCTGCTAATAACATTGTAGCTGCTTCAAAGAACGGTAATAGAGTGACACTAATAATATGTCTTCAACAGGGTCTTTTTCTGAACCTTCATCCAAACACAACCTTCCCATGGCCCCGATGGCCATTCCTGCCCATCAACCACCATTCGTACCTCAGCATGGATACCATGCCAATGGCAGCATTAATGGGAGTGTACATGGCAATAACCAAGTGTTAGATTTTCTTGAGACCCAAGTAAGAGGGATGGATGTGGCCGCCCCGATGCTTCAACCTCAACATCATTACACAGGAGTCATGCACCAAAATCTTCAACATCAGTATGCAGCCCCACAACCCCAATATGTAACGCAACCACCTCAACCCGCCCACCAAGCTGTGACTTTTTCAGCCAGGGCGCCCAGCATGCTCTCAGCCCTGGATGAGATGGGTGTCCAAGGTGTCGAGCGCAGGGTCATCCAGCTGCCTCCCATCGTTGGCCGAGTGAAACAAAGCTCTCGGCGGGGCAATGATGGTGGAAGACCCCGGCAGTCTAGTCAGTCCAGCAGTAGCTCTAACCGCAATGGTCATCATCGTGATAATTCACAGAGAGGGATCCCACGCAGCTACAGTGATGAGTCAGACTGGGATAATAGGCGTGGAGGTCGAGGTTCAGCAGGACGCAGGGGAGATTCGGATAGGTCTCGTCCACGTGTTCGCAGTAAAGGGGAGCTGCTGGAGGAGTTGGAGCGTGCGACAAACCATAGAGACAGGAGCTATTCGCCTTCACCGCGTAGGGGCTCCTGGAGTTCAGACGAAGAGGACAGTTATAGAAAAGGAAAGCGATCTCAAGGGAGACTATCTGAGAAACCTCCAGCTTACTCTTCCATTGACATAATAACTGGCCACAGCAGGAGAAGTGACCATTTCTCGGTAAGAATATGAAGATGTATGATTTGTTCATCACTAAGAGGCTGTGATTAATACTGTGCTCTCAAAAAACGGGATAGTTCACTTAAAAAGGAAAATTCTATCATCATTTACTCGCCCTCGTGTTTTTCCAAATCGGTATGACTTTCTATCTTCTGCTAACACAAAAGAAGGTATTCTGAAAAATGTCTTGTTTATGAGTAAAATCTTTTCTTCAAAATATCATCTTTTGTGTTCCTCAGAAGAAAGAAAGTCATACAGGTTTAGAATGAAATGAGGGTGAGTAAATTGTGACAGTTTCACTTATTAATATAAAACTATCCCTTGGGTTTGCTGAGAGTGCATGTGATTTGAACAAAAATAAATAACATTTTTTGTATTTTTTAAGTCACTTTCAATAGTCAAGTAACCATATATATATATATATATATATATATATATAATATAATATAATGCAGATTGTTTCAAAGCAGCTTTACAGTGATAGCAGGAAACATAATTTTGGCTGTATAGCAGCTCTAGAAGAATATCATTGTCATTGTCCAGCTTAAGTAAGTTCAGTATTGATTCATTTCCATTGTAAAAATCATTAGTTATTAATTTAGTTCATTTATCTATACAGCAGCTCTGGAGAAATCCTCCAGCTCAGTTCAGTTCGCAAAAACGGTGCCAATGCAGGCAGATCAGTAATATTATTGAAAATTACGTGTCCTCAGTTAAGCAAGGCAAGGAAGCCAAACTCCAACACGTGACAGAATGGAGAAAAAAACCTTGGGAGAAACCAGGCTCAGTCAGGGGGCCAGTTCTCCTCTGGCCAACAAAACGAACAGTGCATGATATATGATTCAGGCAGCATTACAGGTCAGAAGTCAGATTGGGTTCAGAACATTAAAAAATATTTAATCCAGTTCCATAAAAAAAGAGTCTTCTCCATAAAAGTACATATAAATAATTATTGTTTGTCTTATCATAAATAATCTCTGTTACAGGATAAGAGCTCTCGCAGTGGCACGAGCGTTGTGATCTAAGTCCTCGTCCTTCATTTCCAGCCTGATCTGTCCTTATCCAGCATCTAACATCTACTAGACTACTGTCATTGGGACTAATATTGCACTTTAGCACAAGAATTAACCAGTGATCACAGATGGCCTGCAATAGACCCCTGGAAGACAGTAAATGCACTGTACATGTTTTTTCTTTACACATCTCATTTTATATAATCAATTTTAAATATTATGTGATCAGTTGAAAATATTTCTTTGTTTTATACTGCCAGTGTAACTTTTCACGGTTTTCACTGTACATTGTTTAATTTTTAACCACAGTAAGGTTTTTGCTTTTTGATCAATACAATTTATAGATGAGACCCTAATGGCACTTCAATGAAGGTTGTACATAAAAAAGCCTCTTTGGTTCATTTGGGTTTTCTGTTTACTTTTAGTTGGTCTTTGTCTGGAGTAGTTTTAATATTGGTTTAGTTGCTTTGTTTGTTGTCTTTTCATGGTGCTGTTATCCAAATACAATCCTTGGGAAGATTTCAGTTTTATATTTGAGTATTTATGAGTACATATGTGTTATTATTAGTTAGATTTTAAAAAAGAGCATGACCTTTCTATAACTTGTACTCAAAAGCTACATGAACTGCACCAAAAGTTTCCAATTTTTTCTCGTGCTGAGAAGTGATGTAGACACTGGATGGAAACTGCAATAAAGTTACTTTTTCATGTTTTTTGACTATAGATTTTTGAACTTTTGAATACTTTCCAGTATTTACTTTTATGCAGAAATGTGCACTTTTCTATGTCAACTAAATTATTTTTTAATAATAACAATATGCTTCATTATAGTACTTTTATTAAGGAAGAATAAGTGGTTTATGGAGTCTTTTGTGTTTTTTGTAGCATCTGCCTGCAATACCGGAGGCTGCATTTTCATTTCTAGGACCGCAGTTCTAGGATCCTAGCAATGATTTATTTGTTTAATTAATTAAGTTTCATTTATATATTGTACTAACCAACCCCTAGCCCTAAACCTACCCGTTTGTAATGCTATTGATTCAATTTAATTGATATATTGTCCTAACCAACCCCTAGCCCTAAACCTACCCATTGGTAACCCTGTTAAAATATTTAAAGATGGCGCCGTCACAAACACTAGGGTCCTAGAAATGCAGTCTAGAAGATTGTCCACACAACTTAATTTATAAGAACATGTTTGACGTGCACGTACACGATAAAGTGTCTTTTTATTCAGTAAATGTAAAATGCAAACGTTTGAACAAACAAAAAGATGTGGGAACGGCCAGACAGGTCTACAAATCTTCCGTTTGTATGGAAACTCCGTCACTCGCATCGCCTCATCCTATTGGCCACTTCTGTCCAAATGGGGGCGGGCCCAAGGCGAGAGCTTTGGGAAGCGAAAGCGTCAATGTCAAACAAACCTGGATCGTTCATATCTGTGGATTTCAACATCATCTACAGATAACGCGTGTCAGTGGAGACAGGCAGCAACAGCAGGTCAGCGTTTGGATTCAACCTAGTGAAGCAGAAGGTGCCGGTGGACTGGCTGTTCTCAGGTACGCGCCTTTGCTTGTAAACAAATGTCTTACAGAACAATGACAATGCTGAACCTCTCCGTAATGTGCATTTGGCCTCAAACATTTAATTTTGTTCAACTGAAGAAGCGTAGGGAACATCTACAGATACAATCTACATAATACAATACATAATGCATGTGTGTGACTATTTGTGTTCCACCTAAAGGCCTTGTTTACAGTTGGAGAGGACGAAGTTGCTGGACCTGCAAAATTTGTATTTATAATTCATTCTTTGCACTGCGACAGCCCGTTATAGTAAAATTAATTACCATGGTGACCACATATGATTGCTATAAGAGTTATTCTTATTACTGTAAAATTATTTTGTTGGATTATCAACTAACATGTTACAAAAACCAGCTTGAACATCTAATGGTTGGATTTTTTGCTGCTCTAAGGTGGTCTACAAGCTGTAAACCAGAAATAACTGTAGCCAGATGCAAAAACTGTTTAAACTACCTTACTAGTTGGTCATCTAACTTTAAAAGTTACTAAAATATGTAGATTAGTCTAATTTGAATCTGAAAAGACTGATTACCTTGGTTAACTGCTTGTTGGTCAGACAGTCTTAACATGGCTGTGTTTATGTAACTTGCCCCTGTTTTTTTTTTTTTTTTGGCAGAAACCATGATTACCATAATGAAATTTCCAAAAGAAATCTCTCTGAACCCGAATTCTCTCATTTTGCAGGAATCATGAACTCTATCTCGGGTAAGAGTGCGCTGGCTTTGTGCAGGGTTTTCTCCAGTCCCCTGTCACTCTCTCCTGCTATCGTAGGGGCAGTGAGGGTCTGTCACACAGGTGTGAACTCCAAGGGCACCGTCTTCACCAAAAAACGAGGCTATGATATCACCAGGAACCCCCACTTGAACAAAGTAAGCATCTTTAGTGCCCAAAAACTCTGCAGACATGATCTACGTGACAAAGCAGGTACTAGATTATCAGCAGCCAGTGCTTTGATGTGATTTTATAACATTTAGTAATGCCAAAGTCCCCAGAGATAAGAAAATATGAAAGTGGCATTGTGAGATCTTTAATCTGAATGCAAAGTCTGACCAAGCATTATGAAGCATCGAGGGGAGGTTATGAATCAATGCAGATTTGCAGGATATGACTCAGGAGTTTTGCAAAGCACTTTTGGATGGGTAGTGGAAATATGTAAATGTTTTTTTCACATTCTGTATCCTGTTTGCAAAGACTTTTAAGTCAGAATAAGTTAGGGGATGAGGAATGGGTATAATTGAAAAGTGTAAAACTTTAAAGCCATGATGGATGGAAACTGTTAGACGTAAACAGTGAGTGGAGAATCTAACAGGGGAGGGTGGCCATGCTTGCTTCCCATTGGTCAGAAATAAATAGATCCAACATGTGATGCATCTACCCTAAGCTGGAAGCTTGCCCTAGTGCAGACCCACTTGCAGGGTGATAATTTGTATTCCAACCAGACTGTAGGAGGAGTGTGCAGTTTTCTTTTACATTTGCAGCTGACACATGTTGTTAATGAAGTTATGGTGCTGTTAACAGGGCATGGCGTTCACCCTGGAGGAGAGGTTACAGCTGGGAATCCACGGCCTTCTTCCTCCCTGTTTCCTCTCTCAGGATGTCCAAGTGCTTCGTGTCATGAAGAGCTACGAGACGCGCAGTAACCCTCTCGACAAGTAACCGAACTTCGATTGAAACATTCTTGATAAACTCGGCCTGATTAATGCCAATGAAAAGCACAGTGATGACACTTTTGTTGGTTCATTTCCCATTAATACTCAAAATAACCATTCTAACTCTGCAGATACATATTGCTGATGACCCTACAGGACAGGAACGAGAAGCTTTTCTATCGTGTGTTGACCTCTGACATTGAAGAGTTCATGCCAATTGTCTATACTCCTACAGTTGGCCTGGCCTGCCAACAGTATGGCCTTGCTTTCAGAAGACCAAGGTGAGGTATATACATTCTCTGGACCTGGAACAACTTGTTTAGTGAGACCAATTCTGAATAAAATGCTTTATAAACACACAGACCAGTCCAACCAGTTTTTCTTAGCTGCAAGAGGAAAAAACTGAACATATAAGGGCCACGTGATTTCATCTGTTTTTTGTTTTTTTTCCCTTTAGAGGACTGTTCATCACCATCCATGACAAGGGGCATATTGCCACCATGCTAAACACATGGCCAGAGGAGGACATTAAGGTATGTGCAGTGTGATTAAGTGTCATTCAGTGCCAGTAGATGGTCATTTCATTGTTATGTGCATTAATAGGCCATTGTTGTGACGGATGGAGAACGAATCCTGGGCTTAGGAGACCTGGGCAGCTATGGAATGGGCATCCCAGTGGGCAAACTAGCTCTGTATACAGCATGCGGAGGAGTGCCACCTCAGCAGTGCCTGCCTGTGCTGCTAGATGTGGGCACTGATAATCAGGTAAAATAAAATTAGCATAATTACACTACTGTTCAAAAGTTTGGGGTCGGCAAGTTTTTGTGTTTTTGAAGTCTCATGTGTGCACCAAAGTAGCACTTATGTGCTTAAAAAATACAGTAAAAACAGTAATGTTGTGAAATATTAATACTATTTAAAGTAACAGTCTTTTGTAACAATATAAATGTCTTCACTGTCACTTTTGATCAATTTAATGCATCCTTGTTGAATAAAAAAAGTTATTTCTTTCAGGAAAAAAAAAAAAATCTTACTGACCCCAAACATGGTAGTGTATACTCTGTAGTTTATATGTTTCATTGGATTTACAAACATGGTTGTCCTATTGTAACCCTGTTGTCTATTTTTAACACATGTTTGTTTTTGTTCAGACTCTCTTGGATGACCCCTTGTACATTGGTTTGAAGCACAAAAGAGTGAGAGGCAAAGAATACGATGACCTCATTGATGAGTTCATGCAAGCTGTCACTGACAAGTATGTTTAAACTTAAATTCTGAAATGAAAGATCATTTACTCACCATCATGTTGTTAAAGTCATTGCTTTGAGCTGATATTTTTGGTGAATCAATTGATCCAGTTCACAGATCTTGTATGAATGATTTGTTCATGAATCAGATGTGATCTCACTGACTCAATGTTTTACAACAAGTTAACTAGAGGGTAAGATAATGTGTGTTAAATACTCCCAAATTCTTTCTATCTTTTGTTTCAGGTATGGGATGAATTGTCTAATTCAGTTTGAGGATTTTGCCAACAGCAATGCCTTTCGTATTCTCAATAAATACCGCAACCGTTATTGCACCTTCAATGATGATATCCAGGGTAATTATGCACACTGTAATATCAAATATATTACACATGACTAATGATTTGCATTCTTTATAATGGAAAATTGTAGTCTTACTTTTATTAAAAGCCATAAAAGTGTTTGCTTATCTCTTTCTCTCCCTTTTCAGGCACAGCTTCTGTTGCTGTTGCTGGGATCCTTGCTGCTCTTAAGATCACAAAGAATAAACTCTCTGACCACAAGTTCGTATTTCAGGGAGCAGGAGAGGTAATGTGCATTCAACTGAAAGATACTACAAAATTTTACTGAGAAATAGCAAATACAAAATACTTACAAGCTTAAGACCCATTCACACCAAGGACAATAACTATAATGATAAAGATATATTTTCTAAAAATCTTTTTAAATATAAAAGAATAGAGTCCACACCACAGCTATAACGATAACAGAGTAAAGATATAGTTTTTAGAATGATTTTTTTTTTGACAGCTAATCAGAATCCATTTTGCTTTTAAGAGCTCAAGCATTTAAAGCAGCAGATGTCAAACCTGGAGTGTGCAAACAGAATAAACAGAACAATATTGTCCGCTGGTGTGGACACTAATATAATTATTATTATCTTTATAGTTATCTTTCATGGTGAGAATTGCAAACTGGCCTTTACACTAGTTATTCCAGGATTATCAGATGTGTTTGGTCTGTGTCTGTCATATAACCAGGCTGCCTTGGGCATTGCTCACTTACTGATAATGGCCATGGCCAAGGAAGGTATACCTCATGCTGAGGCGGCCAAGAGGATTTGGATGGTGGATTCCAAAGGCCTAATTGTCAAGGTAACAATCAAACCCACACTAGCTTGTCTTTTTTGGCATTTCTTTCATTCAAGCTATATTTGTCCTCCTACTCTACATCTGAATATACAAATGCATGTAGGCTTAATTGAAAATGTCATTGCATAAATTACAGCAATATACTGCATTTGAACACCTCCACAATTAAACGTTATACCAAAACTGTTATTTTGTGTCATTTGGCCATTTAGGGCAGAAGTCATCTGAACCATGAGAAGGAAGAATTTGCACACGAGCATCCGCACATAAAGACTCTGGAGGAAGTGGTGGAAACTATTAAGCCCACAGCGATAATTGGTAAGGAGTGTTTGAATCCATTCTATACCAGTTTTATAATTTTAGCTCCATTTTTAAACTACCAAAAAATATATATTTTTTTCAGATTGGTTGGTTATGAAACTGAAGGATTGGAGATATTTCTCCCCTGTCTCATGTTTTATAGTTAGAATGGTGCTTGGTGAATCTCATAGTTTTTATTTATACTGTAAGAATTGCAATGGCATATTGAAGCCATTAGGGGGCATAAAGACATTTAGATTTTTACAAAACTCAATATATTTCTGTTAATAATGTTAAATGCATTAATTTAGAACCCCATGACATTTTACTTTGTTTTCAAAACCCGTATTTTTCTCAAAAACAAAATTTATGTTATTAATCTTTTAATTATTTTGGCAAAGTTTTATATTCATAAGACAAAAATAACTCAAAAGAAACCCTCATATATTACATTTTATAACACCGATCTCACAATATATTTTGAAACTCTTTCAAACATGAGATCACAAAACAAAAAGCTTATAAAAACAATACAAATTCTGAAGCTTTTCAAGTTCATATAACTGCCCTAATAATATGTAGTACTTTGTATTCTTTTTTTTGTAAACATTTTCTTTTTGTATTTTAGTTATTGTTGGTACTCTTTGTTTTATATGCTCTAATATGTATTACAATGTCTTATTTTTGTCTTGTAAAATAAAATAAAAAAAAGTTAAATGCATAATACTTTAACTGTTTGAAAATGTTTTGGTATGAAGTTTGTCATTTATAATGAAAAATTCTGTCATCATTCACTCACCCTCAAGTAGTTCTAAGCCTTTATGAATTTATTTGTTCTGCTGAACACAAAGGAAGATATTTGGAAGAATGTCAGTAACCAAACAGATCTTACCCCCCCCTTACTTTGTATTCTTTTTTTTGTAAACATTTTCTTTTTGTATTTTAGTTATTGTTGGTACTCTTTGTTTTATATGCTCTAATATGTATTACAATGTCTTATTTTTGTCTTGTAAAATAAAATAAAAAAAAGTTAAATGCATAATACTTTAACTGTTTGAAAATGTTTTGGTATGAAGTTTGTCATTTATAATCCCATGTACAGGTGTGGCTGCAATAGGTGGTGCTTTTACTGAGAAGATCATCAAGAACATGGCTACTTACAATGAACGTCCAATTATTTTTGCCCTCAGCAATCCCACAAGCAAAGCTGAGTGCACAGCAGAGCAGTGTTACACACTTACTGAGGTAATCCTCATTGAAATCAAATGAATAAAACTGGTCAGAGGGATGTTAAAAGGATAGTTCACCCAAAAATGAAAAATTCTGTCATCATTCACTCACCCTCAAGTAGTTCTAAGCCTTTATGAATTTATTTGTTCTGCTGAACACAAAGGAAGATATTTGGAAGAATGTCAGTAACCAAACAGATCTTACCCCCCCCCCCCCCATTGACTACCATAGAAGGACAAATAAATACTATGGTAATAAATGGAGGGTGAGATATGTTTGGTTACTGCCAAATATCTTCCTTTGTGTTCAGCAGAACAAATAAATTCATAAAGGTCTGGAACTACTTGAGGGTGAGTAAATGATGACATTTTTAGGTGAACTATCCTTTTAACTAATGGACTCTTATTATAGCATCCCATATAGCAGTTTTAGACTAAATGCTTCAGATCAGTTAAAAGGACGTGTGTGTGTGTGTGTGTGTGTGTGTGTGTGTGTGTGTCACAGGGAAGGGGCATATTTGCAAGCGGAAGCCCCTTTAAAAAGGTCACTTTGGCAGATGGGCGCAGCTTCTACCCTGGCCAGGGAAACAATGCTTATGTGTTCCCTGGAGTAGCACTGGGAGTCATCGCCTGTGGTGTTCGCCACATCTCAGATGACATTTTCCTTACTACAGCAGAGGTAAACGCACATGAATAGTAAACACGCAACAATAGTAAACATGAATGTTTGCTTCAGTAGTACATCAATAACAAATTTAATGTGAAAGATAAAATGAAGGCTTTGATTTCTCTTTTAGGCAATATCTGACATGGTTACTGAGGAGAATCTGGCTGAGGGTAGACTGTATCCTCCTCTGAATACCATCAGAGAAGTGTCATTCAAAATTGCTGTTAAGGTCAGTAACTGTCCCCATATCCAGATGATGATTACTTCAAGAACAGATCTCATTAGCCAACTCTACATTTTGGCACCCATAACAAATATGGAATGAGACCATGCTAAATTAAGAGATTTATTAATATAGCAAAGTAGGTTGTAAGAGCTGTCAGGTCAGATTTCAGAGTAAAACAGTGCTGTACAGTTACTTTTTCAGATGTTAGCACTACTGCTAGTGAACTAAAAAATCATTAGCACAAAATCTAAATTTATTAGCATACAGAACAATGTTGTTTTATTAAATTAAGACATTGATTCTTAGCCAACTCTACATTTTGGCACCCATAAGAAATATGGAATGAGAACATGCTAAATTAAGAGATTATATTATAGCAAAGTACACTACCATTAAAAAGTTTGGGGACTGTAAGATTTTTTTTTGGGATGCATTAAATTGATCAAAAGTGACAGTAAAAACAATAATGTAACAAAAGATTTCAATTTCAAATAAATGTTTTTGGAATTTTTATTCACCAGAGAATACTGAAAAATATATCCACAAAATATTAAGCAGTAAAACTATTTTGAACACAGATAATAATAATAATAAATGTTTCTTGAGCAGCAAAACAGCATATTAGAATGATTTCTGAAGGATTATGTGACACTGGATCTGGAGTAATGATGCTGAAGATTCCCCTCAACAATAATCAGATTCAAGCAAAACTTGAATGTCTACCAAAGATTTGATGCCATGAAGTTTGTAAACTTAATGGGATCAGTTATATTCCCTAAAAATCCCAATTAAAGTTATCACAAATGGATGAATTTTGTCTTTACACAAGTTGTTAATAGCAAACATGAGCAAATCTGTCACTGTACAATGCAGTAAAGCAATAACTTATTGTTCCCTTACTGTTTTATTCTTTCCTCCCAAACCCCTCTTTTTCTTCAGATTGTGGACAATGCCTACAAGCAGGGCACTGCCTCCTCGTACCCTGAACCTAAAGATAAAGAGGCCTTTGTTTTATCCCATATCTATAACTCTGACTACGACTCCTTCACTCTGGATTCATACAGCTGGCCCATGGATGCCATGAAGGTTCAGAACGTGTAGAATATTTGGACGCACCCTCTCTAAAGGGATATATTCATATCAGTCACATGCCTTATTTCTCAGTTCATAATCATCTGACGATATACACTCCAGCTCCAGGCCACCCGATCCTAAAACAGTAGCTGTGCCCACTGATTTGACACTAGATGAGCTGTATCCACTCCGGGCTAAAAGTGATAAAAGAATGCAGTGTTCATTCAAGCTCAAAATGTCTTTAGAACAGTGGCTCAGTATAAAGGGAAAAAATGCAGCTCTGTTCAAAAAGTTACAAGCACTTTCCCACTTAATCAAGCCTGTTTATCAGTGGTCCTCCTCTCCAGTATATTGGCTTATTGTTCTATCAGCTCTTTCATTTCTTTCTAACCAGTTATCTGCTCCAACTATTTAGTGCTCCTGCAAATGCAAATATCAGTATAGGGAGAGACGTTTTTGTACAAGACTCCCACTTGGAAATGACAGACTGCTTGGGTTGAATGTTTGTATGAGAAGGGATTTTTATTACGTAGGTAAAGTAGTTATCCAATCGACTCTGTGTGAATTGAGTCCTTTTGCAGTGGATTTTTTTTTTTTTTACAAGTTTCTCCTGTTGTCTACACCAAAGTTTGTCTAATTTTAAACGTATAATTGTCATGTAGCAATGAATACTGGAAATTGTTAGCTTGAGTGTATCTGTTTATTTAAGAGTCCACCTGAGAAGCGAGCTATTTGTCTCTGTTCATTGCAGCATGTGGAATTGTTTTTAACGTTTCTCCTAATTTCAGAGTATGCTTTGCTTATTAGTAATGCTTGACTATGAAATTATATTTTGAGATGTTCAAGGAGATTTTGAAGGGACAGTGACTTTTAAATAAACACTAAGAAAAAACCAAATGGGTTTTATGTTTATGAGATTGAGCTGGCGTCTTGGTCTTAGGCTTTGGACTGAGAGACATGGAGCTTCTATACAGTGGTTTTCTCTTCAGCATTTGTTTTTGGTTGCAGTCAAACTACTGTAGTGTTTTTTTAACTTTACAAAAATAAAAAAGAGAGCATACTAAAACTGCTAAATTGAATAACTGTATTAAATATTTCATTACAACTTTAACTTTTTAAATTTTATTTTATGTTTGTTTCCAAATATCATTATTATTCCTAATTAGGCTTATTATTTTGTATTTTACTGCTTTTTGTATTTATGTGCTTTCTGCGGATATAATTGTTGGTAGTGTAATTGTTAAGTTGATTTTTTTTTTTTTTTTATATTTATATTGGATTGTACTTCTACCCTTGCCATTTAATATATTTAAGATGTGTGAGGGAATTTACAGCGTTGTGGCAAAATTGTGTGCAAAAAAATCAAACATCCTGTTCAGGCCCTGTTGTATATTACATACAATCAAGGTGCAGCTCCAGCTTTGAGATGGTAGGTGGAAATTCCTGACATTCCTGGTTGACCGGAGTTTTAACATTATTTTATTTTTTCCCTGTGACAGATTTTGTAACTTTATTTTATAACAAAAGGATCAGGTCTTTAAAGCTGCAGTCCGTAACTTTTTTTTGGTTAAAAATTATCCAAAATCAATTTTTGAGTAAGTAGCCTACATAACCAGGCAGTGTTCAAAACTATCTCATTATCTTAGCTCGATTCACAACGGTAAGCTTGTAATAATGTTTTATAATAAGAGCGACATGGTGGATTTCCGCAGGAAATTCGAGCATGCAGCAGGTCCTCTGTGCGTCATTACGTCACGTCCGTAAACAGAAAGGAAGGAGTCCCATCCAGGCTAATCGGTTTTATCACGTGAGGATGCTGCTGGTAGCGGCACATTTATAGCATTTTCTCACAGCAGCTGAAATAATTAAACTTATTATTTTGATGGCGGATTGTAATCCAGAAAGGTCCAAATGACAATCATCAGTGATAACTGGAGATTCACCCGTAGTCAAAAAGCAAAAGACTTTGGACTGCGAGTGGCTACAGAAATTGAAATCTACAGGTAACGCTAATATACACATAGTCATGCAATGCTGATGTTGTTAACATTAACAATTTGAGAACAATATAACAGTAATAATAATTTGCACGGTTTGGCATGATCCGAGCTAAGCCATCGTTAGATTTAATCATCATTGGCAGCGCGATTTATTGTAGGCCTAATGCTTTTTTCCTCAGTTGGTCAGAACAAAAGTGGCAGAAATGTTACTTACATGTTCAGATGACATTTTCCAGTGAAAATTCTTATATTTGTCATACTTTCAAGATGTAGAATCTGTGATTCTGAAGTTCAGTATCCACACCGGTGCGGTGACTGACAGCAAGCATTAGATTCATCCGCGCTGACGAGCTGTGCCGAGGCACCACGCACGTACAGATAACTGTTCCGCATATGACTGCAATTGCAGGTTTCAAACAAGAGATGGCGACAAAGAGGAAAAATCGCGGACTGCAGTGGCCAACATTTTCAGTGGCTTCACCACAGAAATAAATAAATAAATAAATAGTATTTTAATAAATAATGTTATATAAAGACAAAAAACAGACAGCAATAAAATAAGAACTTAAGAACAAATGACAAGCAACAGCACAAATAAATACAATAGAACAAAGATACAAATGAAACATTTCAGATAGGTCTAACAGTATCTTATTAAAGCTTGTTGTTATTCGGTCAAGAACCGATCTGAGCATTTTTTTTTTCGTTTGTTCTTTAATAACAACAGCAGCAGGTAGGTATATTAAACTACTGTCACTTTAAGACCAAATACACGAATCTGACACACATCGGATTATTTTTAACTCATTAACTGTGCGTACGAGGATAGACGTCAAAACGTACGGAGCCCCTAAAGGGACATGGTGGTAGAAAAAAAAAATGGGAAGGAAGGAAATTTTACTTGGTGGTGGAAAAAAAATTTGGGATGGGAGGATTTTTTTTTTTTCAAATCTTTTGCGTTCTCTCGCAAAGATGTTTTGCGTTTCCTCGCAAAGATTGCGTTCCCTCGCAAAGATGTTTTGCGTTCCCTCGCAAAGTTATAATCGTTCCCTTGCTGAGCTCGGACAAACACTTCCTCTTTAATGTCCCGCTGGCTGGCAGTAGTGTTTTAGTTAGTAACATACGTTAATAATGCACACAAATAATGCGCGGCTCATAGAGTTTGAACTTGTTGGACTCAAAAATGAATGCAGTCAGTGCTTATGTCAAGCAGTTCGGTTGGTAATATATTCACAGATTCGAGCTTCCCGGATTAATAACTCGTGAGCTAAACGTTGTTAAAACACAAATGCAGCTACTTCCAATCATAGCCTAGACAACAAGCTACAACAACCCAATTTTCCTCAAATGTGTTTTATAATAAATTGGTCTCTAAGAGCAGGCGGCGGAGATACACGCCTGAAGGGACCGTCTGAAAAGTGCAAAACCCGAAACCCTTTTGCTCATTTTATATTACGAAAAATACTCAATAACTTCACTGTAACACACTGTTACCAAATTGGCACCAAATTCAGTTCATACATCACTGCTCTCCTGCTGGTTATAGGTACTACAACACTTAGTTTGGCAAGTAGCACTTAAAGGCCTTCTTTACACAAATGATGTTGGTACACAGCTTACATACAACAGCTTTTGCATGATAATGGCTTACTGGATTTGATGGCATTACAATTTATTTAATATTTTTACTAATAACAGTTAAGTTATTATTATATTATTTTATTTAATAATTAATAATCATAAACGTTATGCATTTTTTTTTTTTTTTTATCAAACTAAGTGGGTTTTGCACTTTTCAGACGGTCCCTTCAGGCGTGTCTCTCCGCCGCCTGCTCATAGAGACCAATTTATTATAAAACACATTTGAGGAAAATTGGGTTGTTGTAGCTTGTTGTCTAGGTTACTATGATTGGAAGTAGCATTTGTGTTTTTAACAACGTTTAGCTCACGAGTTACTAATCCGGGAAGCTCGAATCTGTGAATATATTGCCAACTGAACTGCTTGACATAAGCACTGACTGCATTTCTTCATTTTTGAGTCCAACAAGTTCAAACTCTATGAGCCGCGCATTATTTGTGTGCATTATTAACGTATGTTACTAACTGAAACACTACTGCCAGCCAGCGGGACAAAGAGGAAGTGTTTGTCCGAGTTCACAGCAAGGGAACGATTATAACTTTGCGAGGGAACGCAAACATCTTTGCGTGGGAACGCAAAACATCTTTGCGAGGGAACGCTAAACATCTTTGCGAGGGAACGCAAAAGATTTGAAAAAAAAAAAAAAAATCCTCCCATCCCAAATTTTTTTCCACCACCACGTAAAATTTCCTTCTTTCCCTTTTTTTTTTTCTACCACCATGTCCCTTTAGGGGCTCCGTAAAAACGTGCATTTTTTGACGTAATTTTGTGTGTATTCGTTTAAACGTGGTGCGACAAAAGAAAACTCAATTCAGTAATTGCGCATGTAGCCTACTGAATTGAGTTTTTCAGTTTAAAGCCGTTTGAATGTTTATAAAGACCGCAAACACGTTCTAGTACTTTCTAGTTTTTAACATGCGGATTTTGATACTAGTACGTTAAAACCGATAATGGACTCTTTTGATAATTGATGACTGACAATAGTGTTAGGCTCACCTTCCTTGTCCAGGTTTTTAAGGCTAAAGCAACGGTAGTAATCTGTGTCGCTTGCAGCCTCCTCTTTTGGTGAAAATAATCACTACACGTTTGCTCTCTTCTCAACCAGCAGGCTATGTTTGACTTTTTTGCAGTGTGTTTGTGGAATGTTTTGAACAGCTCCATTTGGGGACAGGACACCAAAAAAACCCGGACTGTCCTCAGAAAACGGGGAAATCTAGACAATAGTAAATTTTCATGTCTGGATCAAATATGAGTTTATAACTACCAATATATAATTGTTAACCAAAATAAGATCAAGGTTATTGAAATATTGAAATGAAACTAGACAACTGAGAATACAGCCTGAATTTTGTTTGTCGTTCTTACAGCAGCTGTTGTTTATGACACTTCACATGTGATGCTTAGCTCACATTCATGACTTCCTTAATAATTTAGACTTCTTAACCACATGTACTCTCACTTCTCAAAAAGCCAGTTACATTTTCTCTCCCTCTCTTTTTAGACTTCCGCTATGCTCAGTTTCAGTTAACTTAACCGTAACCTAAAACTCTTAACCCTAACATTATCCAACAATTTTAGAAGAATAGTCCACTATTTTTAAAAGGCACGATGGGAGATTAGCCTCTACATATGAGTTAACATTAAAAAAAAAAAAAAAATGCAGTACTAAAGATCATTCAACAGATGTTTAGACAAAAACACAATGGATGCTTAAGGTTTTTTTTTTTTTTTGAGTCATGATCAACATTGGATGATGGAAGAGAAATTTAAACAGCTTTAATCTTTAACCAAAATAATTTTCTCTCAGATGTCGCAATTAGATCTCTGATGACATGTTCAATGGTGCGATGGCGGGAAAATAACCTGTCCCCTCCAGCAACCTGTCACTTATATCACAGCAATAGTAAATAACAATCCAATCAATTCCAGATTGACAAAATCAAGTCCCGCCCTACTTTTTTTATCCTTAGTGAAGCTGTTTCACTTGTACATCATAATAGGGAAAATATATATATATATATATATATATATATATATATATATATAATCAGTTCTTCCAGGATTTCACTGGACTTTTTTCTGATTTCTGCGGCCTAAAATGCGGCGACTTTTTTTAAAATCTGCGGAAATATTTACAGCATTTCTTGTTGTTTAGCAGTAAAAATATACAACAGACAACATTCGTTTAACATCATTATACTTTTCTAACCTCGAGAACCACTGCAGGGCTCCAGACTAACATTTGAGGGCAGTAGCACCGGTGCTAGTTCACCCAAAAATGAAAATTGTCATTTATTACTCTCCCTCATGTTGTTCCACACCCGTAAGACCTTCGTTCATCTTCGGAACACAAATTAAGATAATTTTTGATAAAATCCAATGGTTCAGTGAGGCCTACATTGACAGCAAGATAATCAACACACTCAATGTCCAGAAATCTACTAAAGACGTATTTAAAACAGTTCATGTGACTAGAGTGGTTCAACCTTAATGTTATGAAGTGACAAGAATACTTTTTTTTTTTTTTTTGTGCCATAAAAACAAAATAATGACATTATTCAACAATTTCTAGTGATGGGAGATTTCAAAACACTGCTTCACAAAGCTTTACAAATCTTTTGTTTCGAATCAGTGGTTCAGAGCATGTATCAAACTGCCAAAATCATGTGATTTCAAGATAATCACTGTTTCATGACGACTTGTCATGCATGACCCATGCATCACCCTTTAATAGTAAGTTCAGAGACCCAATTTTCCAGCTGTAAATTACATTAAAATGGAACAGGACAAATGAACACAAAAACACTAAGTGCTATATAAGGCACATTAACGGACTCTTCCAATAAAATCTGAATAAACATATGGAGTATAAATGTCTTTTACATTGCATTTAGATACATAAAATACAACAGACATACAGTACTCTGCAAAAGTCTTAGGCACATTAGTATTTTCACCCCCAAAAAAGGGTTTTAAGCCAGATATTTCTATCATTTGCTGTAGTGTCAGTAGGAAATATCAGTTTACATTTCAAAACATTCATTTTGCTATTAATTGTAACAATCCAGTTATGTTTGTATGCTCAAGCAGTCTGACCACAGCCGGTGCTCCACACAGAGATCAGGGGCCTGAAGCTGGATTAGCTGGCTAGCCAGGTAAGTTTCAGACTAGTTTACTCCAATCCTGGGTTTTAGGTACCATGAAAGTGACTTGGCTTTTAGCTGTGTTCATCACAGCTAACCTGCTCCGGGGCAGGTTATGTAAATTGGGCCAATCAGGTGCTGGTCATATAATTAGAATATCGTGAAAAAGTTAATTTTTTTTATTGTAAATTATTTTTAAAAAATGAAACTTTCATTTATACTAGATTCCCTACATGTAAAGTAAAACACTTCAAATGTTTTTTTTTTTTTTTAATTTGTTTTTTAGAACGTACAGCTAATGAAAGTCCAAAATCCAGTATCTCAAAATATTAGAATATTTACATTTGAGTTTCATTAAATGACCATCCCTACAGTATAAATTCCGGGTATCTCTTGTTCTTTGAAACCACACTAATGGGGAAGACTGCTGACTTGGCAATGGTCCAGGAGACAATCATTGACACCCTCCACAAAGAGAGTAAGTCACAGAAGGTCATTACTGAATGTTTGGCTGTTTACAGAGTGATGTATCAAAGCATATTAAATGCAAAGTTGACTAGAAGGAAGAAATTGGGTAGGCAAAGGTGCACAAGCAACAGGGATGACCAGAAGCTTGAGAATACTGTCAAGTAAAGCCGATTCAAACACTTGGGAGAGCTTCACAATGAGTCAAATGAAGCTGGAGTCAGCGCATCAAGAGTCACCACACTCGGACATCTTCAGGAAAAGGACTACCAAGCCACTTCTGAAACAGAAACAACGTCAGAAGCATCTTACCTGGGCTAGGGAGAAAAACAACTGGACAGTGAACAGTGGTCGAAAGTCCTCTTTTCAGATAAAAGTAAATTTTGCATTTCTTGTTGGAATCATGGTCCCAGAGTCTGAAGGAAGACTGGAGAGGCACAGAATCCAAGCTGCTTGAAGTCTAGTGTGAAGTTTCTGAAGTTAGTAATGATATGGGGGGCCGTGACGTCTGCTGGTGTTGGTCCATTGTGTTTTATCAAGTGCAAAGTCAATGCAGCCATCTTCCAGGAGATTTTGGAGCACTTTATGCTTCCATCTGCTGACAAGCTTTTGTGGAGAAGCTGATTTCCTTTTCCAGCAGGACTTTAGCACCTGCCCACAATGCAAAAACCACTTCCAAGTGGTTTGCTGACCATGATATTACTGTGCTTTATTGGCCAGCCAACATGCCTGACCCCTGAATCTATGGGACATTTTCAAGAGAAAGATGAGAAACAGTCGATCCAACAATATACAGATGATCTGAAGGCTCAATAGTGCCTCAGCAGTGCCACAGGCTAATCACTTCCATGCCAACCTTCACTGATGCTGTAATTTGTGCTAGGAGCAAGTCATTTGCTGTAATATGTGCTGCCGACCAAGTATTGAGTGCACAAATGAACATACTTTAAAGAACTTGAACTTTTCTGTTTTGAAAATCCATTTTTTGATTGATCTTAGGAAATATTCTAACATTTTGAGATACTGGATTTTGGTCTTTCATGAGCTGTACGCTCTAATCATCAAAATTAAAAAAAAAAAAAAAAAACTTTTGAAATGTTTTACTTTACATGTAGGGAATCTAGAATATATGAAAGTTTCATTTTTAAAAATAATTTACAATAAAAAAAAATGAACTTTTTCACGATATTCTAATTATATGACCAGCACCTGTATATTATCAACTATATAAACTAACTTCACAAGTTTCACTTGCACTGGACTTTTATTTGTCATCTTTCATGGACAAGTATTTTCTTTAGTGTAAATGCGTTTACATTCTTCATTTTCTTCAATCTCTTAACCTCAAAAGAGTTTTGAACCATGCTGGCTTCACTTCACGAGAAGTGAATCACAGTTTCTCTCTGTTGCAAGGCATGTGATTGGCTGTTTGCCACTGAACATTCATGTGCACTCGATCCACAAACTAAGGATCAAAGCCTGAGTTGACAAAGAAAGATGATTATAAGCATCGTGGTACCAACAAAGCCAGATTGGAGTGGTTTGGTTTTGTCAACTCGAAACTAATCCTATAACCCTGAGTTTATTCAACTACCATCATTGAATCTGTCTGTGATTACATGAAGAAACAGATTAAACAGACTAAATCCAGAAGAACTGTAGCCACATCTCCAAGACATTTTAAGAAACCTGCCTCCAAAGCTACCTGAAAAACAATGTGCAAGTGTACCTGGACAAAAGCTGTTTTAAACGCAAAGGGTGGTCACACCAAATATTGATATGATTTAGCTAATAAAGTTAATTGATAATTAAAATCCATTTATGACATTATTTTTGAAAGCACCCTCTCTTTATAGCATTTTTACACAAGTACTTAAAACGTCTCACAGTACTGTAGCTTTGCAGGTACATTTCTTCAAGCGTCTTGGAGATGTGGCTACAGTTCTTCTGGATTTAGTTTGTCTCCGTTTCATCTGTTTCTTCATGTAATCACAGACGGATTCGATGATGGTGAGATCAGATCTCTGTGTGGAGCACCGGCTGTGGTCAGACTGCTTGTGCATACAAAAATATCACTGGATCATTACAATTAATGACATAATGAATGTTTGGAAACGTAAACTGTTATTTCCTACTGACAGACTACAGCAACAGATATAAATAACTGGCTTAAAATCATTCTTTGGGGTGAAAATACTAACATGCCTAGGACTTTTGCACAGTAGTGTACATACATGTATACATTTTTGGATCATTCAGAGGTAAATACAAAATGGGAGACATTAAATGAATACTTATCAAAGGCATAAATATTAATATTGAACAAAATGGTACAAGATAAGCAACAAAGTATAATTTATTTCTCTGCATGATATTGGACACCCCTTGCAGGCCTGCATGCTCTTTCATACTTGTCAAATTCCAAACATCACATGACCACATACGGCCAACATGTAAGCTTGATGGACGGATAATGACCAGTTAATGCAATCACTGTTTACCAAGGCACAGAAACAGATGTTGCACTCAGTTCATAATACTCTTATATACCTTCTGTAATTATCTGAACTTATTTCTCTAAATGTGTTTTTACAAATTGACTACACAACTGAATCCTTCATTTTTATATGGTTGCAGCCTTTGAGTTGATGGCTTGGTTCTTTTCCTAAAGAGATCATTCAGAATTCTATTATTTACTCACCTTCATGTCATTCCAAACCTGTATGTTTTTCTTTCTTTTTCTGCAGAATAAATAAAGCCATACTGGATTGGAATGAAGGGTGAGGGTGAACTAAGGCCAAAAATATAACTTAATGCTTGAGAAGTTTAGCCTTCCATTAGCCCCGCCTTCTCTTTCTCCTTACTGGGCAGATGTAGGAAAGGATCAAGTTAACCATGTTTGATATAATGTCAGGTGGAGGGTGTAGCTGATGAGGGTGGTGGTGGGCCAGTGTCATCTCCCAAGCGTCCACCAACTGGACGTTCAGACCTTTAAACATGGCTCGGAGCACTGCGTCAAGCTGTTGAGAGAACCAATCGCTGTTGAACAAGCTGGACTCCGGGTCCAGTTTCTGGAGATTGGCTGTGCGGATCAGGATCAAAGTAGCTGGTTCTCGGTTCAGCAGTCGGATCACCGCCCTGCGAATGTGGCGCAGGCGCCGTATGTACACCTGTACTGGGAAAGTGCTGAAATGTGACCAGATACTAATCATGACCACCGTGTCCGAGCCCCCTCTTAAGCCGTCTAGCTCATTTGAGATATAGTGCATCTCAGCCGAGGACACGGACGTGAAGCGGATCGGCGGACCGTGGCAGCGGTATCTCAACAGTATGTTGTGGTTGCTGTCGACAGCCATGTATGGGCCAACATTCTTCGGGCTATGAAAGTTGAATTCTTTCAATTCTATAATGTTGAGATAAAACAGATATGAATCAGGAAAAGAAAACAGATTCATGCCCACCCAAGAAGAAAATGTTTAAAATAATTCTTTAGAAAGAGGACATGGAAAAACTCACCATAGACTACAAACAAATCTCTCTACTTTCACATTTTTGTTTTGAATGGAACCCATTCAATATGACTATATCATAATAATACTAATAAAATAACAATATAATGGTAATAATAATAATTATTATTAAAATATATTTTATTAAATTCTTAAATTAAACCAGAACAGACAATAAATGTATTACTATAGTAGTAGTAATTCTATTGTACTGTAAATTAAATATAAAGTGTATTTAATAATAAGAATAATTTTATTTTACAGAATAAAAGTAAAACTCTAACACTAATATTCATGGCTCTTTAATTTTTTGCTTTTAAACTTGAACCATAGAGTTTTTAACACAAAGAGAACCCTTTTGTTGAAAACAGATCTATAAATGATTCTCATTACAAATTTGAAAAGATGGTTGTTGTATATTGTGTTTTTTAATGCACATTATAAGCAACCCAAACTCACAGCGCTTGCAAAGATGGCATTTGTGTGGAGCGGAATGTACAGCTCTGAGACATTGAAAACACTGGATCATGAGCTGCTCATGTGTAAATGCACACAGTACTTTAAGCACTGAAGCTATGAGCTCTTGTTTTTTGCTTTTTTTGACAACTCAAAAGGCTTGGATCAATCCTCACAGACCCCCCACCCCAATTTGAAAAATTTAGTAGATCTAAATAAATACATTTAGACCCCCCCCCCGCTAAAAATCACCTTTATTAAGAGTTCCAAAAATATTACTGACCTGGAACATGGGCAATGAGATACTCGTACCACTGTCGCACAGTGGAGTCTCCATACATGTACACCATTTTCCCTCTAAGACACTGGGTTATGACTGAAGAGGCATTAAACTGACGCATAACGACACCGCTCGACGGCCTCCATGATCCCTGGTAGTAGTACCCGGAAGGAGTGAATTTAAGGTGCATCCCTTTGGTTCGTACTGGAAGTAGAAATAGGTTTAAGAAAGGAAAGAAAGAAATGCCCATGAGGAAATGTTGGTCTTCCAAAACTGAGAAGACGACCACTTTAGAAGAAAAAAAATGCTGATGAGAACTCATAATTTAAACTGGTTAATACTGTTGTCACGTCCTTGGACGTAGCTTTGTGTAGGAGGGTATTTGTGTGGATGTGCGTTTGTGTTCTCCACGCTCATTAGAGTGTAAGAGCTGCGGCTGATTATACGGGCGAGTTGAAGTGGCTTGACTGGGGTGCCAGTTCACAATGCATTTTTCTCCCATTTATGAAATAGCAGGGAAATAGTTTTGATTTAGGAAAGATGTATAATCCGAGCTAGAGGTTTTCTGTTTGTTATTTTGGCCCGTCTCCCTCGCAAAGGTTTTAAGTTACCGTCCCTCAATGAACTTTTTTTTGTCTAAAATAAACGCCTACTTTTGGTGGATTCAATTGCTTTGTTGTGAGTGTTTGAGGTTTCTTGAGCACCAAAACAGCATATTAGAATGATTTCCTAAGAATCATATAACACTGAAGAAAAGACTGAAGTAATGGCTGCTAAAATTCAGCTTTGCCATCACAGGAATAAATTACATTTTAAAATGTATTAAATGAAAATATTAATATTTCACAATATTACCGTTTTTAATCAAGCGCAAGCATTAGTTCAGGCAGGCCATGTAGGCATAACTCAGGTATCAGCAGACTATCAGCTGTTTCATCTTCTCCAAACACCATTATTGCATTACCTTAGGTGAATTTTATACATGTTAGGGCTGGCCGACATTGAGAAAATAATCATATGGTGGTATATTTTTGGCTGAATGGCCAAAAAATACCACCATATGATCTCTGTATTTTCTACATTTTTCTATTTGGAAGAAAAAAAAAATCTGTATTTATTAAAAAAAAAAAAAAAAAAAAAAAAAAAAAAAAAAAAGTTAGTTCACATCCTGCCAAATGGTGTCCTACAAACACAGTTCAAATTGAAGGCTTACAACAAATATAGTGAACCAACCATGTAGGCTATGCTATACATTATGTACAAAAAAAAGGCTAAAAATCACATTCCAACAACGTTAGAATCTAAAAACAAAAATAATGCTTTTAAGTTAAAAATCACTAAATTAAAAATGATCCTAAATAAAAACAAAAGAACAGATTAAACGTTACCCGGTAAGAGCACTGACCAGGTAAGAGGTCAGGGGAACACATTCACTCATTTGAGCTTAGTGATCATACGTTCAATGAAGTCTCAGAAGTTTAGTGGAGACTCGCTTTTGTTTTGCTGTCAGTAAACAAGCCTCATGCAAGTATGTGCATGACTTTCTAACATTGTTATGCACTGAGGAAAACCACATCTCAAACATGATAAACAGCACAAATCTCTGTCAGAGCATCTGACGGGGCAAGCTGCATTAAACTATAGGAGTTAACTATACTTTGAAGCTCTTAAACTAAAGCATGTCTCAAGTTTTAAGCTTTCCTGTAGCTCAGTGGTTAGAGCATTGCCTCATCCAATTTCGTTTATAAAAATATATTAATACATAATACAAACTCGATATGCTGCCCAGCCCTAATACATGTAGCACAATTTCTTCATCTTCAGTTTAGCCAAGCTTGTAATTAACCCATCAAATGCCCCTTCTTTTGACGCCAGTATCAGTTATTCTACATGGCTGTGTTCCGTGATAAACTTTCTTGGGAGGTTAATCGCAGGCTCAGCTATATTTAATTTACTGTTAAACAGAAACCCCATAAGGAACCATACTGCCAAAGACAATTGTTATGAATTAACAACAACAAAATTTGTATGTTTTATTGAGTGGTCCTGACTGAACTGTTTTTGATTCAAATTAATGCAGACTTGCTGAATGCTGAAAAAAAAAAAATTGAAATTGAAAACTGAATTTTTGAATGGTAGTGTATATGATATTCCTTGTGATACACACATTACCTTTAGAAGCAGGTATAACAGTCACATTTTCCACCCCTGCAGGATGTATTGGGATTTTGATATTTACTCCACTAGAACAAAACAAAATTAAAGTGTCATTCATGAAGAATGTAGAAAAAAGGTGCACTTTCATCATCAAACTGAAGTATTTATAATATAAGACCCTGGACCACAAAACCAGTCATAAGGGTCCATTTTTTTTTAAATTGAGATTTATACAACATCTGAAAGTTGAATACATAAGCTTTCCATTGATGTATGGTTCTTAAGTGCTGACTTAAGTGTTGTGAACTAAGGACTACAATGATGTCAACTCAAAATGGCCGCCCTCAATCTCTGAATCAGCCAATAGCAAGCCTGAAAAGGTAAAGTCACAGCAGCACAACATCAATAATTTAATGTTATTATAAAAAAAATCATTTAAAAAGACACAAACGTTTTAATTTTTAAATTTATTTTAAAAAATAGCTTTGCATTGTGCAAATTAGTATTGGTGGTGTGGAATCTTTTTCTATTGATATATGTCTCCTCATTTACAATTGGAGCAATGATGTGAACATGAGTTCATCAATGGCTCCAACAACTCCAGGGAAGCCCACGATCAACATAAAAGTGGCTTGCTTTTGCCACATGGTTTGATGGTCAGTTGGAAAGTCGATGAACTGCCATAGAGTAGTGGCCAAATGTGATGTCCAGCCATATGAAAATTGACATTTTCAACCTTAATTCAAATATTTTTAAAAATGTGTTAAAAGATGTAAGCATATCGCATAGATGTGCTTGGAGTCAATTGTTTCATGTGTGATAATGAAATGAAATTTCAAATTATTTTAAATTATTTTTGGCCAGGCTGTCATACAAAAAAAAATTATGAACACGTGCAAAAACAAGAGGACCAATGGAATATTAAAAACTAATTTATGTTGTAGTCACATTTGTTTTTCTGAAACCTGTAGCTGTAGTTTTCCTTTTTTTTGCCAACAATTTTGTCAGATAAACACCTTTGCTTAGTTTAGTGTTTTAATCTTCTCTCATATTTTAAAACATTTAAATAATATAAACATTAAAATAAAAATATTTTCCTCATATTTTGAAGGTTTAAGCTAAATTGTAGGGTCATTTAAAAAACAAACAAACAAAAAAAAACCTTTGCACATCTATGTTTGGTGTGGTAAGTTTAGCCATAGTATTATTTAAGAGCCTGCTTACTGTGGACTGATGGGTCCAAGTCATCACTGGTACACTGATGCATTTTTCCAGTTACCAAAAAAGGTAATCAATATTTCATTTCTACGTCAGAGTGGGAGAAGTTGTTACATTTAAAGTTATAAAAAGTTGCTTTAAAGTCATTAAATGTATTAAAATGCATTTAAATGTATTAATTATTGTTTAAGTAATATTTATTACATTTGTTTAAAGTTCTTACTTTAAAGTTATTTCTTAATATGTCATCTTTTTATCAACTCCATGTCATCATTTAACTCCAATACTTCATATCTTCATTGGAAAGCGTGTGTCTCCTCTTCTTTGCTGCCATCTTGTTACTCCTAACTAAGTTAGGAGACCTTTGCTGCTCTCCTAAATAATTTAGGAGCTAAGACCTAGTCTTGACATTTTGGAACCTTTATGAATCATACTTATTCTTAAATCTAGGAATAAGAGTAAAATTACGTCATTCTTCGAATTTTGACACACCTGGAATCTGAGGGTGCAAAAAAATCTAAATAATGAGAAAATCGCCTTTAAAGTTGTCCAAATTAAGTCCTTAGCAACACATAATACTTACAAAAATAAATGTTTGAAATTTATGGAAATTTACAAAATATCTTCATGGAACATGATCTTTACTTAATATCGTAATGATTTTTGGCATAAAAGAAACCGATAATTTTGACCCATACAATGTATAGTTGGCTATTGCTTCAAATATACCCGTGCGACTTATGACTGGTTTTGTGGTCCACGGTATTGCTGTAGTTAACTTCTCACTCACCTTTGGAAGAACTGTGACTCATAAACAGTGAGAAGGTGTTTCTTATACCCCCCTTTTGAGTGGTTGATCCGTGTATCACAGTCCAACATCTTGGGCTTATAACAGAACCAGGGTTCTCCGGTCTGTGGGTCTGTGTAGTTGCAAAGCGGCTGTTGTTTGACCGGCAGGCACAAATTACACAAAGTGGTCTCAGAGAGGTACCCTGAGCGGAAGAGGCTCTTGAAGAACACCCGGTCTGATTGCTCCTCTCTCAGTCGCCTGAGGACCATCACGGCCTCGCTGGAGTGAATCATGATCAGCTCCACCTGCACAACACCTGCCCATAGCAGCGGGAAAAATACAGTGTAGTTTCCATTGCCGTGGTCGCGTACCTGCCCAGCCACGCCTGCCGCCAGCTCTGGTGTGTGAAGTCGCGCTACTAGGAAGTCTCCTCCGTGTTTTTTGGGCTGGCCCAAAAAGTTGTGCATCTGTACTTTCACTACCAGCTGCCCACCAACCTGCAGCTCTCCAGGGTCTTGGATACTGTAATAGCTCTGTGCAGGATCGCTACTTTGACGCAACGGCAGTCCTAGGATCGATGGCTCTGGCCAGGCGATGGATTTGAGAAGATAGCTCTCCTCCCTGGCTTCCTCTCCGGAGGGCTCCTGGCCCAGGTGGGCGCAGAATGAGTAGTTGAACTCCACAGGCAGAAAAAATTCAGAAGTCTTCAAGACTGACTGGATGCTGTTTTGAAGCTGATAAAAAGTAGATACTGTCTGACAGTTCCAGCTCTGCAGGAGACAAAAACACAGAAGCTTCAATGTGAAACTCAAACAATAGAGAAGCATGGGGAAGTCTTTCAGAGTTTACAACACAAATTGTGTTGGCTTATTGTTGCCCTTTGAAAATAAGTGCATCACCATGTGATATTAAAATAATACATGTATTATCCTATATTTACATTGACAGATTAACATGAATTGTGTTGCCGTACATCCTATTATGTGACCACAAACAACTAAATTGTAGTATTATCTTCTAGGTAGTCAGCTAGCAGATAAAAGAAGTCTTGCACAAAGAAAGGAAATATGAACTATTACTTACTTACAGATTACTGATGTATTGTTCAGTAACTAGACAATATTGTTGAACTAGATCCTCTCCCTTACCACTTAAATATTTTTTTTAATCCTGATAAAAGTACTGTAGTGCCATGTTTCCCATGTTTTTTTTGTTTGTTTTTTTTGCCACGGCACAGTACACCACTGAGCACTAAATTGCACAAACATGCATTGCTTCAAATGGCATATTAAAAGTAGCACACACATTTAATGTGAAACTTGAGCTTAAGTCAGATATAAACACAATAAGGTCATATAGTTAGCAATATGATGTTAGTGATGACAAATTTACATATCGCCATGAAAAACCTTGTATTTTTTTAAAGGTGCCCTTGAACTTTTTTTTAAAAGATGTAATATAAGTCTAAGGTGTCCCCTGAATGTATCTGTGAAGTTTCAGCTCAAAATACCCCATAGATTTTTTTTTAATTCATTTTTTTAACTGCCTATTTTGGGGCATAATTAGAAATGAGCCGATTCAGGGTGTGTGGCCCTTTAATTCTCGTGCTCCACGCCCCAAGAGCTCGTGCTTGCCTTAAACAACATAAAATTGCGTAAGTACAGTGTTTATTTTGATGTTTACATTGATTCTGAATGAGTATGAGGCTATGCTCCGTGGCTAATGGCTAATGCTACACTGTTAGAGAGATTTATAAAGAATGAAGTTGTGTTTATGCATTATACAGACTGCAAGTGTTTAATAATGAAAATAACGACAGCTCGTCTCCGTGAATACAGTAATAAACGATGGTAACTTTAACCACATTTAACAGTACATTAGCAACATGTTAACGAAACATTTAGAAAGACAATTTACAAATATCACTAAAAATATCATGTTATCATGAATCATGTCAGTTATTATTGCTCCATCTGCCATTTTTTGCTATTGTCCTTCCTTGCTTACCTAGTCTGTTGATTCAGCTCTGCACATCCAGACGTTCTGCCCTTGTCTAATGCCTTTCATAATGTTGGGAACATGGGCTGGCATATGCAAATATTGGGGGCGTACACCCCGACTGTTACATAACAGTCGGTGTTATGTTGAGATTCGCCTGTTCTTCGGTGGTCTTTTAAACAAATGAGATTTATATAAGAAGGAGGAAACAATGGAGTTTGAGACTCACTGTATGTCTTTTCCATGTACTGAACTCTTGTTATTTAACTATGCCAAGGTAAATTCAATTTTTGAATCTAGGGCACCTTTAAATAACTACACAGTGTCATCAAAGTTGGTACTGTGGCTTTATACATGCATGTCTTATTATTATGATATTAACATTTTATGTAAATAAACCTCAAATATTGTTATGAGTGTTTTGACCAGCGAATGACAGAGCTGTGTTTTATCAGTCACCGGAACAGTAAATAAGATAAATTCTTGTTTTATATCTATATTTTTATATTTTATGCTATTTTATTGGCATTTGATCATTTTCCACTGCAACACTGCTGTAGTTTACTTACAAACCTTTAAAACAGCCTTAAACACAAGATGAGGCTTTTACTCACTTCCAACGAGGTGATACTCCAAAGCAGGAATAGGAATCCTGACAGTGCCAGCAGAGTAAAGAAAGGGACATATCTGGGAAGGTATTTCTCCATGGTTTCCTCTGTGTCATCCTTCCATCCAACACTACAGTGGGTCATGGCTGGCCATTATTTGCATGCTAAGCAAATAAAACAGATCAAAATATCATGCAAGCAGCTGTATCCAAATACATTTACGATGGCTTTAGGTCCAAAAAATCTCGTAAACTCTTTTTAAAAGAAGCTCCCATTAAAGTTTAACAAAAATGGCTCCTATGACAAATTTGTTTAGGTGAATTGATCCCAAAAGTAAACACAAAGAAATGTACAATACAGTGTAAAACAGACACGTTTACAAGTCCCTGAGGCCCAAGTCAAGTCTCAATTCTTTTTTCTATTTTTAGCAATAGTTCTTTCAGCTAGTTATTTGTAATTAACAGTGTTTTGAAATATCAAAACTGATTACTTCTACTTCAAAATTGTCATAATAAAGCGCCAGAAGGTATTACTTAAATCATTCATTATTATTATTATTATTATTATTTCTTTTTTTTTTTTACAATAAAAAACTATTACTTTAAAACTATATTTGAAACGAAGGGACGTCACCACAATCCGTTTCTTTGCTTTTCATTTTATTACTAAATTTTCATTTGAACTTTTAATGCAATGTTTACTTAACTGAGCAATATTTGCAGGCTACATGCTAATGTTTTAATGTATTATTCACTTAATAGCATTAATAATTAACTCATTTCATTTATTTATTTATTTTTTAATTTCTAATAGTTAATTTCTTTTTTTTTTTTAAATAAATGTTGCTATGGAACAGATCACCGTACAATTTTACTGGTAATGTATAAACTACTGAAATGTTGGTATCTGAGGCAATAACTGTTTTTTCTCTTCGTTTTGTAATTTGCAGACCGTTTCCGTCTTGCTTCAGCCACTGTGCAGCACGTAGCATTTATGCGTTACAATACATCAAGGTGGATTAAGACAATGCATCTAGGATATATGTCCTTCTACATTCTAGTGCATTGCAAAACAAACCCATTTTTTGCCACAATGCCACACAATTTAGCCTTTAGAGTCTGAAACGCCCAATCTCATATCAACTTTATTTTGGTGCATGACCGAGTCAGGGATGCTGTTAAAGCATGCACACAATGACGTAAGGAATGAAAATCTAACTCGTGTAATTGCATATTCTTGAGTCTGTGGACGAATGTAGCATCATTCACTCACCTCCTGCACTGTTGCACCAGTACCGGCGTGCTGCTGATGTTGACTGCTTTGTTTTTATCCATTACGACGGTAACATCATGACCAACAGTCAGTCAAAAATGAACGAAATAACCGAGTCACTGAAGCAGACTACAGCAGGCCAGATTAGAGGACAGCCAGCAGTGGCTGCACGTCGAGATGCGTTTGCTAACACTCAATCACGCATAATCGTTTCCGCTCCAGTTGTATACAGGAATAAAACGTGAAACAGATAGTGGTCACGATTTAAGGTGTTTACATATTGCGCTTCAATAGGAAATAATAAGCAATCATTAATTAGCATTTTGATTCCGTTTATACACACACACGTTGCATCTAAGGACGTTTGTGTTGTTTTACCTCCGGAGGTCGCATTTGTCGGCTGCACACGTCACTGAGGCTGCTCAGTATTAAACCTCCAGGTTTAACATTCATTCAGGATTCCAGAGTTTGCATTTTAATCCCAAATCCGTCCTTTTGTTTCGCAATTTTGCATGGGCCAATTCACAGAATAACTCTTGGTGGTGGGATTTTTATTTTTCTTTACTGACAAGGACCAAAAACAATGTGTTGTTCGTTAATATTAAATAATTTAGTTTCAATGTAAACAATCTAGATATAAATGATAATGTTATGCCGCCTTTACATGAAATTTGATAATTCCCACTTCTGAAGTCGTGATTTACGAGCTTATCGCATTCAAGTTTCGACATGAAATGTCATGTGCATTTTTTTATTTTATTTTTTTTAAATCAAGGAAACACATATTTCTGAAAATTCCTTCTGAGAGCACGTGAAGACAGCATTAATGCTGTGCAGTGAGTGCCTCTTTCCTATGGCTGTCTCTGATTGGTTGAATGCGCCGACGTCACCGTGATGACATTCAGACTTGTCGCAAATGCATTCCAGACATCATAAATGGTCAAATAAATGGAAGCAGGTGCAACCGAATAGGTACGTGTTCTCTTTTATGTGAAATGATAAATACCAGTTTGTCTCAGAATGATTGATGTGCACTCTTTACACAAATGAATAAATTACTGTCACTGTAACATTTATTTATTTATTTTGTAAAATGATGAGCAACGTTGTGGAATTATTTTACTACAATTCTGTGAGAGGCTGCTTATTATTTATGATGACCACGGGCATTAAAACTAGCAATAAATAGAGTGCATTGTTTTTAAAGCAATGGTATATGCAGTGTTGGGGGAAAGTTACTTTTAAAAGTAATGCATTACAATATTGCATTACTCTCTAAAAAAGTAACTAATTGCGTTACTTAGTTACTTTTTATGGAAAGTAATGCATTATGTTACTTTTGTGTTACTTTTTCTCATCTGGGCAGGGCTTTCTTGTTTGTTTTTTAAAGGATTGGTTCACTTTCAAATGAAAATTTCCTGATAATTTACTCCCCCTATGTCATCCAAGATGTTCATGTCTTTATTTCTTCAGTCGAAAAGAAATTATGGTTTTTGATGAAAACATTCTAGGATTTTTCTCCACATAGTGGACTTCATTGGGGCCCAAACGGTTGAAGGTCAAAATGACAGTTTACAGCAATCCCAGATGAGGAATAAGGGTCTTATCTAGAGAAACCATTGCTCATTTTCTAAAAAAAATTTAAAATTTTATACATTTTAACCATAACCTTCTTGAACTAGCTCTCTTCTTCTTCTCTATTTGAATTCCAGCAGTGTAGACACTGCTAAGTGTATTGCCCTCCACAGGTTAAAGTTTGAACTAATTGTTATATACTTGCACTAGAAAATTGTATATGACAATTTAGTTCAAACTTTGACCTGTGGAGGGCAGTAATACACTTAGCAGTTTCTACACTGCTGGAATTCAAATAGAGAAGAAGAAGAGAGCTAGTTCAAGATGAGCATTTATGGTTAAAACGTATAAATTTTGAAATTTTTTTTAGAAAATGAGCGATGGTTTCTCTAGATAAGACCCTTATTTCTCATCTGGGATTGTGTAGAACGTTTTGAAGCTGCAATGAAACTGTAATTTTGACCTTCAACCGTTTGGGCTCCATTTAAGTCCACTATATGGAGAAAAATTCTGGAATGTTTTCATCAAAAATCTTCATTTCTTTTCGACGGAAGAAAGAAAGACATGAACATCTTGGATGACATGGGGGTAAGTAAATTATCAGGAAATTTTAATTTGAAAGTGAACTAATCCTTTAATAACAACAAAAAAGTTCTATATTTGGCAAATGTAAAGGCCCTTTCACACCAAAAACAAAATGAATAAGCCTCAGGCTGAAGGAAATGCATATTTACGCCTGTACGGTAGAGGATGCAGCTCAAATAAACCTTTCAGGTGTGCTGCCATTCTGGAATAAAGAAGAATAGGATACAGGAGAAGGAAGTTCAACGCTCATATTTCTAAATCTAATATAAAGTAATTTTTGATTATTAGTATGGTTGAATTAGAATCATTGAAGGTCAGCAGCAAAGATATTGGTTAATAAAGTGAGAATAAATACATAAAGTATATTTGTGTAATGTAATATATTTAATTATTACAGGTTTGCATAAAATTCTGAGATTGCATTTCACTTTTTTTATTCATTTTAAAGAATACTGAATGTTTTTGTGGAAGTGGGATGAGTAAATGCATGTTCACGTTTAGTCTAGAACTGCAATAACCATCATGTTCACACAACACCTCTGCACTTTATTTCTCTCAACATGAGGACAGTAGAGCTGTCAGCCAAAATATGTGAAAAAGTAACTCAGATATTTTGTTGTAAATAGAAAAAGTAATGCGCTACTTTACTAGTTAATTGAAAGAGTAATCTGATTACGTAACTCAAGTTACTTGTAATGCGTTACCCCCTACACGTTTATATGTGCAAATAAAATGTAAGCTAGGCATTGTGTATGTAGATCTCATTCTCATTCTACTGAACACAATGCAGTTTATTGTAGCACCACACGGGGTCAGCAGTGTACGGTCACAAAAAGATATACTTCCTGTTATTTTAGTTTTGGCATGTGTGAAACAGCAAGCATTTCAAATAGTAGTATGCAAGACTGTTATCAAATGTGACCTCACTACATTTTTAATTCAGGAAGTGGTGTTTGAATATCATCTTTAAAAATCATTAAAATGGTTTATCAAAATTAATTTGGCTTTCTAAAGAGTCAGAAATCATGTGTGAAAAATCACAGTTGATAACACCTCCAGTTCATATGCGTCACTGGAAATAAAATGGTAAAGTTACATGCTTTTTATTGTGGGATTTATGTTCTCTGGTTGTATGCTGCTTATTCTGTCAAAACGTAGTAGCATCTTGCATTGCAAGCATGCACAAAATTTGCATAACATTAGCAGAATTAACATAGCAGAAAATGTATGAGTAGTATTACATTCGGATACTTATTTCTTGCCAATAACGAGTAACTTAAAAAGGTTATACTTCATAATGCAAGACAGGTGAATAACTAGAGAGATTAATGCATGTGAACATCTAACAGCACACTAGATTGTAAGAGCAAGGCGCTTTTAGTAAATCTGACTTTAATGTTACTTTATTTAAGTTGATTAAAAAAATTCCAATATCACAATGCAGTTCAGGTTATTTTTCATAATGTATGAGTTTCAACTAAAACAATTACATGTTATGGATATGACTGTGGAATCAAAATAAAATAATAATAATAAAAAAGTATTACAGCTGTTTAATAAATATTTCCTAAGAAATACAAATAATGAAAGACTTTTCTAAAATTTATTTGGAGACATTCCGTTAATAGCATGACAGAGGCTGAGTGAAGAAATTCACTTGATAGTAAGAATTGCGATGGTAACTCAAGTATGTTGGATGGAAAGCACCTTTATCAAGATGCATTTCAAACACAAGCATTTTAAAGAATCGTACTAATATGAATATGTAACATTTTGTGCGTTTTCAACAACCGTAATAATTGTTGCTATAGGTACTAGTGGCACGGGACAATGACCTGAACTCTAAAACAATCAGATGATCTCTATTCATGAAGAAAGTGTCTGGAGGCTCTACTGGATGACTGGTGATTGGAGGGGAAGTTTCTGGGGTACCAGTCGAGGAGAGTCCCTTTCGGTCCTCTGGATGCACTTTACACAGCACTGGTATCAAGCCTGTGCTTCTTTTTCCTTTGCCTTCTGTTCCCTGTTATACCTGTGGGGAATAAAAAGAGCTCATATATTGAAAATCACCCACCTTAATCACACACCTAAATTGCACAATATGCTGGAAGACCCTGTCTGCTTTATTGCTACTATTGAAAATCTTGTTAAAGTGTAGATAACCAAAAAACAAGCTTTGAGTTCACAGCAGATAAATGAGGGAAGAGTTTTAGCCCAGAATGAAGACAACAGCAACAAAGCATCTCATTTAATTTAGAAAGGTGGAAGATTGCCTAACAACTTAAATTCCGAGTGTTTCCCCCTTTAAATTACCATTTTGGCCCATTTTAGGTATTGTCATACATTTAATTAGACAATACAATTGATTCCTTTTATAAGCTCTTTTAATACATCTGCATAGATATACATCTACATAGCTGATGTCTCTGTGTCCTACTTTAGTTTCCCTGTGTTGATCTATCACAGCCATCGACTGATCCAGAACTGTTCACATGTAGCTGTTGTGAAAGACATGACATCAGATGGCTACTACGCAAGACAGTCTAAAATTCCCCTTTTGCCGAATTAATTTGACATTGCACACTCCTGAATGTATTCTATAAGTGAATGATTGTACGCACTTCCATATTCTGTAGAGCTGTGATCCTCCTGCACCTCCTACAAAGAAGTTTACAGCAAATAGATTCCAATTCTTCGGGATAATAACCAGAGAATACCTGGACCAAATAAGACCTGAAAAACAGAGTGACTGAGATTTGGATCTTCAAAATGTGCAGATTTTTAAAAAGATTTGTGATGTATACCTGTGGCTGTCAGCACAAAAGATTGGGAGGTACTGAGTTTCTCTGCTGGACGTGCCATGTCTGCTAAGCCAGCCATGACCAGACCCTGTGTGAAATTATCGGTGAATAATAAGCGAAACTATAAGTGTACATATACAAAAGAACATCCAGATGCTGCATGTTATTAATCTTACCCATTTAAACATTGGAGCCCAGAAAAACACAGTCTTTGGACCTAAACAAAGAGCAAATCAATAGAGTTAAACTCATGGTTCGCAGGTAAAATGTTCACAGAGAATGTGTGTAATTGTAACACAAAACAAAAGGTACTAATACTTGATCTACACATACAGGCACTTTGTGGCTGTGTTTTGGCATGCAATTTTCTTCCAAAACATAAAAGGTAAACGTAAATAGATTTTTTTTCTTTATTTACAGGATAGGAAATTGGAGGAAGGGGCAGGGGGACTGGGATCAGGACACAGACTCGAACCTGCATCCCTCAACTCTGTGTTGTGAGCATGTGTACCACAAATCTCAGACTTAAATTGATTTTCAATAAGAAATACAATATACAATGGCTGATAATACAAATGTTTCACCGATTATGGACTATTATTTGTAAACACTGAATATCTGAACATTCAATAAGACTAAAATACACTCATCAGCTTACATTGGAGTTTGTGCCATGCCATCAGTGATCTACTTAATACAACAGATCTGTTTTAGAACATGGACCCCTGGATTCACAGACGAGGTCCCAGACTAAAATGCATGTTTGAGCTGTTGTTGACAAATCTTAAAATATGTCAGTGCATTGTTTTGTCTCAAAATGTTTTTTCTAATGCACATTTATAAAAGCTACTTGAATGTCCTAATTGAACTAAGGCCTAATCCTGGCTTAATCTAAGCCCTATCTGTGAAACCGGGCCTGAGAAAACAATCCGCATTAAAAAAAAAATTAATATAATTTACTAAAAGATCCGTCATCTCTACCCTTTAATATGACTCCCTACCTCTGGCAAAGGTGAAGCAAAGGTCAAAATCTGCTGTGCTATAAACCAACACAGTTCTTTTGTTTAATCTTTTTGTTTTAGTTTCTTTCTTGTCAGTCAACCTATGTTTTTTGCAATGCATGTAATTTGATATCTATTTATTCTATAAACACACTGACTCTCTTAAGAGAAATCATGTGAGGTTATTATAACAGAAAATATATTTAGTTATTCAATAACAGAATATATTACTGAGAATGATTTCTGTTTGTAAAGGGCACTTTCCACAAAGCACTTCACACTTTGGTGACCCATGACGTTAAAAAACAAACAAAAAAACTTTTGACCTTCTTTTTCATTACACCTACAGTTAAAATCATATGTGCACAATTCATGTCATAATACTAATACTTAATAAAAATAATAATAGCAATAATAATTTCAAACACAAGCATTTTAAAGAATCGTACTAATATGAATATGTAACATTTTGTGCGTTTTTAACAACCGTAATAATTGTTGTTATAGGCACGGGACAATGACCTGAACTCTAAAACAATCGGATGATCTCTATTCATGAAGAAAGTGTCTGGAGGCTTTACTGGATGACTGGTGATTGGAGGGAAAGTTTCTGGGGAATAGCTGGAAAATTACAATCACACAAGAATTTTAAACTAAATTTAGACACGTCTCAAAATTTGAAAACATAAAATGAATTAAAACATGAAAAGTGATTTTTTTAATAAATACTTATATTAATGCAATTAATACTTTTTATTAATAGTATAAATACTTATTAAAAGAATTAGTCCCCATTTTGTACCCATATCATTGAAAGTGCCATATTATAAAAAATAAAAAATGTGATAAGTATAGCAAGACAAGAACTGCAAACATAACAAAAATAATGTTTCATCTGAAGCTTTACTTGTAAAAATATTATCCTGAAAAGTGTCAACAATACACCATGGTTTCCATGCAAGAATACAAAAAATTAACATTTCTACATATTATACAGCGGCTATAATTCAACACCTTTTAAATATAATAAACATTTTCTAGATGTAAAAAATCAGTTCTATTCTTGGCTACACCTACATCAAAGGAGACCAATTATATACGTTCTAATTCTGTTCCATTCGTTTACCAAGCTCATTATTACCTCTATTTTAAATATTGGAGTGATTCTGTTTTTTGACCAATAAGACAAAAACACCTGCTCAGGTAGCAGTCTCTATGGCTGCACCGTCCGTCATATGACACACTTCAGTGTATGCTTCCAGAGGTTAACAGGATCAGTATCAGTGACAAATAAGCTGTAACACTAACAGCATTTGCGTTACCTGCAGGGTGGTTATAAACAGGTCTCAGTTTAGCCGGCAGCATATGCTCGATCCTGTCGAGGATTCTGTGGTAAGAAGCTCTCAGCCCCACCATAGCCATGATGACTTCCAAACAAGCTAAATGCTACCACTGCACGCACGAAAATACCGCTTAGGATGTGCAAAGCACCCTACTGCTTTTGACCCGTGCTGTTTCCAAAAGGCAAGAGCCCGTAGTCAAGAAAACAAGACCTTTGGACGAGCATAAAGTACAAAGTCTACGTTATTGTCCTACTCTCGACCTTGCTAATGCAGTTTGCTGGTATGTTGTCGTGTGAAGAGGACGCGTCGCAAAGCTAATTGCGTCATGACGTGGCTGAGCCTCTGAGGTATATGATTGGTTGATATGGTCACGCCTCTGCGTGTGATTGGCTGGAAGGCGTTCGCACGCTCCTAAAAGGCGGGACCTTTAAGAAGTCAAAGCTTTTTGAGAAAAGAAGCTGTTTTCGCGGTTATGTGTAGAATATAAATATGTAATATTGGGCGTGGAAGTTAAAAATGCAATTCATTCAAAAATCGCCCTTCACAATATCCTTTGAAGTGAAGAGAGTAGTTTGGAAATTAATTTAACAAACATTTATTGATTAACCCCTTCAGACCTGAATTATGTTTCACTGAGCAAAAACATTTTTATCCACTTGATATTTGCTCTTCTTAAATGAGTCTAAAAAAGATTTGTGCAAACTCATTTTTTATTAGATTTTTTTTCATGTCCACTACAATGGACATCAGGGCTTAAGCAACAAAAAATGTGTCATATTTTAACCATACAGTTCTTATGAGCTAGAGTTCAAACACAATATTATGTGAACTATAGCACTGAAGATTTTGAAAAGAACACATACTGTAACAAAGAGCAATTCAATAAGAATGTAGAGAAAATGTAAGATGATAAGATGAATTCTCAAAAAAACTTATTATTTTTGTTGTTTGCAGTGGGTGAATGGGAATATGTGCGTATATGTCTGTGTGTGTGTTGTGTGTACTTGCTGTTTTTGATAAATATATGATTGTGTGCATATAGCATCAGGGCATCAGTGTGTGTGTGTGTGTGTGTGTGTGTGTGTGTGTTGCAGTGTATGCACTGATTTCACATTTGCTATTTCTGTTTTTTAATAAAACTAATGAAAAACTGAATGACAGCTTATGATCACAACAAAAATCAGACAAAATCAGAAAAAAATAAAATAAAATTTTATTTGATTAAGATCTAATGTCCATTGTGATGGACAACAAATACTGTTCTTCAGCTCTGAAAGATTTTCAAATTAACTTTGAATATTATCACTTGATATTATTAAGATTATAATAGGTGCAAGTTGATGATGCCATGAACATAGATCTTCATTCATATAAAAGATAAAAAAGGAGCTCCTGTCTAGTTGGTTAGCCATGCCTGTCTTTTGTGATGTCTGAAGCACAATCAGATTAAGTTATGGGTCATTCTTTCATTGTGATTGGTAGATCAGGGACTAATCAGTGACCAGGCAGTACTTATATTATAAAAACATTAAATCTTATTGGTTTAAACCAAAATCCATGTGATGTCCATTCCAATGGACGCAGGGTCTGAAGGGTTTAATTGGTTGGGTTGATTTGTTTTGTTTAATATAATACAGTGTTAAAATATATTGCATTACATTTGAATTTGCATGCACAGATTTGTCTATTTTGCATCGAAATTAGTTTAGTCTAAATAGTTCTCATATTTTACCTCCACTATATATTTCCAATTCAATGGCAATTAAACATTTTAATGAGTGTCATTATTTTCGTTTAGACTATTATAGAGTTTTTTAAATCCATCTTAAATGTTTTTAATCGTTGTGCATGTGTGTCTTGTTTTGTTTTCAAGAAAAAAAGAAAAGAAAATGATACATGTTACTTTTTTCAACGCTTTTAAGTATTAACCAATCACTAGTTACCTTAAAAAACAGTACTATGTCGAGTTTTCATTTGTATGCCAATTAAAAAAAATCTTCGGTTCTAATAGATTTAAGCTATTTGATTTTAATATTATAGTGTACAAATACCTCAGGTGAGACAAACAGATATCCTTGAGATTTGAACGCAGTCATCTGTTCGGCGTAACTTCTGCGCACACTTGACGTTCTCGAGAGCGCGCGCTCATTACAGTCAACATACTGCGCGTCTCTCCCTTCATTGGCTTTGGGCTCGAGATGGATTTGACGTACCAGAGCAGCAGAGGCTAAAGCGGATAGCCAAACAAGAAGCACAATATTTTTACTACACCTCAAAGCAATCATGCACATAGTGTCGGAAACGGATCGCCGCGGGGGTGTCGATATCAAGGAGTAATATATTCTCTCATTCATCCAGTATCAGTTGTCGATGAACTTATATGACCGACTATTAGGCTCTGAGCAGGGAAACAACAATAATAATCAAACGACACGGAAGGAAGGCAAACACACAAGAAAAGCGTCTGCTCTCCCCTTTTCATCAATGCATGTCTCAACATTAGAGGTTTAAACACCATGTCCTGCTCTGGCAACCTCATTTGGGATGTAAGAAAACGCTCCATTGGATGCACAGATCCATATGCGGTCAGGACTAATTATTTAGGTAAGAAACTACGACCACACTCTTGAAAATCAGACTTGTTTACGAAGAAGACCTTTTAGGTGACAGCTGTCATTTGAGCTTGCACACAGGACAGGGACACTGGTTAAAGATCATCTGACCTGTTACTCTGATGCTGATCTGTTTTCAGTACGACATAGTGGAATCGTACCAGCATTACTGTAATATTTTGGTTTAGAAAAAAACAAAAAAAACCTGAATTATCAAACTGATTGGTCTGGAAGGAGCTCTGTCTTTAGATATACAGATTTAAGAGGAAGTACTACAATTGTCTTATTTCTTTTTTACATATTATATCAAAAATGAAATAGACCCCACAAAAAATGTTACAAATGTTTTTATTATTGTCTAATGGTATCAATTGTTCTTAAGTCTTTTGTTCAAAAGGTTGTTTTTGTTCCAAATTATTTAACAAAATATGTGTGTGTGTGTGTGTGTGTGTGTGTGTGTGTGTGTATATATAATATTACAAACCATCCTTTAAATAACACTCTAACAATTAAGAATAATATAATTTATGAAGCATAAGTAGCCTGAAATACTAGTAGGGTTGCCTTTTTACATTTTATGTATGCAAATTAGTCACTGACTGTCAGCACAGGTCTTTATGGTGTTGAAGGGAATCATAGTGTGAAGAGGTTATAATAATCTCAAAACATGCTAAACACAATACTGTTATTTGTTGATCTGTTATGTTTTTAATAACTTTGGACAGAAGGTTTGTTCTTCTTTCATTGGCTTCCTTGTTGTTCCACTAAATTTCAATCAGGTTCTTGCAATGTATTGACTAACAGTACTAGCTTTTGATTTATAACACAAAACATATATTGTTGTTTCTAGGATGATTTTCACTGTTAGGTACAGATTGGTATGGCTTGCAGATATCTTTGATTTATAGCCATACATAGTTTAGCTCTTATTTATTTTTAGATAGAGAACCTTAGTGTTACCATATCAGGACTGTAAAATGTTTCCAAAAAAGTTCATAGTTTACACAAAAATTGAAATTATGTTATTTACTCACCCTCTCATTATTCAAAACCTGTATGTTTTTTTTTTCTTTTGTAAAACACAAAATGAGTTATATCATGGAATGTCCATGCTGTACTTTTCCATACAATGAAAGTGAACAGGTACAGAGGCTGTTACGCTCCAAAATGACAAAAAAGCAACATAAACAGTACCATAAACCTAGTCCATATGATGTTTGCGCTACATTACAAGTCTTCTAAAGCCATATTATCGCCTTGTGTAAGGGTTAGGGTTTGAAATGAAATGGTAGTCATTACAGAATTTTCATTTTTGGGTGAACTTTCACTTTGGCTAGCAGAGAGACACATATTTTGATTCAGTATTACCCTGTACCTCCATAAACAGAATATTTTGCATTATAGGAATAAATAGGAATTGTGCTCATGGCTTAACAGTGAAGTGAATCTGACCATTATCTGACCTCACTCAAATCAGGCAAAAAAATATTTTACTTCACTGGTGAATTTGTAGCTCTAGTCAGACAAGCCCCTCTGCAATATACACTTGAGCTGAGAGACCTGAGAGAAGTGTCAGCCAGTCTTGGCAGACTTCAAAGCACGCTTACGTAATAGAATCCACCTAGTCTGACCCAAATATGTTTTTTAAGACAAAACCAGTTCAGCTCATTTCTTCTCTATACCCTAAAAATTGGATGCTGGATTCTGTTTGGTTAATCAATTGTGCCAATATGTTCAGTGTTTTGTGTCTGTGAGCTGTTTTACTCTGGATCTCACATTCAGATAGTGATGATAGCATATCGTTCAAAGTGTGCCAAATTTAGCTCGGCTCTTGTTCTTGTTATAAAACCTGCCAGAGCTAACGGTTAGAAACACAGATCACCAAAAATACAACAGAGTATCTCCGTTTCATGCATTTGTGAATGAAGCGAGAGTGGATTTAACCTACATCTCTACAAATGTTCACAAATTCTAGTCTCGAAATTCTAACCCAGTCGAAAATGCTGAGATTTTGCGTTCTGTAAGTAAATGTCAGCTTTTGCTTTATTTTGGCATATGTGATCTGCCAGTATAGAAGTTGTGCCATCAATGCATACATAGAGCAATGTCATCTCAGGCTGCTGCTCTTCTCTAGGCTTGCACCATTGAAAATGGTTGGCCTAAGTTTGGCACTTGCTATTTGTAGCTCCTTATTACACAGGCTGAAAATACAGCCATGGAAAGATCTGTCATTTATCAACCACACGCAGATATCTGCTTGTCAGAAATAATGTTGTAAATGTCACAAGGTATTTTAATGCAAGAATTGTCGAGTGTGACTTGGCATTGTGGTTTTAGTGCACCAGCATTAATGGGTCTAAACTACTGTATTTGCATGTCAAATAAATCTATATTTAAAAAAGTATTTTATAAGAGATAAGATGAACAAAAACAAAACAACATCAACAAACCAAATCAGGGTGGCTGATATTACCACATCAGTGTTTGACAGGATGTTTTCCATCTTTGGACAGCGACTCAGCAAATACAGGACGTAACGTAATAGCGTTGTGGCATTTCTCCAAAGCAGTGAAGTTATCAGCGGCCATTAACAATCATTCCAGCCTCCTCACATGCATAATATAGTTTTATACACACTCCAGCTTAGATTTACAACACAAATGAGCTTTCAACCTTAGATTGGTGTGCATGTTATTCTTATAAACTTAAAGTAAACTGCCTCTGATTGTCTATAGCTAAGCTTAGCTTAAGAGTAAATGGGACATATGCTGATCTTGATTAAACTGAAAGGTGTCATTTTGGCAATAGTGGTTGACTTTCAACTTCCAACCAAAAGTACTATAAACACATTACTGTTGTTTGAGCGGCCTGATGTTTCAGCATTAGATCTACTTACCGTTCTTCATGCTGCATTTATTTGATCAGTAAAATATTATAATTTTATTATATATTATAATTTTTAAAATAGAATTTAAATATCATTTAAAATTTACATTTTAAAATGTAATTCAGCTTAGTCTTGAAGATGAAACAGCCATTATTCCAGTCTTCTTCAGTGTCACATGATCCTTCAGAATTTAATATGCTGAATTACTGCTCAAGAAACATTTCTAATTATTATCAGTGTTGAAAACAGTTGTGCTGCTTAGTGTTTTTGTGGAAACTGTGATGCATAATTTTTCAGGATTCATTGATAATTAGAAAATTCAAAAGAAAAGCGTTTAAAAAAATTGTAACATAAAAGTCTTTAATGTCTCTTAAAACATTCTTACTAATTAAATTTCTTTTAAAAAAATCTGATGACGTGGAGAAACCTGTTTGGAAACAGTCATTTGTGCAATTACACACAAATTCATCTTTGGAACACAAATTAAGACATTTTTGATAAAATCCGATGACTCAGTGAGGCCTGCATTCACAGCAAGATCATTAACACTTTCAGATGCCCAGAAAGCTACTGAAGACGTATTTAAAACAGTTCATGTGACTACAGTGGTTCAACCTTAATGTCATGAAGCGACAAGAATATTTTTGTGTGCCAAAAAAACAAAATAACGACATTATCTACAGGGTATCCGCGGGGCATTGAAAAGCATTAAAAGTCATTAAATGGATTTTGTGAAAATCAAGGCCTTGAATGGCATTGAAAAGCATTAAATTTCATTTATACAGGCATTACATTTTTTAGATAGTTTTGAAAAAAAACTACCAGTTTATTTTGAATAAAGCCTAAATAATTAATGATTTGCTGTTGCAAAATATGTACATTGGTGTGATACGCACACGGAACCAGTTTGGTAATTGCCTCCGGCCGGTGCGAAATTGCCATAACGCCGGTTTAGACAGCGGCGGGCTGGGAACTGTAGACAGAAGGCTGCATCAGTGTTGCCAACTTAGCGACTTTTCAGGCCCCTTTTGCGACTTTTTTTCCTAAGAAAGCGTGTTGTGACAAATACAGCGACTTGTTAACCTGATCTAGCGTCCGAGACCCCCTGGTACAACCGCACGAGCACGAGATTGCTTTTCTGCCGCAGGCGCAGGAATTCGTTCCGCCTTTCTGGTTCAGCATTGAGGATGTGCGCTCAGTCAGAGAACAAATAAAATAGATAGGCCTACTATTGCTTCTAACCTGAGTGATCATTTTACGTGTACATATAGCTAAAATCACTGCAAATGTCTATTTTATGTGTATGGTGATTTTGTCAGACAACATCTCGATTAGGCTATAAATCAGGATTTTAGTGCTGGTTTAACACGTCAGGGCTCGAACTTTACTCTCCCGACCGGACAAGGACCTTATTAAAAAGTCAATACCAAAAAAACAAACAAACAAACAAACAAAACAAACTTGGTAATCACCAAAACGGGAGTATGAAATATTTTATTTCATTTAGTGTTAGTGGCGATCCATAGTGGATAATAATAGGCTGTATAATGTACTGACGATAACAGTGTTGCGCTGTTGAGGCTCGCGCAGCATCTCGAGGAGAAATGGAAACATGAGCAAAGCACACAAAAAGAAACTTGGTTAAACATACTGCAGTAAAAATTCAAAATGTGGAGTTTACTGGTAAGTAATATCACACGACCTGTTTTGCTAAATAGGCTACCATCACGATTAAAAATGTGACACTGATTTCATACAACAGTTCAGTTAACAAATAATTAATATTAAGCCACTTACATTTTAGAAGGAACATTGACTGTTTTTGTTCTATTTTAGCACCAAAAATCGTTTCAAACAAAGTTCACAGCAGTACTACCAAAGCGCAACTCTCAGCCTTGTTTTCATTACTGATTCAGCGTTTTGAACGAATCGGTTGAGTCAAAGATTAAATGACCCATTCATTCTTGAATGAATCAGCCATTGGAATGAATCATTTGAATGAATGAATCAGTGACACTCACTTATTAAGATGGTTACTTGACGCCACCTAGTGGTGGTTTAGTTTCATTTTTAAAATATAATTTCCCCTCTAACATTTCTTATTTGTATTTTCAAAAAATATTTTAAAAAATTCCATAACATTATTTAATGCAGTTGTAATCAATCAAAAATATGCAGATTTACATACGTCAAAGCTGCAATATTCTGAAAGGATATTGCTTCAGAACAAATTTGTTTCTACCAAAAACAAAAAAAAAAATTCCGGACAAACTACTGTTTTGCTCGTACAAGACAAAATATATAGATGAAACAATTTTATTGGGAGTTTGGCTTAAAATATATTAAGTGAGCAAAAGTGTAGCAGCAGAGAAGCAAACAAATGTAAAGGGCTGACACTTGGCAGAATGCGAATGCAACAATGACATGATGAAGTTTCTAATTGCCGTATGTCGTCATCTATCGACATTTAGCGGCATATATATATGGCATTAAAAAAATAAAAAATTGCCATTAAAAAGGCATTAAAAAGCATTAAATTAGATTTGATGAAACCTGTAGAAACCCTGATCTACTGATGGGCGATTTCAAAACACTGCTTCATGAAGCTTTACGAATCTTTTGTTTCGAATCAGTGGTTCAGCGCATGAAAGTCACGTGATTTCAGTAAACGAAGCTTTGTTATGTCATAAGGGTTTCGAAATTTCAATGGTTCACCACTGGGAGGCGTGACTTTGTCAGTTTGATACACGCTCCGAACCACTGATTCAAAACAAAAGATTCGTAAAGCTTTGAAGCTTCATGAAGCAGTGTTTTGAAATCCCCCATCACTAGATATTGTTGAATAAAGTCATTTTTTTGGAGCACAAAAAGTATTCTCGTCACTTCAAAGCATTAAGGTTGAACCACTGTGGTCACATGGACTGTTTTAAATATGTCTTTAGTAGCTTTCTTGGCATCTGGAAGTGTTAATTATCTTGCTGGCGATGCAGGCCTCACTGAGCCATCGGATTTTATCAAAAATATCTTAATTTGTGTTCCAAAGATGAACAAAGGTCTTACAGTTGTTGAACGGCATGAGGGTGAGTAATAAATGACAGAATTTTCATTTTTGGGTGAACTAAGCCTTTAAAGGGCTGAATTAAATGTGTATTGAATGTGGGACAGGTCCTTGTTAATACTCTCCTGTGTGGTTTAACAGACAATGCAAATGAGTTTGTTAGTGAAAAGAGATGCTGCAATAAAATGTGTTATTTTTTTTTCTCTATAGGGAGAAGAGAGTTTGTACAACGACTGAAGCTCGAAGCCGTTCTCAATGTGCACGATGGATGTGTAAGTCACTAAAGCCTTTGTTTCACCTGTACTCAAGTCCCCAGTTGTGTCTGATGTTCTTCTTTTTTTGTTGGCTAATTTTTTTCCTCTTGATAAATGTGCCTGTAGGAGAATGTGTCTGTCTGGGTTATTTTGTCTCAGGGGAATCGTTGTGCTTCTATTGTGTGAGTGTTGTGTGTGTGTCTCTTTCTACCCACTTATCGGTGGCTCCTGTTCTTTATCTGTCAGTGATTTAAACTCGAAGGCTGATAGGTGCCAGACAACCACTGGGGACGTCGTTTTGTCAATGCTCCTTTACTGCTGGGACATGTACTCTATTTTAATTGCAAGCCTTGCAAATGACAGACACTCCAATATAATCGTTAACGAGGTTTTAAAAAACTTGCATAACCATAGCTGGTGCAAGGTTTCGGTTTGTTTGTATTAGTGAAAAGGATTCTGTATTTTATCTGCAAACATCCTTTAAACTGAGTATAATAGTAATAGTGAGGTGACCATTGAGCATTTGAGGCCTAAACATGGGCAGAAATACAGCAGGAATAGAATGCAGCACTTTAATATAGTCTGCCAAGGATTGTTCACAATAAGCAGATACAACACATCACGTTTGTAAAAAGCCTGCTGGTAGATGCCATAACTACACCATCTGGCCGCACGGGAGCATTTTTCTCAATTGACCGCCATTCAAAAAATGGCATCTTTGAATATATTATACATTCTGACAAAATATGCTACCATTCAGAATTTGGGTGCAGTAAGATTTTTTTTTTTTTTTTAAGAAATTGATACTGTTATTCAGCAAAGGTGCTCTAAATTGATTAAAAAAATGACATTAAAAACATTTATAATGTTATAAAAGATTTCTCTTTCAAATAAATGCTTATGAACTTTCCATTCATCTAAGAATCCTAAAATAATGTATCACAATTTCCACAAAAACATTAAGCAGCAACTTTTTTTAACATTGATAATAATAAGAAATGTTTTTTTTTGAGCTCCAAATCAGCATATTAGAATGATATCTGAAGGATCACGTGACACTGAAGACTGGAGTAATGACTACTCCAGCACAGGAATAGATTACATTTTAAAATATATTCAAATAAAAAAATGTTATTTTAAATTCTAATAATATTCTAATATATTAATTGTTTTAATGTATTTTTTGATCAAAAACATTTTTAAAATCTTTGAACGGTAGTGTAGGTTTTTTGCAAGCAACATTTAAATCATAAATATTTCATTATATTATAGTAGACAGTAGTAAGTGCCGGATTTGTTCTGGAGGGCTCTAAAAATTGTGAAATTGACTTACATTTTTATTGTCTGCTTCCTTACACATGATAGCTCTGAATAAATCCACTGGGACAAATGGAATACTAGCAGATTATCCAGGTTTTATATAGACCTAAATTACTGATCTGTTTTTTAATTGATTTTGTTACTTAATTGCTATAAACATTAAATAAACATAGACTTTTATATGAGCATAATTCATTGAATGAATGAATGAATGTGTAATAGGGTTGCAAGTAACAATAGATGATGATAAATGTTTCTCATAAAAATATGTGTTTGACCATAAACTACCCTAACATAAATATCTAGTTCTCTCCGTAAAAAGAATATAGAATTTGTGTCTTTTTTTGCTAACAGATGCAGTGGACATTTGATCAGATGGCCTTTCTCGATGGCCTTCCTCATTCACTCTTTTTAAACCATGTCAGCTGATGTATAAAACCAGGACAAATGCACACTGTGCATTTTTAACTTCAAGAAGAGATAGATGTCTTTTATTACCTGGCTTTGGGCTAACGTTTCAGGTTCTGTTCCAGTGTTGCCTCATTTAAAGCAGACTCCCCGCATTCACTAATGACACAGTTCAGGCTGCTTTCAACGCTTGTTATTTTAACATGCAATGCATCTTACTACATCTAACACAATCTAATTCCATCTCCCCACTACACAAAGCAGAGCTGTAGAGTGAAAAGCGGAAGAGCAGAATGAGGGATAAATGCTTAATCCCTCCCAATGATGTTATTTTCGAAAGGCAGCGGTCAAAGGAAATGTACCCTGTGTGATGAGGTTTGAGCTGCTCTAGAAAGGAGAGGAAAAGAGCGTATCAACCTTGAGTTAATGAAATATTGATCGCTTTCTCTTAAAGGCACAGCCAGCACATACTACCTCAGTTCATTTCAGCTCTAAAATGTTAAAGCAGGAATTTATGTGATGGTTAAAATACTGGTGTTATCGGTGGAGCTCGGAGAATGATGTCATCAAATTGAAACTTAGTGGAACACAAAAGAATAATTCTTCAAAATTGTGTTCCAAAGAAGAAATGATAAGGGTTTTTGTGTCAGCAATGACAGAATGTTCAATTCTCGTGAACTATTTCTTTAAAGAAAATGATGGAGACTATGCTAAATAATGGCACGGTTTATGGAACAGAAGAAATAAGTTTTTCTTTTTTAGAGAAAGCAATGTTGGTGTTTATATCAGCTCTTTTTCATGTTTCTTCGAAGGTTAACACCATATCCTGGAATGAAACCGGCGAATACATCTTATCAGGTTCTGATGACACTAACTTGGTTATCACAAACCCTTACAACAGAAAGGTAAGTTAAAGACAAAACTGCTAGAAATAAAACTGCATTTCACTTTTGTACTGCGTGCTACTGTAGGCATAATACTGGATTATTTTGAATCGCAGGTGTACAATCTGTAACATTGGTTATCAGACTATATTAGATTTTTTTTTTTTAAATTATCGGTATCAGTAGATATTGGATAACATTTCCCTTATTTTAGAGGAAATTTATTACCTTTGCCATCATCTAATACTCACTTAAAGTTAATCTTTAAATCAAAGTAATAATTTAATAACACTGTAAAATGTATTTTTTAAATTAAGGATGCATGATATATCGGTAACCATACCGGTATATGTTCATTTTTAATGTTATTGTTATCTGCCTGATAAGAAAATTTGGCCGATATATTAAAGCCGATAAATAATGGATTATTTCCTTTAGCTAAGACACTTCATATGTGCACTGTCCGCCATTATGATTTTGAATTGCGTGAAATATGATTGAAATCACTTCAAAAAGGAAAACACAGTTAAGTGCAACATGTGCAGCGCAAATCTATCATATAGGCTAAATAAAATTCTAATGAGAGCATTATAATTGTGTGCTTGGGACATGGATTTTAATGGTGAGATTTTTGTTTTTATAATCAGGCTCTCAATAATTATAACATTTTCATTTAGATTTATCAGCCAATATATCGGTTATCAGCTTTCAAATATAAAAAATTATCGGTTATCAATATCAGCCAAAATTTTTATAACAGTGCATCCATATTTTAAATGAAATCTATCCATTTTAATGATTTTAGTTGTGTATTTATTTAGATAAAATTATAATTTTTAGAATATAGAATTTTTAATATCAGCCATTTATTAGTTATTGGCAATAACATGAAAATTATTATTATCTGTATTGCTATCAGCCAGAATTTTCTAAACAATCTAGAAAAGTTGATGCGTTGAATACTGATCATTTTAAAATGTCAAAGCTTTATTAAACCAAACTTGTGCTAAACAGTGGCATATTTGTTGACATTTTGTTCAATTAAAATTGTCGTACTTTTGCCTTTAGGTCAAGACGACAATTCGTTCAGGACATCGGGCGAACATCTTCAGCGCAAAGTTCATGCCCCACACTAACGATCAACAGATTGTGTCCTGCTCAGGAGATGGCATCATTTTCTACACACACACAGAGAAGAGCCAAGAAATCAACAGACAGTGCCAGTTCACATGCCACTATGGCACTGCTTATGAGGTACAGGTGTTATTTAAAGAGTGCAGAGAAATGGAAATAAAATCCACAAAGTGTGCTTTTGAACGCTTCTCTGTGTCAGCAGTGTCTTTGTTTGTAGTCGATGTGTGGTGAGGTAGAGGTTGACGTCTCACGTTTTTTCTTTCTGTTTCTGTCTACAGATAATGACGGTGCCAAATGACCCCTACACCTTCTTGTCCTGTGGAGAAGACGGTACAGTGAGGTGGTTTGACTTGCGGATGAAGACGAGCTGCACAAAGGAGGACTGTAAAGATGTAAGAAGGCTTTGAATATGTTACACATATATACCCAAAGGCTCAGCACGTTTCTTCTCGGTAGTGGTCTGGGGAGGGGCTGCTGTACTGATCTGAGATCAGGCTCCCCTCCCACATCCCTCAATGTCACCATTGCAGCTGGTGAATAACACTGATGCAGTGCTGCACCTCAGTTATGTTTCTGAGGAAGCAGCCTCCACCCTCAATTTCTCAACCCACAGAGTGTGTGCTGTGAGTACGGAATTGGCTTGAGGACATGATTGCTTTTTGTTGCTATCAGAAGGCATTTGTTTGTGAGGCAGAGACAGCACACTGCTTGTTGTTTAGATCTCTGCTTGTTTTCTGCCAGTGGTAGGGCTTTAGATCTCAAATAGATTTAATATACAGTACATGTGAAGTGGGATTTTGAACCAATGAGATTTTTTTTGTGCATGGGACTATATTATGTACAACATATTTTACTTAATAGGTGTGCTTGTGCTTTAATAATAATAATAAAATATTAAAATATAAAATAATAAATAAATAATAAAATAATTGCCATTTGGTTCGATATTTTGTTATCTAATGCCATCATCTGAGATACTGCTCTGTCTTCGAGAAACTAGAATTTTTTTTCCTATTTTCTAATGTTGGGGATTGAAATCCCCCCTCCCCCTGATCTGATGCAATAGCATTTTTAAATTTTTCCTTTTTTTTTTATATATACTTTTTGGGCAACTGCCATACTTGCTGTGTACTGCTATACACTACCGTTTAAATTTTTTTATTTTTGTAAATTAAAACTTTTATTCAGCAAGGATGCATTAAATTGTTCAAAAGTAACTGTAAAAAAGATTTCTACTTCAAATAAGTACTGTTCATTTGAACTTTCTATTTATTAAAGGTTCCTGAAGAAAATGTACCACAGATTCAACCATTTTCAACATTGATAATAATAAGACATTTTTCTTGAGCACCAAATCAGCATGTTAGAATAATTTTGAAGGAACATGTGACAGTGAATACTGGAGTAATGATGCAGAAAATTCTGTTTTGCATCACACATATATTATATTTTAAAATATAATAAAAAAATGGGTATTTTAAATAGTAATATTTCACATTATTACTGTTTTTACTGTATTTTTGATCAAATAAGTGCAGCCTTGGTGTTCATACAGACTTGCTTTAAAAACATATTTTTTGCCCTTCAATGCCCTTTCGAATGTTAACAAACATTATTGATTATATTCCAAATGATACTCTGTCAATCCAAAAAAACACACTCTTCTTTCTATTTGCCCTCTGTGTTTGATTCACTAATGTTTATTTAAAGATTACCTGATAACCTGTGCTGCAGGTTTCAAATGTTAAATCCCACATATTTATTTTCTGTTTGTCTATTTTACATCATTCCCCACTTTCTCTCTCTCTCTTTCTCTCTGCTATCCCTTATCAGGACATTTTGATTAATTGCCGGAGAGCCGCTACCTCAATATCCATTTGCCCCCTGGTCCCCTACTATCTTGCTGTGGGCTGTTCAGATAGCTCAGTGAGGATCTATGACAGAAGAATGCTGGGAACAAGAGCTACGGGTGAGAAATGATTCATGTTCAACATATCAGCTTTTTGTTCTTCTTTAAATCACATTTATAGAGGAACAAATACGTGCCACATGATTGCAAGATCTTTCATTTTTAGCATTCGGAGCCAAATATGGATCCGTGACTTTCCTATACCACAACGAGAGGTCTTGAACCCTCATATCTCATTTGAAAAGGATAGCTTATATATTTAAGTTCTCCTAAAGATGATTTCACATCCTCTGAATCACTGAAAAATTCAGTTCCTCCTTCAAGCTAGAAACAGAGTTTTAAATGTTTCATCATGTTGTCCTATAAATGTTTTTTCTGTTTCGCTAGGTAACTACATGGGCAGAGGGACGACCGGCATGTGTGTGCGTTTTGTCCCAGCCCACCTGTCCACCAAATCCTGCCGCGTCACCTCTCTGTGTTACAGTGAAGATGGACAAGAAGTGCTGGTCAGTTACTCCTCTGACTACATCTACCTGTTTGACCCCAAAGATGACCAGGCCAGGGAGCTCAAGGGCCCTTCTGAAGAGCGGCGAGAGGAGGTAAGCTGATATCAGCTGGGTGTTCTTTGGCCATTTTCACACTAGAGCTTATGGTGTGCACCTGAGGTCATTTGTTTCAGAGAAGAGGTCATTTACTAAATTTTAAAAACATTTACAGATAATTCACAATGCTTTACATCATTTTGAACGATAAAAAATGAAAGTATTTTGTCTGTTGTGTTTCTACACTTCAGAAACACTCCCTGAGTTACGCTAATAGGGATTAGAAGTGAAGACAAGTAGAGAACATTCAGATTTAAAGCACCCTGTGAAAATAGTCAGAGAGAAAGATGTGAGTGAGAATTTGTGGAGAGAAACGATAGATTCCAAGTGCAGACTAGTGGAATAATTCATGGAAAATAATTAATTTGGATAAGCAGATCACAAGAACACAGTGTCTCTTTTCTTTTTCACATTGTGAAAGCAGAACAGAAAGGAAAAACTCAAGAACTCACAACACAGAGCTTGATAAGACTGAAACATATCTCTTGCCACATAAGTTCTTGTGATATCAGTGTTGTGATATGATTACGAATACCAAGCATTTCAGTATTTAACTGTAATATGGTTAACTTGAGGTCTGTTATAGTACAATGATATTCAATGATTTAAAGTCACAATGAAATCAAAATTGACAATATATGTATTTTTTAATGAAATATTGCAGTATGCAATAGCACACCACAACGATACAACAATCTAATCAATTCCTGATGAACAAAATTAAGTCCTGCCTTACATATTTTCTTTTTCGAGAAGCCGTTTCATTCAGATATACATCACAATAGGGAACAAAAGACTTTCACAATTTACAGTTCATGATGATTTTAAACTAAACTTTTCAAGTTAATAAAATTCATATATAAATGAATATTTGTTCTTAAAATCTTTATTCTTTGTTAGATTTTTATAATAACTTGTAATAGCCAGGACTATTGGGAATTGTGCAAGTGTGAACCTGTAGGGCTTTCTGTGCACAGTGCACATTGTAAATGAGCACAATATGAATTCAAACTGAAATGTATTAGTATGTGAAAGCATGAGACCCCTGCACCCTCTCAGTACGTGCACTTGATCAGACTGCCACTTCTTAAATTTGAAGCATTCAGACTGTATATTATGTAATCAAATCGCAACCTTTTTTGGTTTATTAATCGCACTTTCGATTTTAATTCCATGAGATGTGCAGCCCTAGTGGAGCCAGACATCTGAAAGTCAAGAGCGACTGGTCTGGGGGGCAAGTGTGTGCAGTTAGTCTGTTCTTGCCCAAGGCAAAAACTAAATAAAGGACTTTTGAAGTTCTCTGCACTCTTGTCTCATGCACTCTGTGTAATCCTCAGCAGTATTGTGCTTCAGCGATGCAGTTTGAAATTAGTTTTGAAGAGAAGTGTCAGAGAGGATGGATCAAAAGACGTTGCTGCTTTGGTTTAGGATGTGGATCACTGCTTGCTGCACTGCTGAGTGACATTCCCCTGTTAAGACTGATTCTGGCCAGGGAATGAAAAAATGAAAAAGGGGTCTTAAAAACCATATTATGGTTTAATGAATTTATTCTGTGAGCAAAACTGTAGAGTTTTCAAAGTACTATTCCTTTGTTTAATGAGGAAATAAATGACTGAGTGCACCTTTAAGGGAATGAAATGGCAAAGGAAGTTAGACAGGCTTTGTGATTGTTATACTATGTACTAACCAGGCTTGATGCAACACGTTTCCAGCAACAAGTAATTTCTCTGTCACAATGTGTTCAGTTTTTGCAACCAGAAAATACAATCGCAGCCAATCAGCCAGAAGCATATCGTCCATTCTGATGTGCCTCTGGATTTTTCTCTTTCTCTTGCTCACCAAGGCTACATTTATTTGATCAATAGTAAAGTAAAAACAGTAATATTGTGAAATATTATTACAAATTGAAGTAACTCTTTTCTATTTTAATATATTTTAAGATGTAATTTATTCCTGTGATGGGAAAGCTGAATTTTCAGCAGCGATTACTCCAGTCTTCAGTGTCACATGATCCTTCAGAAGTCATTCTAATATGCTGATTTGGTAAAATAGAATAGAACATTATGAATCGCTTTACTATTACTTAATCAAGTTTCTTTGATCTAAACTGCCAGTCTACAGACTTGTGTTGTGTTGGGATTGTAGTGGTGAAATGTGCTGGGTCACCGCTCCGGTCCCTTCAGCTGTTGTACGGTGTGATCAGCTGTGTCCGGATCCCCCCGCGATCACATTCCTTTCCAAATAGAGGTGCAGACACACGCAGAGCTCCACTGCCGAGACAGAAATAGGCACCCAGTGCACAATGACTGCCAGCGAGAGTGAAGGAGCTCCTGTTGACTTTAATAAATCTTTGCTACAACAAGAATTTACTCAATTGTTCTGCAATCAGTGAATGTGGAGTGTCAAATTGTTGAGGGCTTATTATGATTTACTTATGAATGGTGTCCAAATGAAACTGAGGTTAACTTCTGGTTAACTAGGTTAAATCAATCAATCAAGAATTCAAATTTACATTTTTAATACAATGTGTATTTATAAATGGTCTTGTAACAGAGCCATTCTGCAAGTTTGACTTAAAATAAACAGCACTTTATTATACCACTAGCACCCTGACAGTCTGCATGTGTCCTCTTCCTGCCTCTTAACTAAGTAAAAAAAGAATAGCTCATTTTATCCCTTCATGTGAAGTGGGAAGAAGCTGCAGTGCTCATTATTAGATTATTTTTAGAATGAACACATTGGTCTCTGTTTGGTCTAATGTGGCTATGTTAGAGCTGGTGCTTGTCTTGTTAATGCACCCGGACACCCAAAATAGAGTGTCCTGACTGACTGAGATGGTGGAAGTGTGAGAGTGAGGCACGTGGCAAGGTGGCCTCGATAGTTTATCCCATCAACATCTCAAGGTCTTTAACGTTTTAATACCATGGACCCCTTGTTGGATACAGAGACCCCCTATTACACATTGTATCAAATTTAGTGTTGTATTTCAAAGGGATAGTTCACCCCAGAATAAATAAAAATTCTGTCATCTTTTACTTGCTTTCTTCTGTGGAACACAAATGAGATCCAATGTTGTTTGGACCCAAGCCTACTGATTTTCAAAATATATTTATTTGGTTTGGAACGGGTCATTGATGACAGAATTTTCCTTTTTTTTTTTTTTTTTTTGATTTTGTGTGTGTGTGTACTGTCCTTTTAAAGCTGTTCAGGGTTTCTTAGGGTGTCTTAAAAAGGTTTTAATTCAAGTCTTAATTCTTAAGTCTTAATTCACCTTTACACAAATTAAGGCCTGAAAAATGTCTAAAATTAGTGCAGAAAGTCTTAAATGCATAAAGTCTTGGCATTAAATGTTGCATACTTTGCAAAAAAATGAATATCTTCCTTAGTATTTTTGTCCCGTTTTCCAAAACAATTATCTAAACATCTTTAAAACAAGATATACTTGAGATGCTGTAAAATGAATTTGAACAAATTTAAAAACAAAGAACAAATTTCTGTCAACAAGTTATGAAAACTTACCTTTGAATTAAGTTGATTTTTCTGAGCCCATTGGCAGATATTTGTTCTTGTTTTAATCATAAACTCACTTCATTTCGATTAGTTTCACAGAAAACAAGACTTCATATTTTGTCATTTTGCATCCTGATTTAAGATTCTTTAGACATTTGCACTGGAAACAAGACAGAAATACTGAGGAAGAACATCCCTTTTTTTCATTGTGATCAGAAGGTACAGTAATAGACACTTCTATATTTTAGTGGTTTGGAGCAGAGGCATTCAAGATACTTTTTTTAATTAAAAAGTAACGGATATCAGTTGGAAGTTGTATTTTTAAACTCTGAAGTGTCTTTAATACAACTCGTGTTTTTTTTAAATGTGCCGTAGAACGTATTTTTAAAAGATGTAATATAAGTCTAAGGTGTCCCCTGAATGTGTCTGTGAAGTTTCAGCTCAAAATACCCCATAGATTTTTTTTTTATTCAGTTTTTTAACTGCCTATTTTGGGGCATCATTAAATATGAGCCGATTTAGGTTGCGGCCCCTTTAAATCCACACGCTCCCCGCCCACGGTGCTCGCGCTTGCCTTTAACAGCATAAACAAAGTTCACACAGCTAATATAACCCTCAAAATGCATCTTTACAAAGTGTTCGTCATGCAGCATGTCTAATCGCGTAAGTATTTATTTGGATGTTTACATTTGATTCTGAATGAGTTTGAGGCTATGCTCCGTGGCTAACGGCTAATGCTACACTGTTGGAGAGATTTATAAAGAATGAAGTTGTGTTTATGCATTATACAGACTGCAAGTGTTTAAAAATGAAAATAACAACAGTCTTGTCTCCGTGAATACAGTAAGAAACGATGGTAACTTTAACCACATTTAACAGTACATTAGCAACATGCTAACGAAACATTTAGAAAGACAATTTACAAATATCACTAAAAATATCATGTAATCATGGATCATGTCAGTTATTATTGCTCCATCTGCCATTTTTCGCTATTGTTCTTGCTTGCTTACCTAGTCTGATGATTAAGCTGTGCACATCCAGACGTCCTGCCCTTGTCTAATCCCTTGAACATGAGCTGGTATATGCAAATATTGGGGGCGTACATATTAATGATCCCGACTGTTACATAACAGTCAGTGTTATGTTGAGATTCGCCTGTTCTTCTTCGGTGGTCTTTTAAACAAATGAGATTTATATAAGAAGGAGGAAGCAACGGTGTTTGAGACTCACTGTATGTCATTTCCATGTACTGAACTCTTGTTATTCAACTATGCTGAGGTAAATTCAATTTTTAATTCTAGGGCACCTTTAAAGAACATATTGACATATTGTGTTCCCTTATTTATTTAAATTTATTTAGTCTCAAAAAGGTCTGTAAAAAGTCTTACATTTACCTTCATAAAACCTGTAGAAACCGTGAGCATATGTATAGTACAGTATTAATGTATTTATGATGCTAAATCCATTAAAATAATCATTATTGTTGTACAGAGTCATTACATTTGAGTTGTACTACATGTGTGTGGCACAAAGAAACATTTAGTTAAACTTCAACTTCTTATTTTGAGCTCTGGTTGAAGTAAAATGAATAATGTAATTGAAATCCTCAGCTTTTAATCCATGAGGATGTTCTGTTGCACTTTGTAGGGTAGGGCAGCCAAACCCTCCTTTACCATTATTAGATCTCCCTTCATGTAAATGTTTGTTGGTCAAAATTCCTGCAAACGTGCCAGTCTAGATGATTCTAAAGTGAAGTCAAGGCTTGGGGTAGAGAGTGTTATTTTTAGGGCGTCTGAAAAGTTTTGACTGTGATTGACAGCTCGTTGATGTGTGTTTCCACAGCTGAGGCAGCCCCCGGTGAAGCGCTTGCGTCTGAGAGGGGACTGGTCGGACACGGGACCACGCGCTCGGCCTGAGAGCGAGAGGGAGCGTGATGGTAAGATGAGAACACGCAGGCATGCCCTATCGGTGTCACAAATACTTAAAACATAGCAGCACGGATGGTACATATACACGGGTGAATAAACACAGAGGGCTCTGTTTACAAACACACTTATTGGATGACTTCAGATTAATGCACCAGGAATGGATCCACAGATATGTGTGTTCTTATGTCAGAATTGTCGTTGATTGATTTTAATATATGTAACATTTTCCATCTGTTGAGGCAAACATTACTTTTGCTGTCTAAAGGCCCGTACACACCGGGACGAATATCGCACGCGTTTATCGTCAGCGTTTTTCGAGACGTTTTTTGTGTTCACACCCAAGCGATTTTCACCGGCGATGCGCCGAGTTAAAGTGCAAATTCATTCCCTGACAGTATGTGGCGCTTGTGCTTAACGGTAGTGCAAATAAACATAATATGATATTAATAAAGTTAAAGAAGATAAAAAAAAATGCATATATAAAATGGCATAGGCCTACATTTTATATATATATATATATATATATATATATATATATATATATATATATATATATATATATATATATATATATATAGTCAGAAACGGTAGTGCAAATATGTCACAATGACAGTAGTGCAAGTGAACGGTAGTGTAAATAAACATATTTATGAAACAGACATTCTCAACTATATTTCTTGAATGTAAAAGAAAAAAAAAGTAAAAATACAGAATACACATCTGTGGCAGAGCACCCATAGTGTGCATCTCAATCAGCTCCCTAGTTCACTAGTCAGGGCACTGATCAGGGAGTCGGCCACATTCATTTAAATGGTATACTGATACACGACCTAGGAAGCTAGGGAGCTGTTTGAGATGCAGGGATAGTTTGTAGGGGTCTTCCTCGTCTACTTACTTTCTCTTCGTCGTCTTGTGTGCTCGGCAAGACCGTTTTGTGCTTGAGCGCCACCAAGTCGTGTTTTACTGTAACTTCAGCAGCTCCAGGCACGTGAACAAAAGCACCAATCTCATTGGTCGGCCAGTTTTTAACGCGGCGCGTCAAACCAAAAAAACGAACCCGAGGCGTTTTTTTAAAAATGACGCTTTTACGCCTCGCGTTTTTCGCGTCGGTGTGCACACTCACATTGGCGCCCGTTGTTTAGTCAGGAGGCGTTAAACGTCGGCGAAAATCGCGCGCGCGGTGAACAGGCCTTAAGGGTTGTGAATTTGAGCTAGCAAGGTATTTAGCAAAGGTTGATGTATTACCTTTCTTCATGTAAGTCGGCCCTCACCATGTTTAATACCTATAAGCCCCTTGCTTATGGCTTTTTCTGGTGCTATCTATGTAGTTAAGCATTGTAAATTACACCACTGTAATCACCAAAAATATAATAGTTAATTTAAAAAAACTGTTTTTCATTTCAGTTATTTTTATTTTATTTATTTTTATTATTATTTATGGTATTTTGGACTGACAGACGTTGTATAAAGCAGCATATTTTTATATGAAAATCAGAAATTCCTAGTCAGTCACACCACATCAAAAATAAAGTTCATAAAACCAGAAAAGTATAACCAGCCCTCCCTCATGTTTAATACCTATAAGCTTCATGCTCATTGCTTTTTGTAGTGCTTTATTGTAAAAACGCTTTAAATGACACCTCTGTAATCGACAAAAACATTTTTTTTAAATATCATTATAATAACTTATTTCAAAATATCAGTTATTTTTTTATATTGCTATTATTTTTTTATTATTTTTTATTATTTTGTTTTATTTTATTTTATTTTATTTTGAAAAGTTAAAACATTGCAGCCTTGAAGCCTCAAGACCATCTTTCATTGCTGAAGAATGTCTCAGAGCTGAAACTATTCCTGATTTACCCCAACTCATTTGCACATCCACTTCATCTCCAGCTGTCTCCTCTATGAACAGAACTGTTATGCGCACTGGCATTCTCCTCCATTTTTTTTTTAATGATCTGAAGCCCTCAGTCTCCACTGTCTCTCAATACATCTTTAATCTCTCTCAGTACCTCCGACTATGAATATCAACAACACTCAGTCCGTCTAAAGGGGGCTTGTTAGCTTTTCACAGGGATTTAGTCCAAAGACTGCTTCACTTCACTACTTCCTGGTGTATTGCAGCGAGCTATTGAAGCAAACATCAAGTTTCCAGTGCTTCTGCTTTCTGTGAGTGGAAAGATTTGAGGCTCTGATCTGATTTGATATTGATTATGAAGAGATATGTTGTCTTTGCAGGAGAGCAGAGTCCAAATGTATCACTCATGCAGAGGATGTCAGACATGTTGTCACGCTGGTTCGAAGAGGCCAGCGAGGCCCAGAGCAGCAGAGCACGCCCACAAACTCGACCCAGAGGTATAGCAGCTCAGATCCACAATGCATTGATTTCAACTTTGATCCTATTTGTCAATTAACATCAACCATTGAATGGTGCATTGAATCTTGTGTCAAATGAAAGGGTGTAAAGTCTGTAATTGCTGTAAATGCCCATTACTCTAAATTTACTCTTAAAAGCTAACCTTGATGTTTGATGATTTGGCTCCAGGTACAGCGGCTCGACCAGAAGGGACATTTGCGACCTCAGAGGCACACACTCAGGCACAAGAGCCCGCTGAGGTGTTGGCTGAAGGAGCGATGGAGGTGGAGCCGCCTACCCCTGATGCTGTACTTACACCTGCTGCTCCTACTGCACCTGCAGAGCCTCTGCCCAAGTCTGTCTCCTCCTCTTCCTCCTCAGGCTCCTCCTCCACAGTGACAGCTCCTCCCCCAACTAGCTCATCCTCCATGGAGAGCGCTGCCTCCTCCTCTCTCCTCTCCTCCCCAGACACAGATCAGAAGAGCCAGGATGAGGTTACACCCACTCCCTCAGCCACACCCACTCCTTCAGCCACACCCACCCCATCTAGAGAGGCAGCTTTATCTGGTAAGATGACACAATCGACTAAACAGTTACTTTTTTTAGATTGCATTTTATCATTTATATGAGACATTGAGCATGTTTACATGCACATAATTTGCCTTTTAAAGAAACAATCCACTTTTTTTGAAAATGGGCTCATTTTCCAACTCCCCTAGAATTAAACAGTTGAGTTTTACAGTTTTCGAATCCATTCAGCCGATCTCTGGGTCTGGCGGTATCACTTTTAGCATAGCTTAGCATAGTTCATTGAATCTGATTAGACCGTTAGCATCTCGCTCAAAAAAATGACCAAAGAGTTTCGAATATCATTGCGCCTGCTGTACCCATGGTACGGCAGCAAATCATTACGGCAGCAAATCATTGCGCCTGCTGTACCCATGGTACGGCAGCAAAGTTCCTTGATTATTACGCCGGAAAGAGAATATAGTTCCTAGCCATATCGGCCTAGAAAATCGCAACTTTTCATTTTCCGTCAGTCTTAGTACATGATGTAACTACAGAAGAGTCAAGTTTTGAATAGGAAAAATATCGAAACTCTTTGGTCATTTTTTTGAGCGAGATGCTAACGGTCTAATCAGATTCAATGAACTATACTAAGCTATGCTAAAATTGGTACCGCCAGACCCAGAGATCGGCTGAATGGATTCGAAAACGGTAAAACTCAACTGTTTAAAGTAGGGATGTCCCGATCACGTTTTTTTGCCCTCAAGTCCGAGTCCGAGTCATTTGATTTTGAGTATCTACCGATACCGAGTCCCTATCCGATACTTCTATAATACATGAAAAAGAATAAAGAAGAGCGAAAAAACAGATCCAGGATCCAGGAACAGTGCTTTTCAGGTTTTTCAGGTATCTAACAGTAGTTTTCAAGTCCAGAAAATGGATAAAGTAATCAAATATAAAATAACACTGCATATTATCTTTACTGTATAAAATAAATAAAGATTAATCATTATTGAAGTTACAAAAACTATTCAGTCAAGAGCAGTGAGTGATTTCTTTGTTATTTGTTGTTTGATTTAACATTATAAACAGGCAGCAGGAATAGTTTTTTTCCCTATAAGACATGCACGATCCAGTACATATACTGTTACACATGCGCTGTCTTTCTCGACTAATATACGTTCACTTAAGACATAACCGACTGTTTGCTAGGATACTCGCTAAGACGGGCATGTTGACATAATTTTTGTATGAATTTGTCCGCTGAAGTGCAAGACTTGAAAGAGAACTCAGTATTTGCGCGCTGACTGAAATAAGCGTGTGCGCGCTTCGGATGAGCGCACACAAATCTTCTCACAGCGCGTGCGAGTTCTCTTTCGCGTCTTGTTCTTGAAGGTTTAAATCAGCAAGTTTTAAATAAGTTAGTTTAAACACAGACAGCAACGTGTGCTGTTCAGGTCTCACCTGTATCAACACCCGGGTGATGACGGCGTAAATGACTGGACATTAGAGCATACGGCACTCGCAGTTAACAGTTTACAAAGAGTGACTGTTTTGTCCACGCTTTCTGATTATTGTTGTTGTAACGTTTTGCGCATCCATCGCAAAATACATTATTTGAACTCTGTCTGTTTTCCACGTTGCTATTTTAAACAAACCATATTAACCAATAGATGCGTCGTCACTCGAGATGGACCGCGGTGCAAGTGCGTACCGAACCGTAAGTGGAGAACCGTACGGTTTGATTTTTTACTGAGAACCGTTGCACCCCTAATACATATATATCCGAGTCCTGATCGGGAGGTAACGTCCGATTCCGATCGAGTCTGAAATCACGTGATCGGGCCCGATTTCCGATCATTGTGATCGGATCTGGACATCCCTAGTTTAAAGGGATAGTTCACCCAAAAATGAAAATTTCATGTTTATCTGCTTACCCCCGGGCATCCAAGATGTAGGTGACTTTGTTTCCTCAGTTGAACACAAATGATTATTTTTAACTCCAACCGTTGCCGTCTGTCAGTCAAATAATGTGTGTCAATAGTCACACAATCTGTAAGAGTCAATAAACACGCACAGACAAATCCAAATTAAACCCTGCGGCTCGTGACGACACATTGATGTCCTAAGACACAAAACGATGGGTTTGTGCGGGAAACCAAACAGTATTTATATAATTTTTTACCTCTAATACACCACTATGTCCAGCTGCGTTCAGCAATCGCTTGGTGATGTCTGATCGGGCTCTGACAACGGCAGTGATGTCTCGCGCATATACTTCAATGAGTGCTAGACATCACTGCCGCTGTCAGAGCGCGATCAGACCTCACCAAGCAATTGCTGAACGCAGTTGGATATAGTGGTGTATTAGAGGTAAAAAATTATATAAATTCTGTTCGCTTTCTCGCACAAACCGATCGTTTCGTGTCTTAGGACATCAATGTGCCGTCATGAGCCGCAGGGTTTAATTTGGATTTGTCTGTGCGTGTTTATTGACTCTTATAGATTGTGTTCCCATTCACTCGCATTAATATGACTGACAGACATCAATGGTTGGAGTTCAAAATCATCATTTGTGTTCTACTGAATAAACAAAGTCACCTACATCTTGGATGCCCTGGGGGTAAGCAGATAAACATCAAATTTTCATTTTTGGGTGAACTATCCCTTTAAGATTAGGGGAGTTGGAAAATAAGCCTATTTTCAAAAAAAGTGGAGTGTTCCTTTAAGTTCCTTATTTTGTTTTATTTAGCTTTTATTCTGAAAAATATATTTATGTTCTCTTCAGCTATTAAAATATTCCTCTATATTTATCATCAAGCATACACTACTATACCATTCAAAAGTTTGGTGTCAGTAAGATTTTTTAAAGTAAAACATTAAAGTATTAGTTTACTTTCAAATGAAAATTACCCCAAGATTTACTCACCCTCAAGCCATCCTAGGTGTATATGACTTTCTTCTTTCTAAATATCCTGATGCATCCAAGCTTTATAATGGCAGTGAACAGGGGTCATGAGTATGAGCTGAAGAAAGTGCATCCATCCACATTCATAGAAAAAACTGGCGTCGCATCAGTTACATTTTTCGTAAGTTGAATAGGGAAGGCATAGGACGTGGATATTTTTTTACACAAACGCTTCGCTTCAGAAGGCCTTTATTAACCCCCCGGAGCCATGTGGAGTGCATATTTATGATGGATGGATGTGGATGGTTGCACTTTATTAAGCTCATACTCATGAACCCTGTTCACTGCCATTATAAAGCTCGGATGCGTCATGATATTTATTAATATTTTTCCGATTGTGTTCATCAGAAAGAAGAAAGTCATATACACCTAGGATAGCTTGAGGGTGAGTAAAGCTTGGGGTAATTTTCATTTGAACGTGAACTAATCCTTTAAATTCAATTAAATGCTGTTCTTTTGAACTTTCAAAATGGAATATTCATCATGGAATTCCATATTTCAAAATAATTCTCTTTTTACTGTATTTTTGGTCAAATAAAAGGTGAAAATGAGACCTCTTTCAAAAACACATTAAAAATGTTCCGACCCCAAACTTTTAAACTGTGTTCTATATTGTTTTATGTTGTGTAATTTTCTTGTGCATGTAAACTGAGTCATTGTATCTGCTCCATAAAGATGATGTGCTTATTATTTATTATGAGCTTTCTAATCAAATTCATCTCATTCAGTTTATACATTTATCAGCTTTCAATCATCCAACTCTATAAAGTGCTTCCTTTTTTAAGGCCTATGTGTTTACTGATTTGTTGTCCTCAGGTGGGGTTTCTTTCTTGAACATTGAGTGCCGTTAGGGCCTGCATCATCAGAAGCAGGATGAAACCTGTAGTTGTGTCTATTGCCGCCTTTTATTTATTGAATGATAAACCCTTCCTATTTTCTCATGGTGTCAGTGCAGGCATTTTTATGTGTGCGTGTTTCCGCTCATGACCATGGAGTTTAAAGCACAGTTTCTTTTTTTTTTTTTTTAGCAGCTGGTGATGAAACCCTGCAGTCTTGTCTGTCATCACTCAGCCTACAGCTTCAATCTTTAATTTGCACTTTTACCCATCATTCCTCCTTATCTATGATTTGCCTCTCTTCTCTTTCCCCATCCCATCAATTTTCCCATCCTGCTCTTCTCTCTCCCTCTGACCCCACATTGTCAGAATATGGTCCTCGTCGGCTGCCGGTAAGTTTAGTGTGTAGACGTTTGCAGAGACTGCTTCTCTTGTCGGACCCCCCTGGACAGGGCAGACGCACGATCCCTTCTCTACCCGTTACCTCCAGACCAGAGAGCTCAGCCCAACAGGCTGCTGCTGCTGCTGCTTCTGACGCAGGCCCTCCCGCAGGTTACCATCCTCTCATAGCCTGCATCCCCGCTCTCCTTTAACCTCCTGACCCCTCTGGCTGCCTGTCTCATGGCTGTCCTGATTTGCTGCTGCACCTCTGGCTGTCGAGTGTGTTCCTCTTCCTCTACCACACTGACGTGCACATATCTAACTTCTGGTCATTCACACTTACATTTACCAACAGCAGAGCTTTGTTTCAAAACCTAGCAACATCCGATGCAGAAGCTGCCCCTTTGTTTTGGCAAAAATCTTACATGCATATCAGATCATGCATATCCAGGATCACAAACACCAGACATTTTGATTGTAATTTTGCATAATCAGTGTTCAAAAGTTTGTGGTTGTTTAGATTTAAAAAAAAAAAAAAAAAAAAAGCAAGGCTGCTTTTCTTTGATCAAAAATTCTGTAAAAACTGTAATATTGTGAAATAATATTGCAGTTTAAAATAACTGTTTTCTATTCAAATATATTTGAAAATGTAATTTATTCCTGTGATGGCAAAGCTGAATTTTCTGCAGCCATTACTCTAGTCTTCAGTGTCACATGACCCCTCAGAAATCATTCAAATATGCTGATTTGCTGCTCAAGAAACATTTCTTATTATTCTCAATATATTTTCAGGATTCCTCGATGAATAGAAAGTTCAAATAAACAGCATGTATTTAAAATACAAATCTTTTGTGACAATATAAGTGTCTTTACTGTCATTTTTGATCAATTTAATGCATCCTTGCTGAATATTATTAGCAGTGGTCTGTGTGATATTAGACAGTGAGGTAACTTGCTATATTTTGGAGCAAAGCTCGGATGTCAAACGTACATTATGTGTGTAATACTGCCATCTGTTGATTAATTCATTTGGAATTCAATCACATATAGAGTGGGTTGGTGCTGTTTTTGTTTTGTTTTTTTTCTTCTTAATCTCCAACACCGATACACATTTATCTTGTTCTTTTCACACCTTCTCTTGTTCTTCTCTTCTGCCCTTTGCAATATTCCGCAAAATACTTCTCGGTACCTTCAGCGATATGTGATGCATTCAATTATTGTAAACAAATGTGAAATGGTTAGAGGCTAACTGAGCATATTTGTTGTCTATGAAGCCAGGCACTTCCGGAATAGTTCATTTTATTTGATATCCCTAGTGTGCGCTATTAGTTTAACAACATGCTGACATCACATCTTGCCGGGTATTCACAAACCTATAACAAAAATGAATGACTTGTGGTTGCTTTGAAGCTGCAAGTCACTGTCAGTGTACGTTCAATAGGTCTGACATCTAAATAAACTGTTCTGACACCATCATCCTCAACTCCTGAACTACGGATTGCTGTGTGACTTGTTTATTCTGCTTGAAAGTGCATAATGCTTTAAAGAAGGCTGTGCATAAGTTTGTTCTTTATAAACTGTGCTCCTTTATTTGCTCTCCTGGATGCCATTTTCAAGGTTTTTTTTTTTTAGTTTTTTTTAGGAACAATCTTTAACCCTTGGCTTTGTGTCTTTTAACTCAGAATTTAGCCTCTTAGACTCATCTTTACAGATTTTATGGCTTTTGGGTTTGTTGTTGGAAGGTTTTTTTATCCTGCCTGCGCTGGATTTAGGTCTGCACTTTTATGTTTGTACTGGTTCTGATGTTGTTTCAGTTTTTCAGTACATCTTATTTTTGTTTCAGATTCTCCCTCATCTGTGGTAAACAAACAGCTCGGATCCATGACTCTGGATGAGGAGCAGGGTGCGTCCTTTCCTCTTTTTCCTTCCCTTTTCCTGATTTTCTTTCACTCCTTTGCGCCTGAGCTCTGTGCATCTGTGATTGGAGCAGTCTTTGTCCTCAGTCATCTTAAGAAGACTCTGCAGATGTGCCTTTCAGTGAACAGAGAAACTTCAGAAAGATACACAGGCTTTCTGTGGAGCATTATCAGTTAATGGACATACACTTACGTCAATAATTCTCACCACTTTTTCTCCCCTTCTTTGGGCCCAAGTTCATATAAACCTCATCTTTCAAATAACGTCCTGTACACAGGGACACATGATTATTTTTTGTTTCTCACACTTTACTTATTGAATTCACCCTCCATGAGACTGATGTGGGCTTATAACATCAGAATTTATCTTAAAGGGGTCATATCATGAATAAATATAATTTTTTATGCTATAAAAACATAGGAATTGCAGAACTTCCTTCCTAGTTCAAAATAGTATTTATTGAAACTAAGCTAGAAAAATGACTTTTTTTGAATGTTCTGAAATCTCATATTAACAATATTAACAAATGACTTCCCACATTTACACTACCATTCAAAAGTTTGGGGTCAGTAAGATTGAAAGTAATCTCTTATGCTCACCAATTTGATTACAATTACTGTAAAAACAGTAGTATTGTGAAAATATTATTACAATTCAAAATAACTGTTTTTATTTGAATATATTTTAAAATATAATATATTCCTGTGAGCTGAATTTTCAGCATCATTTCTCCAGTCTTCAGTATCACATGATCCTCCAGAAATCATTCTAATATGCTGATTTGGTGCTCAAGAAACATTTATTATTATTATTATTATCAATGTTGAAAACAGTTGTGCTGCTTAATATTAACTACTGAATACAAAGTTCAAAAGAACAGCATTTACATGTACACAAACTTTTGAACAGTAGTGTACACGTCAACAACACCCAGGCCTATTGGTGAAGTAGGAGGGAAATAATGCATTTTTTTTTTTTTATGTTATTCAATTACAATATTTTAAATGATATTTGTTTATGGTCCTTGACTAACATTTATGAATTAATTATATTAAAAAATAGTATGATATGACTCCTTTAAAATGATCTTGCTATTCTGCTTTGGAATATGGAATGTTTCCTAGGAACTAAGGAAACACAGATTTTGGAGATATTTCCTCTTTATGGCAGTCCTCTTTACTCCATGTCCATACTGGTGTCTGCACATATTCCTCTTCAGAACAAGATGTTCAAAGAAAGCTTAAACTACTTTGATTACTTTCACTTTCATTGTACTAAATCTCTTTGCTTTGTTTTAACTGCTTGCGACTTTAACAAACTCTAATCTAATTCTTTAGAGCATAAAGTCTATGTGTACAGCTCACTTTCTCACTCATATTTTGTATATATATGTACCACACTTTTGCCTTTTTTTATTTTTATTTTTTTGAGACTACCCGAGGCTCTAGGGTTGCCACGATACAAAGCAAACAGTGAAATTTCACGAATCTCAATAGCACAGCAAAAATGAAAATGCTGTTACAATCCTTTATTTAAAACGTTAAACATTCATGTAAATATTAACAAATAAAAAAAAAAATCAGTATTTCTCAAATCTGAGCATCTGAAGCTGCCATCTGTGTGTACTGAATGTTTCTCAGTTATTTAATTTTTCTTATTGTAGTATCAACTTGTACCACTGTAGTGGTACTTTTGACAGCTGTAATAAGCACAATAATCACAAGCTAATATTTCAAAACAGCTGCATCATTAGCTGTAGTTATGACTAATGTAATGTTCCTAAGAAAAGCACACTTTCTGAAAGCTCAGTTTTACATCCATGGTGTTTCCTCTGTCTTCTTTCCAGGAGGTGCAGAAGCAGCAGGACATGTAATCAGTGATCAGAGTACAGGTATCAGTGAAGCTTCCCCAGAGACTACAGAAACCGTGCCATCCACATCAGCGCCTTCACTTGGCATCAGCTCTGGTAACAGCAACGGGAGCGGCGGCACTCCTCCAGGGCCTGGGCGGACGAGCACGGCAGAACCGGTCCTTAGTCTGCACTACAGCACTGAAGGCACCACCACTAGCACCATCAAACTGGACTTCACGGATGAGTGGTGAGCGGCCAGAGAACCATCCTTGACCTCTGCACACAAATCACTCCCACAAGCCCCTAAAGAGCCTCACTGTCAAATACCAAGTCTGCACATGGTATTTGATATATGGTCATGTAATGTATTGAAAATGAGTTTTTCTAAAGTGGCCACACCATAAACATATAAGAGGTCTGCATAGTTATAGGACCACTATATATATATATATATATATATATATATATATATATATATATATATATATATATATATATATATATATATAGTGGTCCTATAACTATGCAGACGTCTTATATGTTTATGGTGTGGCCACTTTAGGAAAAACTCATTTTCAATACATTACATGAAAAGCACACTTTCTGAAAGCTATATATATATATAAAAAACGAAAATAAGAAATAATGTGGGAACTAACTGAAATAAAATGTTGCAGTACTAAAATTAGATAATTAGATAATTAATAGTAATAGATAATTAATTAAAAATTAATAGAAATATTGAAAAAATGAAACTTAAAATAAGTTTTCAGTATTAAAATGACTGAAACTGAAATAAATGAAAGCTAAAAAGAAATGTATAAAAACTAACTAATAAAAATGACAAAAGCACATTACAAAATTACTAAAATTTAAATTGAAAATATAAAAATTTAAATGAATTCAAAATGTTAATAAATGCCGTAATAGACACTTACGTTTTCTCAAGCCAGAAGTCAAATATATGCATATAAAACATTTATTATCTGATATGTGTGTATGTGTGTGTGTATATATAATATAATATAATATAATATAATATAATATAATATAATATAATATAATATAATATAATATAATATAATATACACATATATCACAGCTTACTGTGGTATTATAATTTCAGGGATGAAGAAAATAAAATAATAATACAGACATAACTGAAATGCGGGACACTATTTACGTGTTGCGGGACGTGGGACAAAGCTCCCAATTTCGCAACTGTCCCACAAAATGCGGGACGGGTGGTCACCCTAAATCTAAGGCCACTTTTGGACTTCTGAAGACGAACAGGGTGAAAGTGATTCAGTGGCCAAGTATGTCTCCTGATCTGAACCCAGTCGAACACCTATGGGGAATTCTGAAGGGACAAGTTGAGCATCACTCTCCATCCAGCATCCACTCTCTATTCTTGAAGGGTGTATTCATTGTAGGGTGTACTCATTTTTGCATCACCCTAATTTGAGTAAAATTGAAAAGTGTGTAATCTAAGTTATATTATTAACCTTACTTTCATGTTATAGGTTAAACAGATGTTATAGTAAACTTAGTCTTGTCAAAATTGTTTTTGTGCTCATTGAGATATTGTTTAAAATGTTTTCAAAGGGGGTGTACTCATTTACGCTGAGCACTGTGTGTGTGTGTGTGTGTGTGTGTGTGTGTGTATATATGTATATATATATATATATATATATATATATATATATATATATATATATAATATATATATATATATATATATATATATATATATATATATATACATAATATATATATGTCTGTCTGAAATTTGAAATTCCTCCTTGGCTTCCTCCTTTTGTTAATTTTGAGTATGTCATTTTTAAGAATAACATTTCTTTGTAAGAACAGATTTTTGTCGGCGTCTGTGTACAGGAGCAGTCCAGCGTCCAGTGCCAAGGGCAGCAGTGGAGGACATAAGCCTGGGGAGGTGGGTGAGAGCCAGACCAAAGAGGAGCCCACGGGACAAACCTCAGAGCAAAGTGAGTCAGCGACCACATGCCCATTGCTACAGAAGTTGTGTAGGTTGTGTGGCTTATTTGTGTTATCTTAACTTCTCTGTCACATAACCAGGGTCAAGCCCACCCTCAGAGAGTCAACCCACACCCGATGGGGCGCAAACTGCAGACAGTGGCAACGAAAAGCCCTCCATTAGCTCTCAAAACAGCACGCCACCGGCGGCACCACCAGTGGGCCTGTCTACTGAAGACTCGGCTCGTCCCAGCGCACCCTGTCCCTCGGAGGAGATCCAGGCTGCTGGTTCGGAGGACTGCAGGAGGAGCGAGACCGCAGGGACAGGCGGGCAGGGTTCGACTCAACCCTCCCGCAATAACCAGGACTCTGATGACAGCGATGACGACCCCATCCTTATCCCTTCAGCCAGGTATAGAGGAGGGCAGGGACAGAGGTATGGACTCTCGTCATGTCAGGATGTATAATGATGCAAATCATCACGATGTGTAGGCAAATGTTATGACAGACGGGAAGTCCCATAAAACATGAGCATGTTTGTGTTAAACAGTGTTTATCTTTTGGACAGTCGTAAGTAAAATTCTACTCTTCTCATTAGATTTAATTTCAGAGGATCAGCTGTAGGTGATAGGATGATAAGGTACTGTAATATTTCTAAGATGGCCACTAATATAATCTAATTGCAAGGAGTGCAGATTTTATTTACTTTTCATTAACCTGATATTGTGTGGCTGTTTAAAATATGTTATTCACTATGTAATGTATGTAACGTAGTATTTCCTGTTAACATTATTTCTGCCTGAGACTATACAAAATGTGTGAATAATGATTCTTTTATTAAGCAAATTAATTTCATGCATGAATTTACAAGTTACCTTAGGTATAATTGTTTGTTCAAAAACTGTATTCAGATTTCCACAAAAACAAGCAAGGCAGCATTTATTTGATGAAAAATACAGTAAAAACACTAATATTGTGAAATATTATTCAAATTTAAAAGAACTGTTTTCTATTTTAGTATATGGTCAAATGTAATTTATTCCTGTGATGGCAAAGCTGAATTTTCACTAGCCTCCAGTCTTCAGTGTCACATGATCCTTCAGAAATCTTTTTTAATATGCTGAATTGTTGCGCAAGGAACATTTCTTATTATTATCAATGTTGAAAACAACAGTTGTGCTGCAAGTTTTCCGTGGTTTCCAAAAAAACCCCCACAGACACTGTTGAAAAACTGTGTGCTTCCACAGCTCTCTACAAACAAAGCTGATTTAACTCCAAAAATGTTTTCTTAAAGAGACATTAACCAAAATATAAAGTCACACTGTATATCCATTGAAAACACAATTGTAGCAAGTGAAATATCAACAAAACAATTCATAATATGAATTTAACATACACACAGAAGTTAATACTGTTTTTATTATTATTATTATTATTATTATTAGATCATGATATGAGTGAATTATAAAACAGTGCATTGTCTTGAATTAAAGTTCACCCAAAAATGAAAATTCTGTCATTAATTACTCACCCTCATGTCATTCCATACCCACAAGACCTTCGTTCAACTTTGGAATACAAATTAAGATATTTTTGATGAAATCCGAGAGGTTTTTTATCTCCCCTATAAAAAGCAACAAAATTAGGCATCATTAAAATAGTCAACGTGACTGCAGTGGTTCAACCTTAATGTTATGACGTGATGAGAATATATGAAAAATAAATAACAAACTTTATTCAACAATTTCCTCTCTTCCCTGTCAGTCTCCTATGCAGTTTACGTTGAAGACGCCGTTCAGAGCTTCCGTGTTCTACATCAGAATGCCGACTCATTATTGGCCAGCTCCTGAGTCAGCATCACATTCGTGCGTCTTGGTGATCACGTGAACAGTGTTGGCCAATACTGAGCTGGCGTTTGGACGTAAACAAGGAAGCTCTGAACTGCTCACACTGCGCTAACTGTGTAGCAGACTGACGGGGAAGAGGAAAATTTGTTGAATAAAGTCATTATTTTTATTTTGTTTTTGCACACAAAAAGTATTCTCGACGCTTCAAAACATTAAGGTTGAACCACTGTTGTTACGTCGACTATTTTAACAATGTCGTTACTACTTTTCCGGACCTTGAATGTGGTAAATTTGTTGCTTTCTATGGGAGATAAAAAACCTCTTGGATTTCATCAAAAATATCTTAATTTGTGCTCTGAAGATGAACGAAGGTTTTATGGTTGTGGAACAACATGAGGGTGAGTAAATAATAACAGAAATGTCATTTTTGGATGAACTAACCCTTTAAGGGACAGATTTGAGCTATTTCTAGTGACCAGGATATAAAAAACACCCTAGCATCATGTCGAGCTTTGCACGGTAAAGCAACACTAGTATTTTCTGCAGAAAATTTCGAAATCTATTCAGATAAAAGATTGCCCCTCTCATTCAATGCTGTAAGATATATCGAAACTCTTTAAGCTTGTGAAAATTTGACCATCCGGGACTAATATTGCATTGAGATGCCGTTGAGTTAGTGTGTTTTAAAGTTTTGATGCATTTCATGAGTGATATTCTATGCGCTCCATCTTTCATAGACGCTCCGCTGCGGCCCGGATCCAGGAGCTGTTCCGCAGGAGAAAAGAAAGGCGTGAGATGGAGGAAAGTGAAACTCAGAACATCAGGAGACCCTCTGTCAAGATGACGTATAAGGGCCACCGCAACTCCAGGACCATGGTACGCTGGCAGTCTATTAAAATCTGTTCACACTCTGATGCATATCGTACACAAAAAACAACTTGCTTTTACTAAATTATTAGTTCTAGTTAGTATGTAAACAATCATGTTTTGTAAAGAACCATTCACAGACATTTGCCTTTATTGACATGTATGTGCATGTAGATTAAGGAGTCCTGTTTCTGGGGGAATAATTTTGTGATGAGCGGCTCGGATTGTGGCCACATCTTCATCTGGGACAGACACACAGGAGAGCACCTGATGCTGCTGGAGGCCGATAACCATGTGGTCAACTGCCTGCAGCCTCACCCTTATGACCCCAGTGAGCAAAAAAAAAGTTTAAGCGAACCATTAAAGGCTTTATTTTAGATGATTTGGATAACATTTTGTCTGACATTGTTTTTTTGCAGTTCTTGCTTCATCTGGAATTGACTATGACATTAAACTGTGGTCGCCTTTAGAACAGTCAGCATCATTTAACAGAGTCCTTGCTGATGAGGTATGGACAATTTAATTCTATGAATAAAGTTCTGTTTTGATCATTCAGACTTTAAAATGTGTATTTAAAGTGCATGCAGTAACACAGGCCTGTTGTTTGCTTTGAGATATAATTAAAATCCCCAGTAGAGGGCACCAGAGCTCTGAGCACTGTGGTTGTCTAAGCCTATAAGCTTTTAAAGGGATAGTTCACCCAAAAATGAAAATTTGATGTTTATCTGCTTACCCCCAGCCAGTGGCGTAACTTTGTTTTAAAAAGTGGGTGGGACATTAAAATTAATATGATAGTTTCTTCCTTACATCTGCTATAATACAATATGTCTCGAGAGTATGTATATTAGTTAATAAATACGTGGATTCGCAATTGAAAAACCAGTGTCTTGATGGACTGGAGGCAATATTTTCATTTAGCATGCAAGAGATTTATATGATTTTTTTTTTTTCTTCCTCTCATTAAAACCAAAGATGTTCGTCAGTGATTGTATATCAAGAGCAGGGACACGTTTATGTGTATTTTGTTTTGTGATTCAACGTAACGAATAGAGAGTCTCTGCAACAGTTGAAGCTCTCATCCGTGTGAACACTGTGCAGTGTGCACAAGCGCCAAGAGAACACTGTTGCGCCTCTGATAGCAGCGTCAACGAGCACTCAACATGATTTCAAAAACAACACATCCCAGCGCCAGATCGCCTATTATTAACACAAATTGATAATCAACTAGAGGTGTTTCTTTTGTATTAGATATCCGCGAGATGCCGCGAGATGTTTCAAAAAGTGGTGGGGACAATATCGACCCTTTCAAAAAGTGGTGGGGACATGTCCCACCCATCCCACCCGCAAATTACGCCTATGCCCCCAGCGCATCCAAGATGTAGGTGACTTTGTTTCTTCAGTAGAACACAAATGATAATTTTTAACTGCAACCGTTGCCGTCTGTCAGTCAAATAATGCTAGTGGATGGGAACTTCTACTATAAGAGTAAATAAAACTTGCATAGACAAGTCCAAATTAAACCCTGCGGCTCGTGACGACACATTAATGTCCTAAGACACGAAACGATCGGTTTGTGTGATAAACCAAACAGTATTTATATCATTTTTTAACTCTAATACACCACTATGTCCAACCGCGTTCAACACTCGTTAGTAAGGTCTGATCGCGCTCTGACAGCGGCAGTGATGTCTCGCTCTCATTGAAGTATATGCGCGAGACATCACTGCCGCTGTCAGAGCGCGATCAGACCTCACTAACCGAGTGCTGAACACGGTTGGACATCAAATTTTCATTTGGACATCACGCGGTTGGACATCAAATTTTCATTTTTGGGTGAACTATCCCTTTAAAGCCAGTTTTATTGGTATAACTATAGGAGTAAAGTGACCATATATATATATATATATATATATATATATATATATATATATATATATATATATATATATATATATATATATATATGTGTACATATGGATTTAATTTCCTGATCTGTTTCTGTGTTATAGGTGATTGCTCGTAATGAGTTAATGCTGGAAGAGACGAGGAACACCATCACTGTCCCTGCTTCCTTCATGCTCCGAATGCTGGCATCATTAAATCACATCAGAACAGGTAAACTTCCTCCTGTACCTTTTTGAATATCTCATGATTTGATCCAAGTCACATTCACATATATTCATGTAGCAGATTTGTAGTGAGGTCCTAAAAGCCTTTGGAAAAATTAGAAAGTAGAAAATTAGAAGTTTTTAATACATTTTTTTTTCAGGGACATAAAGTTCAAAAGAATAGCATTTTTTTTATTTCAGTGTTTAAGTCTTCACTTCAGCCTTCCACAATTTAATACATCCTTGCTGGAAAAAATAATTAATTTCTTTAAAATCTAAAAAACTTTCTGACCCCAAATGTTTGAATTGTATTGTATATTTTTGACATTGATCATTAGGGGTGTTAACAATATATCACAATACAAAAATGCAACAATATGTATTGTGTATAGTTCACCCAAAATGAAAATTACTGTGAGGAAAAAAAATAAGTTATATTAAACTACTTTATATAATGTATAATAATGCAATGGGGGATATTTGTGGGTCCTAATAATGCCAAATTTCTCATGTTACTAGTAAAATTGGCCTACGTTATTTTAAATATATTAAGTCAGTGACAGAGTGCAAGCATATTTGTCTAAAATAATTATGCATTTTCAGCTTCAGAATCATGAATATTTTTATTCTGGTGTCACCATTGTCCTGTGCATTGGGTTACCAGCACCAAGTCCAAGCCTATTCATTTCCACCCCCAATGTAATACCAAATCTACCTGCAGTGTTTGTCAGTGGATACTTGTACTACCATTTAGTTTTGCCACCTCGAACGGGTGTCTAACTGACTGATCTTTCTTCCTCTCCCCATCTCTTTTTCTCAGACCGTGTGGAGGGTGACCGTTCAGAAGGCTCTGGACAAGAGAATGAGGATGAACAGTAGCTCTCCTGCTGAAAGTGAATGGTTTTTTGCTACAGTGCACTTGAGCATTTGAGATTTGTACAAGTTACAAAATAGAGTATTTCCTTATTAGTTCAGTTTTTGGCATTGTTATTTTTTAACGAGACTTTTCTAACTAATTACTCTATATGAGAGTAAACTGCGTCTGGGGAGTTCATGCAAACAAGTTGAAATGTAAGAAAAGACGGGACTAGACAGATGGTGCTTGAGAGTATTTAAGTGCAATATTAATTTGTTAAATCAAAAGGTTGAGCTTTGAACGGTGTTAAGTGTGAAATCTTATTGTAGCCTCAAATGAAGAACTCAGATGTTTGTATACCAGGAAATATGCATGTCAAACATGAGTTTGCTGAAACATGTTCTCTTAGTCTCTAACAATGTTGTGTATAAAAGTGGCTCTTTATTTTTGTTTTTTTGTCATTACTAAATCTTGCGTTGCACAGGTATTTTCTGCCTAACCCCAATTACAGGTACTACTTGCAATATTTCATTATCCAAAACAGGCACTATACATTGTTACACTGCGGAATGTTTATAAAGGTTTATTAAAATGAGAACCATTTTTGACTCTGTCTATACATACAACCCACTGCTGTCTAGCTAAATGGTTCTAGCATTAGTTAGCAGGTCGTGTTTCTCACTCCTAACAGCACAGATGGCCTTTTGTTGTGGCAGCTGTTGGCTTGAGCATTCTGCTAAGTGACTAGTGATCGCTGGGAGAAGCTAAGATGAAAAATCTAGCGGGCCATTATATGCCAACCTCATTCAGCACTGTTAAGGAATGCAAGCCATCTTTTTAAATGTTTGTCTACAGATTTTCAGATTAAGTTCCACTTCCTTTTCAAACAATGTACCAGAGGACAGTTTAAACATTAAATGTGTTGCGATTTTAACGAAACATGACTGAAAGCTTGTTGAGTACACACAAAGAATTTAATAACAGTACAAATAATAATTAACAAAAAGTTTGCTGTGGATTGCAAACAAGTAATGCAGCCTTTTGGCAGTGCCACCATTGACAAAAAAAAGCCTATTGATATTGGTAATATAAATGAGTGGCGCAATGCAAAAAAAAAAAAAAAAAAAAAAAAAAAAGGATTCCACAGGAACGATTAATCATTTTTAAACAGAGTATACTAACCAAGCTGAAAAAGGCAGGAGTGAAAACACAAATGTGATCAGTCACTGATCAAAAGTAAAATCTTCAAGTGCAATTGTACCAATGACTTTAATAATGATAACTATATCGATATTGCTTTCTCACACCATTACATTCAGCCAAAGCATTTTAATCAGATTTTCCACCAAAATGGATAAAATAATATGCATTTTAAGAGGTATTCTACCTTTTATTATGCCCAGTTTCTTTCTGTCCTTTACATGATTCTTCAATGTCAATTGAATGCCTGAAAAAATACTCAATGCCCCAAAATATTTGGGGGTTATATTTTCTCTAAACCTTGTGGCACTTAAAAAAAAATTGAATATATTAATAAACATGAACTTGAAAAGAGGAGCCTTTCTCTAGGATATTCATTCTCACAAACTGTCAGTACATATAAAACAGAGTGGTTACAGTTTCCTTGTAAGAAAAGAGTAAACATAATACATAAAGTACCCAAAAGAGCCAAAATACCTGACAATATATGAGGGCTGTACATGATTTTACAATATCTTGTATGTTACAAAAACATAACTTATTCTGGTGAGCGACAGTAGGGCTTCTAGTACCTGATACCTTGCAGGTACAGCCATCATTGGTCTTTGGCCTCACCAAGGCAAGTAGCAGCAGTTGCTGGCTAAAATAATCAAGTATAAGTTTGTTACCTAGAAATGTAGATTACACAAACAACTGTATATTTGTAAACGTGCTTGTTGAACATTCTGTACCTTTAAAAGCTTGTGTAAGATTCTGGTCCTTTAAGAAGTTCACAGAAGTTCTCATCAAAGAACTACATGGAAGTGTCACCTATTTTTTCCTCATGCTCCTCCTCCTCCTCCTCCTCTTCATCATCATCATCTTTAACTATTCCTTCATCGATGCTTTCCATCCTGAGTCTCTGTCCATCCAGGTAACGTGGAGCTCTCTGTGTGTTTCGTACTGTAAACAGACTTGTGGGAATTTGAGTCCATTCCCCGAAGAGTTGTAGCTTGGCATCATTCTCTATAGCTTTAGCCAGAGAGGACGCAAAGCTGTCCAAAGAGTTATGGATGTCTGCTGTCACTTGTTCAATTGAGGGGTCACCTTCAGAAAAGGAAAAAAAATTAAAATATTTGACATTTTAAGATGCTTCTTTGTTTAATTAATTAGTGTTTTGTGTCAGTTTGTGAAAATGCCATTTATAGTAGTGCAATGGAGGTTTATGTGGCAAGATGGAAAAGCGTAAATGTGAAGTTTCTTCTGCATAAAAATTTGAGATGCAAGTTGTTTAAAATCAAACTTTTGAGGTGGGACTACTATCAACTAGTAAGTATGCATAAACTTTATTTTTTAAGTCTACATTTCCGTAAATGTATCAAGTGAAAATTACCCATTTTAATAGCTTAACATGATCATAACCGTTTAAAGACTAGATATAACTTGCTAAAAGTGCTTTATCACGTTAGTTTCAGATTAACATGTATAAAGTCCCGTGACTATACTTTCTAAACAGTGTGTATGTAAACTTACAATACTGTTCAAAAGCTTGGGTCAATAAGATTTTTTTAAATAAATAAATACTTTTATTCTGCAAGGATGCATTAAATAGATCAAAACTCAGTAAAGACTTTTACATTGTTACAAACACAAAAATAAATGCTGTTCTTTTGAATTTTCTATTCATTAAAGAATCCTGAAGAAATGTATCACAGTTTTCACAATTTTATAAAACGGCACAACCAATTTGGTCATTGATAATAAGAAGAAATATTTCTTGAGCATCAAATAAGCATATTAGAATGATTTCTGGAGGATCATGTGACTCTGAAGACTGGAGCAATGATGCTGAAAACTCAGCTTTGCCATCACAGGAATAAACTACATTTTAAAATATCTTAAAATATAAAAGTTATTCTAATCTGTTTCACTATATTTTTGATCAAATCTTACCGACCCTATTTAGATTAAACCCAATTGTATTGGTGCCAATTAAAATTTTCTAAACTACAAACTTTAACAAGGATCCACTTTCTATGTTCTTGGTTTTGACCTGGTGACAACTAACAAAGACATTTTTGCATTAGTCAGATGTAAAATAAAACCATGTTAGATACCTTTAGGAATCTGATCCACTTGGTCCTCGAATGTGACAGAACTTCTTCTCTTATTGGCAGCACAGAGGGCCGAGTGGGAGGGCTCTGAGGTGTAGCTGTCCAACAGCATGACGTCTGTAGCTAGCGGGTAAATCACAGCAGGCATCTTTCAATCAAATATCAGTTTTAACACTGTTCACCACCACCCACCCACACCAGTCTGGACACTGTGGGAGAGCCGCTGAGCATCGCCGTCTGTCTGTTATGTGATACTCATGGGCTCTGTGTTTCCTCAAATGGCACACCCTGATAACAGCAGTCTGCAACCCAACAAACCACCTCTGCTGACTGCTCGGAGCTGTGGGGGTTGCTGCTGTTTGGTTTACTTGTACTCAAAGAGGTAAGGATGCAGCGTTATTAAAATTCTGGCATCACAATAATATAAAGTGTATATGTGACAAAGATTAACTTAAGCATTAGATGTCGACAAAGGTAATCTAAATGTAAAAATAGCATGCACAAATGATTATACAATATTGCCTGATACTGACAGAATAAACAAAAACAAATCTCTAATATCGGACAATATGATACCACTATATTTTGGATCGCTACAAAAAAGATATCACAAAACCAAAAAGATATTTTAGCTTTCATAATCTTTTCAAACTCCCTTAAAGGCATAGTTTACTAAAAAAATTTATAGTTTTGTCAATTTACTCATCCTCACCCATATCCATTATAAAAAAGGAAAAAGGAGATATTAGGCAAAAAGTTTGTGCAGCTCTTTTCCATACAATAGAATTCAATGGTGACGGATGATGTTGAGTTCCAAAAATGAAGAATCGTTGAAGGATCATAAAATAGTCTCTAGCATTCTACCATGTTGTCCAAGTCATCTAAATCATTTTTGATTTTGTGTAAGGAAATTGGGACTGGAATTTAGATTCACTGAAAACCTTCTAGTTTGTTGTAGCTCTTAAATCTGATTCGGTTTCAATATATTCAAAAGTGGTGCGATGTGTTGTGCTAGTTCACTAATGTATAACCGTATTTGTTGCATGCCTTGTGGCTGAATACAATGTCATGCAGAAGTACAATGTTATGCACAAGTGTGAATGAGATTCAAGCAACAGCAGAGAAGAAGATTTTCAGTGAATAGTGACATGAATTTTGGCCTGTTCCTCACAGAAAATTAATCTAGTATTGCTTCAGAAGACTTGAAATACAGCCCATAAGTAGCATGGACGATTTTTATATTACTTGCATGCTTTTTTGAGACTGAAAGCAATTGCCCCTATTTACTTTCATTCTATGAGAAAGAGCACCCAGGACATTCTGCTAAAAACCTTCTTTTTGGTTCCACAGAAGAAAGTAAGTCATACAGGTTTGGAACAACATGAGGGTGCATTAATTATACCAAAACATTTATTTCAGGATGTACTATTCCTTTAAAAGCTTTTTGTCCCATGTGTAATAAACAGAAGGCGGCCTACCTGAGTCTTGTGTAAAGCTGAAGCCAGTGTCTCCTGTGCTGCTACCACGGCCCAGGAGCTGCCCACCACCCACTAACATGGCCGTCAGGTGAGGAGACATCCCCAGATCTGTTAAACGACAAAGACTCTCAGACATCTAATCCAATCATTAGTTAATGAAGAATCACATGGGAAAAAAAAGAACAGCAGCAGGCTCACCCGTTATCCGGTTAGAGATACTAAAGAGACGAGAGGTCCGGTGCCGTATAACAAAAGACTCTCTGTAATAGCGGTCGCCGTAGCACATGCCCAACAGCTCCTTACGTACAGTCTTGTTCCACAGCCCATAAATTAGTGGATGACACACAGCACTGGTAAAGGAAAGCCATGAGACTAGTGTCTCCATCTGTGGAGAAACACTGTATTTACCCCACAGTGCTTCGGTGCTGATAACTACCACATACGGAGCCCAAGTTGTCAAAAACGTCCCCAGCACCACCAGAATGGTGACGAATGCCTTGCATTGACTCCCAGAGTAGATCAGACTCCTGCGGCTACCATTAGAAGATGTGGACGTATTGGAGTTCTTGCGGCCGTTCTTTTGAGAGCTGGACTCCTCCTGAGAAACCACCACGCTACCGCAGTAAACCTTGCGAGCTTTGATGCGGGCCACGCGGAAGATGACGCCATAGCACACCAGCATGGCCATCAGTGGCAGAAGGAAGCACCACGTAACCCAGAAGGTGGTATAACTGATCTCCTTGTGCCAAGCCACCGTGCAGGTCCACTTGAAGCGGTCAAACTCGAAAGCGGACCAACCGAAAAGCGGTGGCAGGCATCCGGCCAGGGAGTGGAGCCACACGTAAACAATGGCGAGCACAGCTCGGTTTCCCGTGATTTTCATGGGGTAGATCATGGGATATAATACGGCATAGTACCTAGACATTGATATAAAACAGACACACTTCAATCAGTCGCTTATGAGATACACATGACTAGCCAATGAAACGACAAGGGGGTCTTTCTCTAAAACTCTCCACTGCCAGAAATAAAGTATGGTCTTTAAGATTCTCAAGATGGGCACGAGTGTGTGGCTTCCGGGTTTGTGTATTGATAGAGCTAAATAGGTCTGATATTTTTCAATGTGTATCTTGTTCATAAAAACAGAGGAACTTTTCAAGCAAGACTAGACTTCAGTGTCATGGTGAACTGCAGGCTTAAAGAATTACAGTATGGTCATTGACTACAGCAGTCAAAAAGCATGCCAAAAAAATTCTTAAATTAACTTAAATTAGAGATTTTATAATAATACAACAAGTATATTTACTTTATTGAACATATCAAGTATATTTACTTATGGTCAATAGAATTAAATTAAAATTGTTTGTTTCTGTCTGTCCAATAATTTATTTAAAAATACATTACAAAATGCAATTCATAAACACAGTGACATGTTTTTAATTTCTGTATTGAATTTCTGTGGTTGATTTCTGTTGTATAATGAAAAAATAGTTTATCAAAATCTTTTATTATTATTATTTCTTTGGAAAAAATGAAAAACAAAACTGCTCATTAATATTTAATGCCAAATCTAACAAACACAAACATAAATCAGGAGGGGGCCCATGCAAACTCTTATGACCTTGAGTCAAGGTCAAATAATCCTTTAAAATATCAAATAATTTGACATTTTTATGACATGGTTCAAGCTGTAAAATGCCATGTGGAGTTAATAATCTCAAAATTAATTATACTTATGAATTAATCATATATATTTTTAAGCTATATAGCATATGCTTTTTATGCTATTATAATATATAAAATTATGTTTAGTAAATTATAAAAAAAGATGTTTAGTAAAATATATAAAAAGAACTGTACACTCACAAGGTGTAATTAAAATATAGTATTACTTTTAATAACTTATTTTGGTTAAACCACAAGGCGTTTTTTAGTCATTAAATTTTCCTTGAAAGTTAAAACCATATGTAACCAAAGTTTGTTCCTATTCTTTATCATGAACAGTTTTATTGACCCTTATATACACAAGAATTCCTCAAACCACAGGATATGATAACATAACGACTGACCTGTCAATGGCAATGGCTCCCAGTGTAAGCATGCTAGACGAGCTGACAAGCAGATGAAGGAGTGCTGTGAAGTTGCACCACACCACCCCAAACATCCAATCCCGATGCACCGAGCTGGCCGCTACGAAGGGCAGCGTTAGTACAGACAGCAACAAATTGGACAAAGTCAGGCTGAAGACAAACTTATTACTGGGTGTCAGTAAGTAGGGCTTCTTATATAGCGTCACCACAATGACCAGATTCCCCAAACATGCCAATATGGCTATGATGATGATAGAGACAGACTCCAAGACCACAAGCCCACCGTCGTCCAGGCCATTAGTGGAGTTGGCCACCGCTGTCCCATTCTTAGAGGTGTTCATTATGGGAGGCTGCCGACTACCCAGGACTGGACAGACATGTTGACAAACTACAACATAAGAGAGAAAAAGCTGTCTGGTTAAAGCTGTCTGAAACTTGAGAAATAATCTGGTGTGGTGGGTTAATTCAAGGGTGTACTGTGTAAAGTATTACAAAGCAAGCTGATTTCAATTGTACAAAACATTGTACAAATGTGGATTACACACATTCTCACAATGTGCTGTTTGTTAAGAACTGAGCTGTGCTGTGAAGAATTCAGAGACCATTTGATCTCAGATTTGAAGTATAAATAAGAATCCTACCAATCTTGAATCACAGGATGTGAATGAAACATAACGGTCACATTTATTCAACCATATGTACACAAAATATGCAGCTTTTACATCAGGTTAGCAGGTTTACTGCAGACGGCTGACTAAAAATAACAATAAGCTTACAATAAGATGTGCTGAGAAGAATTCAGACACAATCACATTTATTTAACTATATGTACACAAAATATATGCAAGCTTTACATAAAGGTTAGCAGGCTTAATGTAGACGGCTGACTAAAGATAATAAGTTTACAATACTAAGATAATCAGAAATCATTACATAAAAACAGTGACAACAACATCAAACAAAGAAGGAAAAAAAGGTTGGACACTGCACATATCACTGCATTAGATAACAAAATATCAGGCCACAACAAATATAATGCGTTTCAATTGTTTACAGTTTAAGCGTGACTTTAGTATCCTAATGCGTGTAGGGCCACTGCATGTGGATCTGTCATGCGTTAACCATGATGCCATTCAATGAACAACCACAGCAATGTAATGTGATCAGCTAGCGGAGAGAGTGAAGCGCAAGCAGATTTCTTTCTCAATTTTCCAACAACAGCGATATTTTGCATTGCACAAAAATATGCTCCTGATTCTTTAGATTCAAAGTGCATAGTGTATCCTACTGAAATCATAGATACATGGATAACGTACCAGCTCCTCAGGCCAGGCGATATCCCGCTATAGTGCAGTAGTGCTGGTAACTTTCTCCGGTTGGCTTTGTTAGTGAGCGGCGACTAACTTTAATCCAAAAACTTTATCACCTCTTTCAAGACGCTGGATTTTCTCACGCTCTCGCGGAACAAAAACGCTTTTCGGAGACGCATACTCGAAGTTTTAACGCAATTACAAAATATCAAATGATTCAGGGGTGTTCATTTGTTGCAGCTGCTGCGGTCGGCGGTGAATAAAGAGGCGCGGATGACGTCACAATGGCGTCGGAAACCCTCGTCTTGAAAACTTCCCTCCATCCCCACGCCAGACAATCCGGAGGATCTCACTCTCACTGACCACACAATCTTCTCTGCTGTGTTCTCATGGGGTATATATATACTATCTATCTACACTACAAATTGATTTGCTCAAATAGTGTTTATGGCTGTTTTCGACAAAAAATATCTAAACATGTTAGAACTAACAGAACATCTATCTATCTATCTATCTATCTATCTATCTATCTATCTATCTATCTATCTATCTATCTATCTATCTATCTATCTATCTATCTATCTATCTATCGAATTTGAGTCAACAAAACTTTATTGCTCTTCTTTAGGAAATACATAAGTAACACACCAAATAAATAAAAATTAAATAAAATGATTGGGCGTGAATACAAGTTAGTGAATGCAAAACATTTAATCATTTTTTAAGTCATCTTGTGCCCCCCTATAGTTAAGAAGTATGCTTACATTCTGTGTGACTAACACAAATTTAAACAAAATGTTTTATTTGCTTGGTCTGAGTGAGAAATTTGAAAAATGAATTGAGTTCCATAACATAGATTGAAATATTGGCTGATTATGAGAAAGGAAAAACATTTGAGAGTTCAGTGCTTTTAGACAGTGGTTAAAGCGGTTAAATTCTTTTGGCCAAGACCACCTAGGCATGTTGCATTCACTTGTGTGATCGAGTAGACATTCCTTCAACACTAGGTGGCGTATGCATGCTGTCATCCTAAGAAAAACAGGGGCGCGCGCACACACACACACACACACACACACACACACACACAACCACAAGTTACACTAACTTACACTTACCCTACCCCTAAACCTACCCATCACAGAAAACTTTCTGCATTTTTAGAATTTCAAAAAAAAATCATTCTGTATGATTTATAAGCTTGTTTCCTCATGGGGACCTCAATTTAGGTCCCCACAGTGACATGAGTCCTCATGAGTCTGTGTGCATTCAGGTTGAAGTCCCCACAGGGACAGAAAAACATGCACACACACACACACACACACACACACACACACACACACACACACACACACACACACACACACACACACACACACACACAGTGTGCAGAATCATTAGGCACATTTTCACATTTTCTAAACCAATTCCAAACCACATTAATTTTAATAACTACTATTAATTTTGTATTTAATCATTTATAATTTATATATAATTGTTCATGAAGGCTGGAAATGAAAAATGCCTTATATTCAGGTGTGCATAATTATTAGGTACATTTTATTTTACAGATAAAATGAGCCAAAAAAAGAGATTTAACTCAGACTTAAAAGTCAAAAGTTATTAAATGTCAATGAGAAGGATGCAATACTAGAAACTGCAGTTAAGGCATGCATGAACATTGGACAGTGAAATGCTCATTGCGTCAGCAAGGTCAGACAAAAACAGGTGGAGAAGAAGACACATGTTAACTGCAAAAGAATTAAGAATTAAGGTGAAGAATTAAGTGTGAAACCATCAGGAACTCTTTAGTCTCCAGCGCCACCATTTTCCAGAACTGCAACCTACCTGGAGTCTCCAGAAGTGCAAGGTGTCAGGATCTCAGAGACTTAGTTTAGGTAATGAATCCTAAAAAATGAATCCTAAAAAATATGATCAGAAAATCAATGTGCCTAATAATTCTGCACGCACAGTGTGTGTGTATATATACACGTTAACAAATTTCTGCATGCATCCACCTCAGTTTTTGGGAAATAATCCATTAGAGTTTTAGCATAATACATTTAATTCTTCTAACACACAACATATTTTTATTTATTAGTGAAAGATAGCAGAATGTTTATTCAAAATCACAACCAAGCAGCTCAATCCTCATAGTAATGGATTTCTGCCATAGTTTTGGAATAATTCGGATGAATCTGGAAAATATTGGTGGGTAGATGTAGTTCTTTACTTGTCCATTGTTATCTGTGTTGCCTTGAAAAGTCTGGAAAAAAAGAAGTCATTTTGTCATTCTGAAGACACAAAGCACTCTTATTTTCCACAAATGTAATCCCAAAAAGTGAGGCTACTTACCTTTTGTTCATAATCCTCATCATCCGTGTACTTTGTCCATCTTTTGCCGTCTTCACTGTACTCCAGAGTATATGCTTTCACAAACATCTCTTTGCCTAGCGATTTGGCTCCCTGTGTTATTATCCCAGTTATTTTCTTTATATCCTTGAGCTCCACTTGGATCCATTGCTGAATGTCATTGTTCTGTAAATTGCAGACAGTTCAGTGAGGCTTGATGTTGATTTGCAGTGTAACAGTACCATTAAATGTTTAATTTATGAGGTATGTCTTAGCTACCTTGGCTTGCCATGCATTGATGGTCCCTTGCATATTTAAGCGTGCATACCAAGGATGCCACTGCCCAGAGTACCAACTGGAGGCCACAGAACTGGCAGTGATTTGAGTATCTTTAATGAGGCCAGTTTCCATTCCCAGTGGCACAGAGCAACCTGCCGGCACAATTAGGAAGTTTTGGTATGGATCTGAACTTTATTGTGTCTTATAAGGCAATATGGGGAAACAAAATCTGTTTGATTTGTTTTGTCCATACCATCAAGCTCACAACCAAAATACTCCAAACGGACAGTTGGGTAGTTGTAAGAATGTAAAGGATGTAGCCTCACGTATCGACCAATCAGAGGTGGGAAAAATGTATTCTCCTTCGTATCATAAGCTTCACTGTTCCCTTCAAAAGTCTGTTGGCATTGAAAAACAAGGTTTTTTACTCACATCCTAGGCTGTTCACACATAACACTTTCAGATTAGAAAATAGGTATTTCAGCATTCCAGATTTTAAAGGCAATCCAGGTTTTCTAAGACAGTGGGAACTCGGGTTCCTCAAAGAAAGGAAACAGTTAAAATATTAAAATTAAAATAATAAATATGTTTTAGTTGTTTTGACTCTTTTTAAATTATTTTTAGTTGCCTTGAGGCCACCTCGTAGGTTTGCTTAGGCCCCTTATTGCAGGGATGGACAACTTCAGTCCTGGAGGGCCACTGTCCTGCAGAGTTTAGCTCCAACCCAAATCAAACACACCTATAAACCTCAAATATTGTGTTACTCCCTTAAAAAAGTAACTAATTTTGTTATAGAAAGTAATGAATTATATTACTTTTTCTTACCTGGGTTGGACTTGCTTGTTTGTTTTTAATAGCAAAAAAAGTTATGTTTTTGGAATAATGTAAAGGCCCCTTCACAACAAAAGTATAAAAGAATAAGCCTCATTCTGAAGGAAATGCAAATTCACTCCTGTACAGTAGAGCTTTTAGTGTTTTAGTGTAGCATTTAGAGCATATAAATTTAGTGTATAAATAGTCACTTGCCTTTCTGACAGTATCACTGTCTCCCTTGTAGAAGATCCACTTCTTTTTGTCTGTGCTGTAGGAAATGGTGTAGTTCATCACAAAATTATGTTTTAAGTACTGCCTGGCTCCCTGTGTGGCAACTTTACTAATCACTACCGGCCTCTGGAAGTCCACCTGGAAAGCAGGATACAGCCTCCTCAAGTAACTAGTCATTAGCATTTCTTTATTTATGGGCTAATTGTCTACACACCGTTATGAGTGGTTACCTGAATATGCTGTCCTGTTTTTGTTGTACTCCATGCATTGTATGTCCCTGTATTATGTAGTCTGGCCAAATGAGGATACCATTGTCCTTAAATACAGAATTAAATGTGTTAATAGTGAGACCGTGACTATGCTACATAAAAAGCTATGCTTTCAGATCCTTACCTCTAGAGTCAGATGCTGTTATGTGTTCATCTTTCACAGTTCCAGAGATGAGACCAAGAGGGTGATCACAGACTGCAAAACAGACCAGGTAAGATTTTAAGATCTGACAGAATCTGTTATTTACCAGTAATAAGATCAGCATGATAAATTATATTTATGTCATACCGTTATCTAACACGAGGAATAGCGTCTGCATTCCTCTCTGCTGTGAAAGTCCAACTTCAGACTCCAGCTGCCAGAGACCAGGCTTTGAAGGCAACATTTCCAATGTGGCAAATCCACCTAAATGATGGGGCTGAGTGTGAATGTCTTTTTTAGATCATCTAGGTAAGCAGATATCTTCTAATACCACTACAAACCTGGTAAAAGTGGGTAAACACCCTGACGGTGGTCCTTTAATTCCTTATTAATGAATGTTTGACCGTGGAAATGGACACTGTGGAGGTCTTTAGGAGAGCCCATGTTGATCAGATGCCACTTTGCTAGCTGATTTGTGTACATTCTAAGTCCTTTGAGACTGTAGATAATACCATTGATAGCTGATAAAACAAATGTTAAAAATAAGATAATATTAAAAATATTTTCCAAGTCATTTTATGTAAAGCATTTTTTTTTTATCTCCAATTTATTTAGTTTTAATCCAGTGACACATTTAAAAAATGGAGCATAAAAATATAATATAAAAAAAATAATTTTCTTACAGTCAAACTTTAAATTTTCATGAAATTTTGGATCCATGATTGCTCTTCTGTTTTTCCTTTCAATTCTCTCCTTATTCTCCTCGTAGTACCAACTCTTATTCTCATCAAAAGTCATAAAAAGCAGGACAAATTCTCTTCTGTCCACAGGCTTTGTAGCCAGTGTGCCCTTCCTGCACACCAGAATTGGCCCAATCAGCCCAGAGTTTATATCTTTCTCCTATGCGAGAAAGTAATTCAGTTGTAAGTGAAAATTAATAATCGTCATTTTTATTAAATAGTACATTTATTAAATGGATAGCCCCCCTGGAGCAATCTTGGGTTAAGTGCTTACTCCTTGAAGGAATATGAAGGAACATTCATGCTTACAGGATTCACTGCAGAGTAGTAGGTCCATGTTCGACAGTCAGATTCATTATTTTGAGGTCCAGATTTGGAATTTATAGTCCACATGTAGGTAAAGGTGCTGTTGGGTTGAACGGCATCATCCTGTTTGTACCAGTAAGGTGATTGGTCATCATAACTCAGGCCTTCCATTTGTTTTAAGTATTTTACTCCATTTGCATGCAAAGAGTATGGACGGCTGGCACGGTTCCTGAAAAATACCTAGCACAGAAAACAGGAATGTAATTGCTGTTTATTTCATATGATTTGCTTCTAATTCTCATTTCTGCACAAGCATATTCAGATATTTAATGGTGTACCAGAACAGTCTGATCAACTTCAGCTTTAATAACTGGACCCAGAATTCCCAGGTGTTCATCCATTTCCCCTCGGATGTCTCGGATGCTAAAGGTGCTGTCCAGGTACTTTCTGAACACCACTTTTTTGAAAGCCGTGGGCCTCTCATTTTGAGATGTTTTATCAAGTCTCCTTTGCAAACATAAAACAAAGTAATTTCACAAATGAATTACATATTTATACATTAATTATTTTTGTTTCTAGAAATGCAAAATATGTTATTTGTAATACATGATGCCGACAGTACCTCTGCCCGTAACCAGCATAATCCCATTCTTCCTCTTCAACTGAGATGAAATAAGTCCTGGTATTCTTGTCTCCAGCTATTTTTAAGAAATGCTGCGATGTTGTATCAAGCACTGGGTTTTGAAAATCTGCCGATTTGCTATAAGGGTCTTTGTACTCTACATATTCATATTCTTCTGGGAGATCCAACACACCATCAAAATCTGTTTCCTGCCCTTGTTTTGGAACATATAACTCATAATCATCAAAGTCCCGTCTTGGCACTCCTATGACGATGACCTTCTCCATCAAGTCTTCCTCATTTGGGACAGGCTTGGTTCCCCTTGGGGTCAACACAGAAGGTCCAAAACCTCTTGGAGATAAACCAGAACGTGGCTGTGGCTTATACTCTTTCCTTTTCTTCGTCTTCATGCCATATCCCTTTTTCGGCTTTACCCTCTGGTGAACTACTTTTTTTTTCTTTTCCTTCTTTTCACTCTTTGGCTTATTTGAATTTGCTGCGGATTCGTCTTTAATGTATTTGTTCATGTGATCTGGGATCTCCATATGAACCAATTCGTGTTTGCCCTCATATCCCCAGTGCTCATTTTTTGGGTCGATATGAGATGTGAGTATGGCCTCGCTGTGATTGTTTTTCAGATAGATGACCACTTCCTCTTCACTTTTGCTTTCTGAGCCATCCTTCATCGATGAAACATTGAAAGGGCCAAGAGAAAAGGATGTATTCTCCTTGCTGTCTGAAGGAAAGAACTGTGATGCATTCCTTGAAATTTGACTGTGAGATTTCATTGTATCATTAGTGGATGATGTTCTGTTCTCTGTTATTTCAGGTTCAGGGTGGAGGCTGAAATCAAGCAAGGTTGCATTTGTAGATTCAGACTCATTGCTCTGTGCAGTGCTGTTTCTCAAAGGCAAATTGAGACTTAAATTGCTCTCAGTTTTAGAATTTATCTGTGAAAGCATCTCACTGGTGTAATTCCCCTTTGTGCTGTTGAGTTCCTGAATCCCTTTTGTGTTTTCAGTTATTTCAACAATGTCCTGTACTGTGTCCACCAAAGTCGTAAAATCTGTTGAAATTTCCAAGGGATGACCACTGTCCAGAAGCACAAAATCCTCCTCAACTTGTGTCTCTGAGATATTGGACAGAGAGTCAGGACTAGGCACGTTGTATAGGAAGACGTGACCCGAACTATCACGGTCACCATCCACTTTTTCAGTACTATTTTTAACATTTAGCTCTTCTTTAATAACGGTTTTGTTTACTAAGGTTTGATTTGATAGCAGGGGCTTTGATTCAGATGAATTTAACCATGCATTGTCATCCGCCATAGTGATGTTTCTTTCATCAACTGGAGCATCAGATGAAGTGATACTTGTATTAGTGGGGAAACTGTGTGTTTCATTCATTGTGTGGCTGATGTTTGTTTCAATTATTGGAGCACGAGTAGATGATGAACTGCTGTCTTCTGATATATTAGCATTTATTTGAATATCCAGAGTGACGTTTGTGGAGACACTTTTAGTTTCATTCACTGGCTTTGTTGGTAGATTGCGAACCTTTCTTTCTACAACTGGAAAATGTGAAATAACACTGTCCGTTTCATTGTTTAATATATCCTCGGAATTGGAATTAAAAATGCTCACCATGTCTAGTAATGACTCTTCTGTGCTCTCATTCAAGACTTTATATGAAGATTGTATCTTGTCTAAACCAGCCACCTCAGCTGATAAACCATGAGTTTGAGTCTGATTGAACATTCCTAAAGTAACATTGTGTGATTTGTTCAACTTGTTGCTTGGGGCTGGACTTTTTGACTCAACAGTCGGCAATAAACCATCATCAAGAGCTAGCGCTAAAAGGTCAATTCGCTCAACTTTATCTGCTAAGTTGACCAAACTTTTTGACTCAACAGTCGGCAATAAACCATCATCAAGATCTAGCCCTAAAAGGTCAATTTGCTCAACTTTATCTGCTATGTTGACCAAACTTTTTGACTCAACAGTTGGCAATAAACCATCATCAAGAGCTAGCGCTAAAAGGTCAATTTGCGCAACTTTATCTGCTAAGTTGACCAAACTTTTTGACTCAACAGTCGGCAATAAACCATCATCATGATCTAGCACTGAAAGGTCAATTTGCTCAACTTCATCTTCTAAGTTTTTGAACGTCCTCAAGCCTAAGAGGTCTGCATAGTTATCGGTATCCTCATCAACCATGCTAGGGTTTACTGATTTTGGTTCCTCTTTTTTGATTTCTGTGATGGGCGCAGGTTTCCATACAGTGTACTCTGTCTCATAATTACTATATTCCATTACATAATCTCTGAAGCATTCAAGGTCCTTGAATTTCACCCTCATCCCTTTAGTGGAGTCATGAGAGTTCAGTGATGCTAAAAGCCAAACACCTATAAAGTGGAGAATGTCAAGGTCATATTCATCCTTTTTTAAAATGCATTTCTTAGTATAGTCAATATTAAAATCTTAAAATGAAAATTTTTATAAATAATTTAGATACTCACCTATATTAACCATGTTCATAGAGATAGTTTCACCAGTCATGGGAAACAGACTTAGCATATCCTCTTCTCTTTTTTTTAGCTCAAATGTATGGCCATAAAAAGTGGCAGTCTGGATATAATCTTGTTCACCAACATTCGACACATGCCAGGTCACAATTTCACCATTACAAAATCCCAATTCTTGGCCACTTTCATAAACATAACCATTGATTGCTGTAAGAGTTGATGCAATAAATACATTGTACAAATACATATATGAATCAACAACACTTGATATGATTATATCAGAAAATCACTCACTGTGCATAACATTTGATTTGTAAAACTCTGGATCATCTCTTTTAACTCTTTTGGGGTCACTGCAGTATGTGTTAATGTTCTCATCTTGGTACCAGCTCTTGTTCTCATCAAAAACTGTAAACATGGCATGCTGTTCTTTGTCAGCTTTTAGCTGAAAAAGAGAATAATGATATTCATAGCATGATAAGTATTCATAGCATGATAATCATAATAGATCCTCATAACTTTGAAACACTCTACATAAACAGCAACTCCATAAACCGTTACTCACATTTAATGTCTACTTGTCACTAAGCTAACAATGTGGGACTGTAACACATTATTTGGGTCATTTGACTCTGATTCAGTGACCTAATATATTGTAAATGGAAAGCACTAACCTGGACATTCTTTTTATTGAGAGAATGGCTCTTACAGATGAGAAGAGGACCCACAAGACCAGAAGCAATGTCTCGAGGAATGTCCACTGCACTGTGGTACATCCTGGTCAGACATCTGGGGTCACTGTCCATTGGTACATCTTCCTCAGACACACTCCATGTATAGGTGTAGGTCTCTCCTGGTTGAATGCCATGTGTCTGGTTCCCTTTTAAATAAACAGCAGGTTTGTTTAAATAAATTTTCTTGGTTCAGTCATACTTAACCTTTTATTTTACAATTTTACAGGTATCTTAGCCATGGATAAAGAAGTTTATAGATTAGAGCTACATAGTACTGAGGGGGAAAAATGGACACTGTGATATTTAATTTTTTACTGTGATCTATAATGTGATATGAAAAAATAAAATAACTTTCACTGGATGACAAGAATAGCTATATTTGGAAATGGTTTAATTTATCTGCATAGAAAATAAAATAATTATTTTAAAAAAAATGAATGGGTATACTCTATAAAAACTGACTCTAAACCTACTTCCTTCTGACTCTAAACCTATTTTAGTAACCATAAAGAGTGTCTTTTAAAAAAAAAAAAAAAAAAAAAACTTGCATTATCATAGACCACATTCCCACTGTTTTACACATTCAATTTAACTATAAAATAGTAATAATAACAATTTTATTGTGATTATTAATACAAAAATATGAAAAATATTATAATAATACTATTATAAAGTAAAATAAAGAATTGAGTATTTAATAAAATAAAAAAGAATTTTAATATATAGTACAATTGTAAAAATACAGTACTAATATTTACATCTTAATTTCTTCACTATTAAACGTTAAAACATCTAGCTTTTATTTTGTCATTTTGCGATCAAAGGCTGTGATTTTAATAAATATGCATTGCTTGTTTCAGAGTGAAGCGTGGCACTGTGTTTATCTACACATAACTATGTGTTTTATCGGAGCAGCTCAGTTCACAATAAATGAACCAAGCTGCTCTGAGTTGTGTTTAGTTTCATTGTGTTTTAGTTTGGCTTTCCCTGTTTCCTGAGGTTTTATTCCTTGTTAATTTCCTTGGTTTCTGATTAATTACACCTGTGTATCATTTAGCTCCCTTGTTTGCCTCTCTGTATATATACTCCCTGTTTTGTTCAGTTTATTGTCCAGTATCATCAGTGTTAGATGTGGTTGTTATTGTCTCCTTGTGTGATCTACTGAGTTTTCTGTTTGGATTTAATAATGAATGTTTTTCTTATCTACTCCTTTTGTCGTGTGCTTCATCCCACCGTGACACTGAGATGCTGAAACATCATGAGCACAGTGCTACACTTACCTCTGAAATAAGCAACGCGTATATTTATTCAATTAAATTGCAGCCTTTGCGATTTAAAAATCACACTAAGCCATATTGTTATTTTCGAAATTATTGTGCAGCCCTATATTAGAGATGTTAGCACATCTCCTAATGTTGTATGCCGATTTAAATAGAGATACATAGATGAATTGCATGCATGTGTATAGTGCAGATTCATAGATATTAGACGAACCTCCCTCAGGATAACTGGCTCCTTCTGCTGCTTTATCAATGGTCAGTCCATGAGGATAGATACTATATGGACGTGATGCTTTGTTTTTAAAGACAATCTATAGAAACAACATCATGATCATCATGCATCCTGACCAGAAATGTTAGAAGGATTCTTCTGTTTACCTTTAATCACAAAATAAAATAATATAATAATGGCAATAAGAGCTGTGATTATGTGATTCGCTGTACCTTTATGACATCTCTGATTTGGGCTCTTATCACTGGCCCAAGAATCCCAAGCTCCTTCTTTCTCTGCTTGTCTTCCGCTCTCTCTTTAAATGTGCTATCTTTATACTGGGTAAACACAGCCTTTTTGTATTTTTTACCTATCCGTTGAGGCCCCTGCTTTAAATATCTTATTCGGAAATCCCTGAGTGGAATAAAGTGAGGAAAAAATCATTACAATGGACCTCACACAAGAGCTTGTACTGTTGATGGATCATGATGCACATACCCATCAATGTTTTCTGGCATATTTGGAGCATAATCCCAGATGATCTCTTCTGCTGCTATATAGTAAGTCCACTCTTGGCTTTCTTGTTTCTGTTGGATAGTAAGTCGTCTTTTTGGTGCTGTGTACTCATCACATGTCTTGATATTTAGGTATCCATGCATGCCAGCTGCAAATATGACATCACATTTTCAGCATATGGCAATGTAATCACTTTTATGAAGTAAAAAGCTATGAAATTGAGACTGTATGTTCATGTTTTATAATGAATAATTCGTGATGTTTTGTGGTATCTCTGGCAGGTCTTACCTTCCAAGTGCCTGCTAATGTGAGAGGAAAAGAGCCAGCGTCCAGGGTGGAGACCAGTCATACTGGCACTAGTGGCAGTTCCACTAATGATGCCAACAGCGGAGGTTTTGTGCCCATCATGCAGAAGGACTTGCCCATTGAAGTGTACAGAGAAGAGCTCTGGCTCAGAGCTCATTCCTAGCAGGTGCCAGCTGACTTTGGAGTGGGCACAGATGTCCAGATCTGGAAGATGACAAGAACGAGCTTTGCGCGTAAGTAGATTTGCAGAAATGAAAATGTTATGTGTGAAATATATCAAACCAACCTGGTACAGAGCCATTTGTGTAGCCATTTATAGTGTATTTCACATTCTGTGCCTGCGGAGGGTCCCCGGTGCTGTACCAGCTCTTGTTCTCATCAAAAACTCCAAACAACAGAACAGTCTCCTGATGGAAAGTAATCTGCTTTCCGGAGCTGTCTAGGGTGCCTGTGGGACAAGGACATATTAATCGTCTAAACAAACAGAGCTGTTTGTATTTGTGTAATTTCTGGGAAAGTCAAACTGATAAGCTGGGGAAAGATGTCCCCCTTAAAAGCACTACATTGTAACATAGCCTATTTGAAAATGAGTTCAGCATGTACAGGATGAGGACGCATCATTCAATGTATTACATTATAAATGGAAACACATTTGCTAATTTTCTGTCTGAGGCCACATTCTATAACCGAACTCACACCCATAAATTTTCAGGAGTTAAGGCCCATTCACACCAAGAATGATATCTATAAAGATTACTATAACGATAATTATATTTGCATACATACCAACGAACAATAATGGTCTGTTTATTCTAAGCTCACACGCTACGGTTTCAAACTGTGTACATTGTTTTTGCTGTTCTTGTTGCATTTACGCGGCTTTAACCAGCAGATGTTCTCAGCATGCTATGTTTCGAGTGAATAGCTAGTGCAATCGATCTAATCTAACAGTGAATTTAGCTGACGAAGTCAATATAGTGGAATAAAAGCAACGGCTAGTCTTTTTCACTGCACCGTCAAAGGAAGTAAGACAATGATGTTGAAACCAAAGACTATAGAATAACAATGCGTTATTAAATGTGTCTTAAAGGGACTTTGGTTGAAACTAGCGCTGGATACCTGAGGTAATTGTTACACTGTAATTATTGCAATTGCTAGCCTGGCATATATCGTTAATACTTCTCACCATTTATTTTAAGGGAATGACCGATTGTTTTCCATATATCCATTTTCTTTAAAGTATCCTTGAAAAGAGGGGTTGACTTGTCAGACAGTAGTGGCTTTTTCTGGACTTCAGCGACTAACTCCACAGTGTCGTCTGCCATTTTAAATGCGCGAGCCCTTAAATTAGAATGGATTCTGATTGGCTGTCAGTGTTTTATCGTTCAACAGCTGGAAAAAAAATCACTCTGAAAGTGATCCCAACTATATCGCTTCTCTATATCGTTATCATTGTCATTATAGCTGTGGTGTGGACTCTGCTATTCTTTTATATTTAGAATGATTTTTAAAACTATATCTTTATCGTTATCTTTATAGTTATCATTCTCTTTAGAATCGCATTATGAAAAATGTGAACGGAACCGGACTGGACAACTAGTTGTCTGTCACACAGAGAGAAACACTCGTCTTCCTTGTATTGTGGGTTTTCGTGTGCAGTTTTAGTAACTTACAGTGACAGATATGAGCTGTGTGTTTTATGATCTGAAAGATCCACATCCAGTCACTTTTCTTCAACGGAGCTGCTCATGTTTTGTGTTTTACGCAACTCAAATGCTCTGCTATCCACCCAGATATAAAAGCTGCTGTCAGTTAATGAAGATATATGACAGATGAATTCGACTTGCAAGTTCATACAGACAGCAGGCTATTCCAGACGCTACTGTAAGTTGTGTGCACGAGACATTTCTAGGTGCACATCTGTAAGTAAATGCGGTTGTCAATCTTCAAAACTGCCTGAATGATTCGGTTTCTGCAAAATTCATCATTTAAAATTCATAATAGATCTGCAAGAATTCAAGCAAAAAAAAAAAAAAAAAAAAAAAAAAGAAAAGAAGAAGAAGACATTATGGATATAAGATATGTTGTTCTATAAAATAAAATAATAATTATTATTATTAAATACTATTTTTTATTTTACAGTACAATGGTAGCAATATACTACTATTATTAGTAATATTCCATTATTGGTTTCACTGTATGGGTTTGTATAGTATAATAAAATTGAGAGTAAATCAACTTTTCCATTTTAAAGTTAATATTGAAGGAAAAAATGGTTTAACGACATGCCACTGGCAGCCTTCTATCTTATCCCAAGTGTTTAACTTGAGCTTTTCCTTTAAAGAAAATAAAGTTTACTGTACAAATTTAAATAATTATGTCCATTAACAAATAGGCATAAACACTTTTATGCATAAAATAGATTTACAGATCACTGTAACCAAATGTCAAAAAAAGATCAATTAACCTCATAACTGTTCAGATGGAATATATTTAAGTCAAGATAAATAACATCATAGCTATTCAGTTAATGTGTTGATGTGAGATTTAGTGGTCAAAGGAAAAAGTTAAAGGGGAGTCTTAATCTATCTAAGCATAAATGTCATAATAAACTTCACATTTTAAATCCAGGATCTTGTTTTTGTCTCACATACCTTTCTTGCAGATCAGCATTGTGCCTATTAACCCTGTATTGTAGTCCTTGACAATGTCATAATGGGAGAGGTATGTGTAGGTGATGCATGGGGGGTCCGCAGCCATGGGGGTCACCTCAGATGTCACATCCCAATGGTACGTGTGCTCTTGGCCTGGGAGAATGACGTCATCCTCTTTCTCAAGGAGTGACGTGTTGTCAAAGTATAAAGATCCTAATGGAAACATTAGCAGTGCAAAAAGAGTGCAGCTTCAGTTGATGTACACGCAAATGAAACTAATTACGATCTATATACGAATAAAACTAAACAATGTATCTTGGGAAACAAATTGTGCTTTTAGGAATAAAATGGGATATATTGTATAGGTAAATATTTATCAGAGACTCACTGCTTTGGACTTGGGTACAGTCTGTGGTTAACTTGTATCCTGGGTTAATATTTCCAAAGAAATCAAACACAGATGTTTGTGTTGCTCAAGGTGTTTACTCAGCTAAATGATGACTACTAAAATAATCCATAATGTCCTCTAAACAACATTCCTCTTGAAATGTATCATCTCTATTATTTTATAGCTCAGTGTCTGTGTTACTAGCGTGATGTACGTTACAACTCTATTGCATCAATCATACTATTACTGCAATCACATCATAACACACACCCTCTGACTGCTTCCCGTAAGCGATGCCGTGTGGGTGGATGCTGCAGGGATGATCAGCCATGTTCTTGAATGTGACAATGATTGTGTCGCCCTCTTGTCCACGTAATGTCGGCCCAAGTAACCCTAGAACATTAGATTTGAACAATCATGATTTAAAACTTCATGTAACAGTAAATGACTTTTATTTGTATTTTCATGCATTAATACTGAATGAGTGGATTTTAATGTTGAAACAAAGTCAACTGGTGTTCAAATACAGTTACCTGAGGACAAAGGATGTGTTTTAGGCTGTGTGAATCCCTCATTGTACTCCCTGTATACTACTTTTTTATATGATGATCCGGTCCTGGAGTACAACAGCAATAAATAAATTGCTCACATGAGCATATAAATTAACAAATAATAAATAAAACAAAAAAGCACCCAATTGTTTGAAATATTTATAACTGTTGAATAAACAGTACTGTGCAAAAGTCTTAAGCCACCACCAGCTTTGTTGTTTTAGCAACGTTTTAATGACATCCATATTTAGGTTTTGGTCTTTATTACAATACAAACATAAAATACAGGAAATATGTACACAAAATGTAAAAAAAAAAAAAAAAAAAAAAATCAGAACACATTGACTTCTTTAAGCAAAATAAATAAATAAATAAATTATATATATATATATATATATATATATATTTTTTTTTTTTTACTGGTTTACCATTTTGTCTATTGTTTGTATTTCATATATAAATGTCTGTCACATGTCCTTGTTTTCCTTACTCATAAAATTATTTAAAATATTTAGTTTGAATGCTATTTCTTTTCGGATAATAAACTGTCTCAGTACAGATATGTATTTATTTGATACAGTTTTACAACTGTGACTGACTTTATCTCTGAAATACAAGATCTGAACAAATAAAAGGCAAACGACAATCCCCAACAAATAATGCTATTTTCATACCTTTGCTGTCCGGCAGATGTGTAGTCCCAGTTAATATTAACAGCTGCAATGTAATAGCGTCTCTCCACAGCTGTTGCACAATGACACAGGAATGCCAGAAGGGCCAAACCATACAGGGCCCCTGGACTGGAACAGAGTTTCATATCTGACAATGAAACTCCAGGTAGAAACGATCTGTTCCGGAGTGCAGGGAATTCTGAACTTTCAGAGAAATGGCAGTGAGCTTTATCTCCCCCCACCCCTTTGTTGCACACACACACACTTCACTTGCATGTTTAAACACTGTGCTCGAGGGCAGTGCACTATCATTATCAGGAAACTGAAACGTTTTGTTTTTGTTTAGTCATTAGTACTCTGAGACTTTTTGTAAGAAAATGTTAAGATGACAAGAATGGAAAACACTGTTTCCATTAACATAATTAGTCAGTGTTGAATCCCTCCCTTTGGAAAGAAACGCTAGTCACTGCATCATCTTATAATTTTTCCATGTAGGCATAGATACATGCACAAATACTGCAAATTGTCATAATGCAACTGACTAACTAATATCTGCACAAAATGAAGAGGTTCTACACCGTAATCATGAAATCTGAGCTAAATTAATGTGGGCTTCAGTTTCTGTGAAATACCATCGTAACACTTTTCCGCCCCAGACAGCAATTCCGTTATAAGGATTTACTCCTAATCCCTCTGATTTCCTTTGAATAGTTTCTTAATACATTATTTGTTTACAGTACAAGTTGCATAAATGCATGAGTAAAATGACTCATGAATGTGAAGATTACTGTCTAGACTTTGTTTAACACTTATTTCCACTATAACTCCATGAGCATCACGTCATATAATAATAAAGAAAATTAAACAGTGTTTGTTATTACAAACCAAACTTTTGTAATTTAGCACGACTCACACGACCACATTTCCCTGAGAAGTTCCTGTTCAACTCAAGTCTTCTTCATTTATATACCGCTTTTTACAGTAGGCCTACAGGTTGTTCATAGGAAAATTAATGCCATTGGTTAAATGACACCATACGAACTGGAATCATTTTGATAACGTTTTATTTATACATAGGGAAAGGAAAGGGAAGGAGGCCTTCGGAGGAGATAGTTTAGTTGACACTTCAGTTGACACATGTAGGCTACTTGAAATTTCCTAACAAACTACCCTTGTTAAATTTTCCAGACAGATGCTGAGAAACACACAGCAGACAAGTATGGAAAACATGTTAAAATTATAAACTGAGCATTAAACATTAAATACTCTACAACATTAAATACACTTTAAAATGTACAGCATTAAACTGCATGTTAAATGTAATGAAAAAATGTTTACAACAGTTAATTAAGTATTGTCTTCTGAAGAGAAAGCACTCAGTTATTGTCTTTATATAGGCTACAGTATACTTAAAAATATACATTCAATCCTAATGTAGGCTATACTAACAAAACTACACTAAAACTTTAGAATTGCATTTTTTTTTCTGCAAAAAAAAAGTTTATTCATTATCCAACCAATAATAATAAAAAAGGTTGCAGATTTTACATTCACTGATTAAAATCAACCCTAAAATCATCTTTAGCGAAATGTAGCTACTACTCCTGTGAACAATGATTATTTTAATATTTATCAGCTAGCCACGCCTTCCCGTTGAAAGGCTACCAAAGCACGTCAATGTGATCTAATTAATATTAATAAGCAAAGCCCGTTGCCCTGCAACGTCAAACCAAACGTCGACGTAGCTTTTTGTTATACGCATGCGCAGAGATGCGGAAGCAGTGGGCAGGTTGTTTGTTCGAGTGAGAACATATGGGCAGGTAAATAAAGCACCGAATATGAATGTGTTTGTGCTTTATCATCACATTAACATAATAATAGACACATTGGGAATATCCTGTTGTGAAACGTCTTTTTTATTGCGTTACGAACATCAGAAGAATCAAAATTGAACTGCACAATGTTGGTAATGTGATGATTAACACACTTGGGTAAAGTTGGTTTTATATTCGCACATTCGGACATCCGTATTCAATAGCCTTGTTAATCACACTACATTGGACATTCAGTGGACATTCACAAGTAAATATGTCATTAAAACAATACTTGCCTATTTTGATCGACTGTGAAAAATGTTGTAAGTTGACAATCGTTGGTTGTCAATATCACGTCGCTGCTTAAAATTCGCAAACATTAATTTATTGCACATTTATTGGAAAGTCTGAATTTATCAGAAGTCCGAATGTGCGAATATAAAACCAACTTTACCCAAGTGATGAACACCACTGTAAATCCTGTTTTTATTTTGCCTTATAATTATGTAGTGTTTACATATTATTTACATATTTTACATTAAGAATGTCTGTTTCTAAGATCATAGCAAGTCATAATCGTCTATAGTTATTATTCATTGTGTTGTTTGATGTTTAAACAGTGCTGTACTGAAAGATGTAACATTTAAAACAATGTCATTGTCTTCACATAAGACACAATGTTCATGTTCCTTCCATTCTGAACTGTCTGTGAACACTAAGAACCACAATAGTCATCCCTGATTCCATGATTTCATCGCTGCATATTTTGTTGGTTGACTCATCATTTGTGCTTGTGAATCATGTTGAAAACAAAGCCCTAGATACAGAATGTGGCAGGTCTTGACAAAGTGTTAGATCTTAGAAGTGAAAGTGCTGGAGAGACCAGTCTGATTTATTATTTCTTAAAAACATTGTGTACATTTTCATTAGTTGTTCAGTGCTGTGACTGAGTGTGGCTAATATGATTGTCTGATGTTTTCTCAGTGATCATGTTCATCCTCCTATGACCAGCCTCAGCTCACGTTCTCCATAATGGCCCCGTCCTCCTCCTCCTCCTCCTCTTCTTCATGCCGCTGCTGCGGTCCCTGTTCGCGGCTGTGCTCAAGATCTTCAGCCTACACTCTGGCTCTGGGTCTGGGTTTTGTCACCTTGGGAACCAGTCGTATCTTATTACTAAAATTCTCAGCCAATGAAGGTACATATTACACCACCATGGAGCAACTTGATGTATGATCAATATTTAGCGTTACTTTTTGCAATGTAGAGAATTTTAAATGTTGTTACAACTACCTTTTTCTTAATTACAGAAAACAAATATGACTTTCTTCCTGCATCTGTGAATTTAATGGCAGAGGCTATCAAACTAGTATTTTGTTTAGTGATGTCAGTACGGGTGGTCATTCGAGGTGAGTCAGATTCGTTGTCCCAAAATGCCGTTCTCATACTATACTCATTAACATACTAAGCTATACTGTGTATATAGTGTGTTGAATTGTGATGCATGTCATTATTTCAGCATACGTGTTATTTGTTATGGGACTAGAACTATTGCTTTTGTTTTCCAGAGGGACGCTCTTATAAAGATTTGGGATGTTCATCTGGTGCCTCTTTTCTCAGCTACCTGAAGTGGTCTGTTCCTGCGTTCCTCTACTTCCTTGACAACCTTATAATCTTCTATGTGATGACCTATCTGCAACCTGTACGTTGGGTTATTAAAAACTTCAGTGGTGGATAATATGTAGTAGCAAAATTATTAATTAATTTAATTGCATTTACTACTTACCTATATACACTGCCATTCAAAAGTTTAGGATCTGTACATTTTTAATGTTTTTTTAAAAAAAAGTCTCTTCTGCTCACCAAGGCTGCATTTATTTCATAAAAAATACACACACACACAAAAAGTAATTTTAAATATTATTACAATATATTTATTTGAATATATTGTAAAATGTTATTTATTCCTGTGTTGGCAAAGTTGGATTTTCAGCATCATTACGTTTCTGATGAATAGAAGGTTCAAAAGAACAGCATTTATTTGAAATAGAAAGCTTTTGTAACATTAACACTACCATACACTACCATTCAAACATTTGGGGTCTGTAAGATTTTTTTTTATTTTTTTTTGAAAGAAAGAAATACTTTTATTCAGAATGGGTGCATTATATTTGATCAGAAGTGAAAGTAAATACATTTATAATGTTACAAAATAATCTATTTCAGATAAATGCTGTTCTTTTGAACTTTCTTTTCATCAAAGAATCCTGAAAAATTTTACACAACTGTTTTCAACATTGACAATAATAATAATAATAAGTGTTTTGAGCATAAAATCAGCATATTAAAATGATAGCTGAAGGATCATGTGACACTGAAGACTGGAGTAATGATGCTGGAAATTCAGCTTTGCATCACAGGAATAAATTACATTAGAAATAGAAAACAGGTATTTTAAATTGTAATAATTTTTTACAATGTTACTGTTTTTACTGTATTTTTAATCAAATAAATGCAGCCTTGGTGAGCATAAGAGACTTTCTTTTAAAAACATTAAAATCTTTTGAAAGGCAGTGTAAAAAAAATCTTACATTAGAGTAATTAAATAAATATAAATTCATACATACACTACTGTTCAATAGGTCAGTGAGATTTTATTTAATGGTTTTGGTTAAAGTTTATTTGCATTTATTTGATTCACAAAACAGTCAAATTAGTAATATTGTGAAATATATTACAATTTAAATAACTGTTTTCTATCTGAATATGTTTTGAAATGTAATTTATTCCTGTCATATGATCCTTCGGAATTCATTCTAATGTGCTGATTTGATGCTAAAGTAACATTTATTTGGGTATTATAAATGTTGAAAACAATGTTTGTGGAAACGGTGATCATTTTTTTTAGGATTCTTTGATGAATAGAAAGTTCAAAAGAACACCATTTATTTGAAATATAAATCTTTTGTAATCCATAACATTATTAATGTCTTTACTGTTACTTATCAACAAAATGTGTCTCTGCTTAATCAATGTATTAATTTCTTCTTTTTTTCTCTCATGTTTTAATAGGCTATGGCAGTAATGTTTTCCAACATTGTTATTTTTACAACAGCCATTCTCTTCCGAGTTGTTCTGAAGTAAGTCCTGGCATTTCTTGTTATCTGTCCTTGAAATATATCTGTTGCTGACTTTCCATCCTCTGGCTTGCAGGAGGCGCTTGTCTTGGGTGCAGTGGGCATCTTTGATCATTTTGTTTCTGTCCATTGTGTCGTTGACCACTGGCAGTGGTGACCAGCATGCCATCGCCGTACATGGCCTGCACCCAGCCCACATTTCCACCCCTTCAAACAGCTGTCTAAAATACACCCATCCTGAGCTAAAGCATCAAAACCATAATGAAACACACTGGGCACGTGAGCTGTGGGACAGTCAGCTCATCCACAAGCTGAACAGCTTCGGCCTGGGTTACATCCTACTGCTGATGCAGTGCTTCATCTCTGCACTGGCCAACATCTACAATGAGAAGATCCTCAAGGAGGGGGAGCAGCTAGTGGAGAGCATCTTCATCCAGAACAGCAAGCTGTATGTGTTCGGTTTGATCTTCAACAGCCTCACGCTGCTCCTGCACTCTGACTACCGTGACCTGACGCTGCACTGCGGCCTTTTCTACGGCCACAACATCTTCTCCATCGCCCTGGTCTTTGTCACAGCTGCTCTAGGCCTGTCGGTGGCTTTCATTCTCAAGTTCCGCGATAACATGTTCCACGTTCTGACGGGCCAGATCACCACAGTCATCATCACTGCGCTCTCTCTCTTCCTATTTGACTTTCGCCCATCAATGGATTTCTTCCTGCAGGCACCTGTAGTACTGCTAGCCATCTTTATCTATCACAGCAGCAGACTGAAAGATCCAGAGTACACTCTGCAGCAGGAGAGGCTCAGGGTCATCAATGGCGAGGTGTTTGAGAGGTCAAGAGGGGTAAGGGTCAAATATAGACTTGCTTCATTTTAAAAAGGTTAGCTTATCATTTGTTTAATTCGACTCATTCGTTTTCACCTAAATGTTTGAAGTACATACTGACAGTTTAAACAAGGAGCTCTTTGTAGAGGAGGTCTGGCAAACTGTAATCTGATTAAGTGTCAAGGAGTAAGAAACCTGAATTACCTATAATGAAAATGCAATTTGGAGGAGCAAAGCCCTACCTTGGATTATTGCGTTATTTAGATCAAATATTTTACGCAGCTGGGAATTCTATTAGTGGCATTTTGGCACTTCTTATAGAACGCGTTCTTGTGAGATGCAGCGGAATAGAAAACACCCATTTTTAAAAGTTCAGTTGAACTTTTTTGTAATTTGACATTGTTTAAAATAGCAGCGAGGCACCGCGCAACATTCAAAGACCCATGTTTACCAAGAAAAATTACTAAAAAGCATCTCAGTGTAACAGAAAAACATGTTTTGTGTGAACCAGCCCGGCTAGTTTCAACAAGCTACAAAGTTCTGAAAGTTCCATTTAGTTGGGGCCGGTTTACACAGAACACATTTGCATGTGTTTCAGGTCTTTTTTAATAGACATTCGCTAGACGTATTTGACTGTTCCTTCGCTTCTCTGCTTTTTCAGTGTCTCGCTTGACTACCATTTATTTTAAACTCTGTTAGGTTAAAAAAAAAGGTATTATTATAAATTATTTATTAAAATTCACGTGCCCTCATAATCTTTAATCAAAATAACTTCCCTTCCTCTTGCAACAACATCTCTTCTCTTCATGTTTACAATGATCCATTCAATTCCCCATGGACAAAATCAAGTCCCGCCCTACATTTTCTTTTTTGAGAAGCTGTTTCGCTCAGATATGTCACAATAGGGAAGAAAATAATATCCCAAGTTCAGTTTCATGTCGACTTTAAAGGGTTAGTTCACCCAAAAATGAAAAATCTGTCATTAATTAATTAGATGTTTCTTGATTAAATCCGATGGTTCAGTGAGTGCCTGTATCGCCAGCAATAACACTCCCTTTTTTAATGCCCAGAAAGCTACTGAAGACGTATTTAAAAGTTCATGTGACTACAGTGGTTCAACTTTAATATTATAAAGTGACAAGAATACTTTTTGTGCGCCATAAAAAACAAAATAGCGACTTTATTCAACAATATCTAGTGATGGGCGATTTTAAAACACTGCTTCATGAAGCTTTACGAATCTTTTGTTTCGAATCAGGGATTCGGAGCGCCAAAGTCACGTGATTTCAGTAAATGAGGCTTTGTTACGTCATAAGTGTTTCGAAATTGCAGTGTTTCACCACTGGGGGGCGTGACTTTGGCAGTTTGATACGTGCTCCGAACCAATGATTCGAAACAAAAGATTCATAAAGCTTCGAAGCTTCATGAAGCAGTGTTTTGAAATTCCCCATCACTAGATATTGTCTTAATGTCATTATTTTGTTGCAAAAAGTATTCGTCGCTTCAGAACATTAAGGTTGAACCACTGTAGTCACATGAACTGTTTTAAATATGTCTTTAGTAGCTAATGATCTTGCTGTCAATGGAGGCCTCACTGAACCATCAGATTTCATCAAAAATATCTTAATTTGTGTTCCGAAGATGAACGAAGGTCTTACGGGTGTGGAACGACATGAGGGTGAGTAATTAATGGCAGAATTTTCATTTTTGGGTCAATTAACCCTTTAAATGCAAAATCATATTCTCTACGAATGGCCTCAAGTTAATTCCAGAAAATACAGTACTGTATGAACACTTTTTCATTGGATGTGTCATCTATGAAATCACTAAAAGCTGTCACGTTTTTCTGTATAACTACAGTGGTTTAAAAATAATGTATGTGGTATTTCATGATTGTGTCATGTTTTTATTTTAGGATGGGGAAGAGTTGGAGAGGCTGACTAAGGATAACACAGAGAGCGAATCGGAAGAAGAATCTTTCTAAGTCACCTTTGAACCAGTCTCTAATTATCGTGTAAATATTCTGGAATCAGCCTGTGTATATGTATATAGTTTATGTATAATGAATGACGAGTTTTCAATCACATTGAAATGTCTATGGGACAAGGGATCAAAGAGTTGTTTAATATATTGTCCTCTCTTAAAAATGGTTTGTATAACCATTATGTGCTTGTAACAACCTCAGAGGTTTTGCGAAAGTATTATTTTCATTTTTATTGGTTGGAGTGTTCATTGTTCCTTCATACAGTAGTTGACTGAAGGTCAAAAGGTGACAGTGCAGGTATTAAGGTAAGAGGAACTCATTTTAGTATACTTATCTAATGGGAACAATCACATTTCAAAGCATCATGTATAATGTGCCATACTGTAAAATGTGTAAATGCATGTGTTGTATTCACTGAAATGTGACCTTTAAAAAAATGTGTTTTTGGAATAATAAAATCCACATTTTAATCATATGCTCAAATATTTGTTTTTAATTCTTAATCATTGTCTCAATACTGACATTTTATGGCAACTGCCAACATATTACTGACCAGCAGAGGGAAATAAAGCAAAGAACAAGTCAAACATAGTGCTTAAAGGATTTGTCCACTTTCAAATTAAAATTATCTGATAATTTACTCACCCCTATGCAGGGCTGGGTAGGTTACTTTTAAAATGTATTTCACTACAGATTACAAAATACATGCTTTAAAAAGTATTTTGTAATGTATTTTGTTAGATTACCCGAATTTTGTAACTTAATCCAAATACTTTAGAATACTTTGGAATACTAATAAGTATGTAGGCTAACACAAAAACAAGGTAATTGAGTTTTTATCTGACAATTCTGACTTTTTTCTTAGAATTGATTTTATAATGTTGCAATTGTGAGTTATAAAGTCAGAATTGTGAGATATAAAGTCTCAATTTTCCAGAAAAAAGTCAGAATTGCGAGAAGTATAGCAGAATTGTGAGATAAACTTGCAATTGAGAGAAAAAAAGTCTGAATTTCAAGTTGTCATGCAATTCTGACTTTATAACTTGCAATTGTGAGTTTACATTACATCTCCCAATTCTGTCTTTATAAAACGCAATTGTGAGTTTAAATCTCGCAATTCTGAGAATTTTTTTTTTACGAATTGTGAGATGCAAACTTAAAATTGTGAAGAAAAAAAACAGAATTGTGAGATAAAAAGTCAAAACAGTTGAAGGTCAAAATTACAGTTTCATTGCAGCTTCAAAGGGCTTTAAACGATTCCAGACGAGGAATAAAGGTCTTATCTAGCGAAACGAACGGTCATTTTCGAAAAAAAACACAAATTATTGCCTTGCAAGTGTTTCCACCAGACCTCACTTCCGTATTCTTCAAAAAGCTTACACTGTATGTCCTACGTCTTCCCTATTCTACTTATGGAATGACTCTGGCGCCAGTTCCTTGCAAGGCGATCATTTGTGTTTCTAAAGCATATACATTTTAATTTTTTTTTTTTGGGAAAATGAACGATCGTTTCACTAGATAAGACTCTTATTCCTCGTGTGGTATTGTTTAAAGCCCTTTGAAGCTGCACTGAAATTGTCATTTTGATCTTCAACAGTGGAGTCCATTGAAGTCCACTATAAGGAGAATAATCCTGGAATGTTTTCATCAAAAATCTTCATTTCTTTTCGACTGAAGAAAGAAAGACATGAACATCTTGGATGACATAGGGGTGAGTAAATTATCAGGAAAATTTTAATTTGAAAGTGAACTAGTCATGTTTAGGCTGTATCAATACAGTGCCTTCATAAAATAAGGGGAAAAATTCAATCATAAGCACTTATTATTCCCAACTGTATTGTACATCAGTTTAGCTAAAAATAGAGTTTGCACAATGGCCTGCAATGTATGGAACATATTATGACCAAAGGCATGATATCAATATAATATATTTTTATTGAAATTAAAGCACAATTTATACGTTTATAAATAAGACATACAGTGACAGTGCTCTTTAAAAAAAAAATAGAGTAACAATACATAGCTCAACAAGAAAAAGCAGGTTGTGACCTTTAAAAACGATCACTTCGTATAGTGAAGACATCCAATAAATACAAATGTTCCGTCAACGTCTTTTATCTACAAAAGATTGTCCATAGATGTAAAATTATATATACCAACATTAAGGGACAGATGTATAGCAGAGAAGATGCATCTTTAAACACGAACAGCCGTATATGATAATTGTAAAACCAGTTAATAAAAGGAAGTTTTCAGTTATCTCTTACCATGACACTGTCTTATGATTGTGAACCCTAATATCCGTAACCCTGATGATAGCCATCCTGGTAACCCTCATGATAGCCGTGGTGGTAACCGTAGCCTCCGTATTCATCTTCTGGGCAGCGCATGCCTAGAGACTGCTGGATGGCCATTTCCTGCCTGCGGAGCTGCATGGAGTCGATCAAGTCGTATATGATGGCCATGGACCACATGGGAGACGGGTACCAGGACTTGACATTTCCGTCTTTTCCCACCAGCAGCATGGAGAAGTATTCAGGGCTGATCTGGAAATAGTTTCTAATGTCCCTCACTAGACTGGCAGATATCCCCTCACGCTCCACCGTTGCACTACCTGGAACATAAACGTATCGTGGGTGTCAGAAACAGGTGTGCAGCATGGTGGATATATAGGAAACTCTGCCATTTGTGCACCACTAATGACTTAACAGTCATAAATATAGAACACTGAACATCACAATATTTGATAGATTTGAGTTAAGTGTGTAATGCAAAATGATTTTATGGCTACACTTTATTTTACAGTGCCGTAGTTACATTGTAATTTCTCAAATAAGTACTGGGTACTATTAGTTAACTACATGTACTTACTACAGTTAGGGTTAGGGTTTGGTTTAGGGTTAGTTACTTGTAATTATGCATAATTTACTTTTATTACTATAGTAAGTACATGTAGTAACATGTAACTACAGCACTGTAAAATAAAGTGTTACCGATTTTATTTTTTAAAGGTTTGTTTTTAGAGGCAAATCAGCCAAAGTGCATTTATCACTGCAGTTTGATGGGTAATACACAATATAACTGATAACAACTAATATATATATATATATATATATATATATATATATATATATATATATATATATATATATATATATATATATATATATATATACTATTACATATATATATATATATATATATATATATATATATATATATATATATGTATACAGTGCTGCTTGAAAGTTTGTGAACCCATTGATTCTTAATACTGTGTTTGGTTACCTGGATGATCTACAACTGTTTTTTTAGTTTTGTGATGGTTGTTCATGAGTCCCTTGTTTGTCCTGAGCAGTTAAACTGCCCAATATTCTTCAGAAAAATCCTCCAGGTGCCGAAAATTCTTCAAATTTCCAGCATCTTTTGCATATTTGAACCCTTTCCAGCAGTGACTGTATGATTTTCAGATTCATCTTTTCACAATGAGAACAATTGAGGGACTCAAACACAACTATTAAAAAAGGTTCAAACATTCACTGATGCTCCAGAAGGAAACATGATGCATTAAGAGCCGGGGGGTGAAAACTTTTGAACAGGATAAAGATGTCCAAATTTTTCTTATTTTGTTTAAATATAATTTTTTCATTTAGTACTGCTCTTCGGAAGCAACAGAAGACACTTAAATGTTTGCAAGAAGACAAATTAAGTACAATATTCCTTGATCTTCAAATTCAAAAAGTTTTGAACCCCCAGGACACGATTTAAACCGGAATGCAATCTAAACTGAACACGATTTCAAGAGTAGGGCATTCCTGCAATACTGGAGGTTGCAGTTCTAGGACCCTAGTTTTGTTTTTGTTTTTTGTTTGTATTAACACTTTCTATTCAATTCTGTATTTATTTTATTATTTTTCAGGAATGATTTAGTTGTTTAATTGTATACATGTAATTGATATTATTGTCCTAACCAACCCCTAACCCTAAAAATACCTGTTGGTAACCCTCTTAAAATATTTAACCTAATTTGTTTCTGTTTTAAATTCAGTTTTCTTGGAAAGAAAGACTATTTTCTGTGTTTGTGCGAGACCAATTAATTAGCCACAGCTCAGCTTGGAGCTTCACGTCTGATGTGTGACATGCTTAAAAAAGTGCAGTAAACGGTAAAACAATTGCTCTACAAACTATTATGTTTATTAGTATGTTAATAAATTAAAATAATTTGAAAACAAATACCAGTTTACAACACCCAGCAGCACAATGAACTGTTTTTGCACAGCTAAATAATAACTGGAAGCTGCTGACACCGATAGCCTTGCAAATTCAAATTTAAAATGGCCAAGCACGCTCTTACATTAAAAATAAGCTGAAAAATATCATTTTTTTTTATATACAAAAAAATATTCTTGGCACAAAGGACAAAAGTTGATTGTAAATAATGAGGTGGATGGTCCTCCAAAATCAGTGGTGGTTACTGCAGTGGTACTGAATTGGAAAAAATATAATTTCTTGGATGTTTAGTAACCTTTTAAAATGATAAAATAAATAAATAAATTAAAGCAGAACTCGGTAAGATTTGCTAAGCTCCCCCTACAGTTTCCTTCAGTCAATCACACTGTTGTAAATACTCCAAGTGCAGCTCTGGACTACAACGACTACAACGCTCACCAGCGCAGTAGTTTTGCAAATACAGTACAAGAAAGAGGAGGTGGGTAATTTTCGAAATTGTCTTATAAAGTCATAATATATACATTGTTTTTGAATTACCGTAAAGCATTTTTCACTCTCGCGTGAAAGTGAACATGAGGCGAGATTGTGTCGGGTCAGCGAAGCTCAACTTGCAAGTGCTGTTTTCTGGCGTAGACGTGCCAGAGGGGGTTAGTGCTTGCCTCAAACACACCACTACAAGTCAATTAACCATCGTAAGGACTTAGAAAACTATTTATGAAGGTAAAAAAAGTTACTTAGTTCTGCTTTAATAAATAAATAAGATCTATTGGTTTACCAACTTTTCCATTTTCAAAACTAAATAACAATGACCGTCTCTAAATGAAGAGCTTTTTAATATAGTAATAAATTTTTTTTTGACAAAACATTTTCACATTGAAAAACCAGATTTATTTTTATAAAACCAACATGTTTCCTCATATATTGACATTGTTTTCATCTTATATATGGGACCTGCCTGCCTATGAAGACTTCAGTGTCAGCGTTTTGTAACTTTTTGATCGTAATGTATCAGACAGACTGTTGATGCACAGGGGCCTGGGTGTCAATGGAGGCAAAGCTGTCTGTAGTTTCAACAATGATGGAAAATATTTAAACACCTGAGCCCTCTTTCAATTCTGTCCGGCAAAATATTATTCCTATGGGAACTGTTTGGTCATTTCTGAGCCTGGCTGGAGCTGGAGAGGCTGACTCATTCAGGGAGGGGGCCTGAAACCAGAGGCTACTGGCTGCTTTTGACTGACAAAAAAGCAGCCAATGTCAACACAACACCACCGCACTCATGTAATGTGCTGATTAACCCTTAACACACTTACTAAACACCTGGCTGCTGTGAGAGCTACAAGTATGCTTTCATATTTTCATTTAGACCAAAAGAATTTAACTACAAGTTCAAAATATGCTTTATATAAGTAAGGTGACCACTATATATATATATATAAGTCAGCTGATATTTTAAACTGCTTTTTAAACCATTGCTACAAATGATTATATACATGTTTATTAGAGATTCTCGCACCACAATGTCTAGATTTTACTGGTAAAAGTCTCACTACACTCTTAAAAAAATAAAGGTTCCAAAAGAAGGTAGAAGTTCAATTTTGGGTTCCCCAAATATCCTTTAAGGAGTTAAGGTTAAAAGAACCCTTTTTCTTAATGTAAAGAACATTTTAATAATCTCAAGAACCTTTTTCCACAAAAAATAAGCTTTTGTGCAGTGGATAAGTTCATTATGGAACAAATGATGCCAATAAAGAACCTTTATTTTTTAAGAGTGTAGGCGAAAGTGTATCTTTTTTTTACTAGTGTTTCGTCGGCAGTAGTCTTACCATTGATGGGGTAAAGCTCTAACACTCCTCCCATGTCTATCAGCTCTGTCCCCACCAGCTTCAGTATTGATACATGGCGAAGACCTGCAAATCCACCAACACAAAAGGAATATTTAGGTTAAAGTGTAACAGACTAAACTCCCCCCTGAGTCTTCAAATGTTCCCCTGCTGACATTTAGGCTGTTTAAGGGGCGTGTTTGTGGCTTACAGATTGTTGTTAATGGAATATGTGGGTGATGAATTAATAAACAGAGCTATTACTCAAGTCATGTATGTTTGAATTGACTGCCAAATTCACATTCACTGTGGTAACTGATGTCAGTTTAAATGGAAGAGAAAGCCAGTCTTTTTTTTTCATGTCTAGTCAAACATCATTGTAATTGTTCTAAAAACTTTTCCTGGTTGCATTCTGTCACATAATAATTTGTTTTTTACAGAGCTGCGTTAAGTTGTGACGTCAATTTGGAAACTAATCGTCCATGGGTTCCCTTTAGTATTTTCAATGTTGTTGTTTTTTTGTTTTTTTTTGAATAGCAATTTAAATTTTATGAGTAAAATAAGGCATGTGGTTAACATTATTTCAAGACACTTTCACATTTTGTTCTACCACATAAATTATACAGTCATACATCCCATGTGAAATTTGAAGCAGTTGTTCTTTTAAATGTAAGTTGTTAACAATTTTCTTAATTGCTATTATTCACTAGTTTATTTATAACTAGGAACAGTTGTAAATGTATGATTTCCACCAGCATTTCATGAGGAATTGGCTTCTTCTGGACTAAGAACATGAGGCTACAGCTCACTATTAGCTGTCCAGGTGTGGTCACTAGCTATGGTCAACACTTAGACCAACAGGTATGAAACTGGCTAGCAAACAACTACTAATAAATATATATTTTTAAATATAAGTCTAATATGCAAAGCTATATAATATAAAAAGGAGGCACTCAAGAGCTTGCTGCAATGATGAATAAATGCTTAGCTAATTACATGAGTTATATGCTTGTCAAGATTTCTGGGACAAGATACAAAATGGAAGAAACATTCACTGCTGTTGTGTCAAAATTATTTTGTGGGAAACATTTTTGACTGTAAGTATCATCAGGAATACACATTGTTCTTGGGAATAATACCAAGAAAAATTCCAAATCCATAATTCAGTGGAGTTAGAACTGGCTTGGTCTGAACTACAGTTACAATGATCTGGTTTCAATCTTCGCTGAGTGACAAGAGAAATCAATGTGAGATATTATCTTGGCAAACTTGAGACATGAGAAGGAAACATATGCAAACCCTGCGGGTAAAAAGGTCAGTCTGTAGTAAGAGTCTCTGAAGAATAACAACCTCTGCAATAATGCAATATTTATGTGCAACAATGTGATCTGGTCATTTTATCGAATTCTCCTTCAATGACATCCTATAGTTTGGTGACTATCATACTTACCCAGGTTGCACGCCTGACTGGTCAGTGCATAGAGTTGTTGCTGATAAGCCCATTCCTCATCATTTGGTGCAGATATGACAAACAATCGCCGTCTCCAGCGGAACCTATGCGATCATAGACAAAAATCATTAGATGGATTACTATTAAGGAATGTATTAAAATCAGATATTTTATACTATAATAAAAATGATGGTAATGATTTGTAATTTTTTTTTTTTTTTTTTTTTGATAGAGAGATCTACTTGATAGATTAAACGCAACAATATATTGAACATTTTAGATCTTACCTAACAGATAAATAAGTTAAAGCAAAAAACTGATTCTATAAAACGAAAAAGGTTTTGCTGGTTAGCATGGTCTGGTTAAAGAGTTAGTTCACCCAAAAATGAAAATTATGTCATTTATTACTCACTCTCATGTAGTTCCACAACCAAAAGACAAGCAGTGTTTTGAAATCGCCCAACATAAGATATTGTTGAATAAAGTTGCTGTTTTGTTATTTTTGGCGCACAAAAAGTATTCTTGTCGCTTTATAATATTAAAGTTAAACCACTGTAGTCACATGAACAGTTTTAAATATGTTTTTAGTAGCTTTCTGGCTATTGAAAAAGGGAGTGTTATTGCTGGCGATGCAGGCCTCACTGAGCCATCGGATTTTATCAAAAATATCTTAATTTGTATTCTGAAGATGAACGAAGGTCTTACGGGTGTGGAACGACATGAGGGTGAGTAATTAATGACAGAATTTTCATTTTTGGGTGAACTAACCCTTTAACTGCATGGTAGATTTTGTAACTACACCATCTGGACACAAAGAGCACATTCTCTATTCTGCCTAAACACATTTTTGTTAATAAATGATGTACAAATATGTGTGAGAACTGCTATGAATTAAAGACAACTTAGGATGGTATAAAAGCACAGATTTCATTCTTTTGGTGATCCCCTGTGAGCCCCTGCTCCAGCACAGCAAAATTTCAATGGAAAGAGCTTTACCTGGAAAGGAAGTTCTCCAATGATCTTGGCTTGTCTTCTTTTTTACACGTCACCCCATCACGTTTCTGTTGTTCCATCTCTCTGATGCGCGAGGAAAACGTGTCGATGTGGTCAAAAACAGCCTTCATTGCAATTGGCACTTCATAGTATTGCTGGAAATAATAAAAAGAGATATACAACTTATACAGTCAAATATACAGCCTCATAGAGGGTTAGAAACCGAATACCTTTACTAGTAAGGGGATTTTCTCAATAGGTTCTGAGCAGCCAAGAATGCCTAACCTAAAATTACGTGTCAAATTGACAGATCTGTGAAGAATTCTTGACATTTTTCTGCAAACCACAACAAATATGCTGTTCAAGCAAGAATGCAATGCAAAACGCAACGTCCAATATCACATTTCTTCTGTGGAAGTTACATAGAGACACATATTTTATTATTGTGTATTAATTAAACTACATTATTTAATTTTATTATTATTTTATTCTTTTTTAATATCATTTCATATTTATTATTACACTAATATGTATATGATCTTATTTTATTATGTAACATTTAGTTTAAACGCTACATTATTTTATTAGCTTTATATTGACTATTACATCAAATTCAGCTCATGAAGGCATAATGACACTGAATTGAATTACTTTGGATGTTAAACATGTTCACTAAAACATAAGAGTAAAACTCATTTACAAGAACCATGATGATCCATGTTTATTTGTGGGCAGTTTATGATTTAAAATAGTCAGTTTTGTCAACATTCAGCTCTCACAATTCAATCTAAGCTCTACATGCCCAGAATTAAATCAGTATTTGCGAGCGTCTCTGAGGATTTTCAATAAATTTTACTTTCTGTCCACCTCCTGACTGCACAGTGGCTTCTTTGTTTATTCCAGCTGTCCGCAAACAGAACTCAGCTTTGCGCTGGCACACCTCACATACCGCTGAAAAGTACTGTGGAAGAAGAGAGCTTTAAAGCTGTGAAAAGGCAATGTGTGCCAATTTACGTGTCTTTTACCTTCGCTTTCATGTCCAGATCTGTGAGGACCATGTAGAAATCGCTGTAGGTCATTCCGTACTCTTTCCTCAGCTCTGTGATGAGATCCTGGTTCTCCAAATCCTCTTGTCTCAGACCTTTCATGGGCTTGTCATTCTCTGCAAAGACACCAAACAAAATCCCACAGACTGATCAACCAACCAGAGAGATTAATACAGAAGATTACAGATGGCTCCACAGTCTGCTAGTTTTGTTATGACTGCAGTTCAAAGAGACATGCGTGTCTTTCATAACATACAGTACGTAGGGCGACCCCTCCGGTGGGGTCAGTGCGGGTAGAACTCGGGACACTGAGGCCCTCTGAACATATGAGTAGCCCAATGCTGTTCTGTTGTTTGTCTAAATGGAAAATCACCAGACATGCAGTCTTTTAATGAAGTGCTGCAGGGCCGTAGGGATGGCAGCTCTGTATGTTTATTCTAGGAACATGGCTTCTTTTGCTCTAAAAGAGACAGATAAAAACAGAGCAACTCGTGTGAAAGACCCTCTTTAGTTTGTGGAAACTCTGCGGGTGCGTGAGACAACACCGGAGGATGCGGCCAACCCAAAGTATTTGTTTTCCTTTCCACAAAATCCAAAGAATTTCTCACTCTGATTTCTGGTGGACAACAAAACAGATGGTTTAAGGCACTCCACTTTCAGCATGGGAGGTGAACTACAATAAAAAACGAATCAAAGTGGAGGCAAAATGCTATTTTTTTTTTTTTCCTATAAACATTTGGTTTTCATTAAATAAGCTTTTTATTTGTCTCTCAGGACAAAAATAAATAATAAGGAGGTACTCACTGACACTAGATAAACAACAACTAGAAATCTGGATATAAATAACTATAATTTTCAAATAATAATGATAAAATGAAACCCTCTTTCTGCATAGTTATATCATAGGCATTACAAACGGAAAATGAAAGATTAGATTTAGCCTCAGCAGCGCTCCTAATTATATATGCCTACCATAGCCACAGCACAGGACCTTTAATTGTGGTTCAGGAACCGCTGATCATACAGTCAGTCATGTTTCCTTTCTAGTACCTCTGATGCTGCACTGGAACCAGTCACAGTGAGCTGGCAGGCTATAAATTCTCAGAACGTGCCAGACTGATATACGCCTTCACAGAGAGCCTTGTGTTCACTCAGCTGCCTTTAAGAGGGAGATGTTTATGAGCACCTGCTTTGCTTCTATTTGTCCATCCTGTGGCAGTGATAGTGACCCCTCATACACAACCATGTGACGCAGACCAGACTGATGAGTATATGGAACAAAAGTCGAAGCCGTGACTCATTCAGACGCAGTCCAGCTGATGATGATGTCGTCGTTAAACCCTTTCACAGCATTTCGTCTTAACGCTTGTAGAATAGTGTGACGTCCAGAGAATTATCATCAAATAACAGTGACAACCAGGGTAGCGCAAAATTTGGGTTTGGAGAATTGGCTTGTTGTCCATCGATGAACTGGATTTTGAATTGGCCATAAACCAAAAGAAGTTGAACTGGAATTGAAATTGGACAAGAGAAGAAAGATCTATCTATAAACCTTCAAAACCTCAAAGCGTTTTAAACTATTTTTAAATCTAGGCTTTTTAAAAAAGATTATATGAATTTCTTTGAATTTCAATTCATTTCAAATCTACTTACATTCAAATTCAAATTGCAATTCTGCATCCTGCATCAAATACAGGAATCCAGTGGGAATTTAAATGGTTTTCTCAATTCAATCCTCAATGACAACAGGTAGCATTCAAAGCAAATTTTCAGATAAAACTCTGGTGTTAATTAACTCATCATTTCTGAGTGAGTGAGCCTTTGGAATTACTCCAACAACAAATCAAGCCATAGGCTTCCCTGCTTTTGGAGCAGTGCATCAAATAGGTACAATGAAGAAACTGTAAGAGTAGAGTAATGTATGCTTTATCCACACATCCTACAAAACTGGCTTGTCTGCCAAAAACTGAGTTGCTGAGCTAAAACTCTCCAGTCAGAATATCAGCTACAAAGGAAACAGACATTTTCCCATGTCTTGGATAATGAACTAGAGAAAATAACGTGCCATGGCAGACTCTGCTCCCTGCTCCCACTCTTCCATCTGATTCATCTAGCAGCATTCCGTGACACTTGAACAAGCACCATTCACTCCATTCCCAGACCAAACTTCAAGTTCCTTTGCTGTGAGGTTTTGTGTCATATGAGGTCATAATCTGGAAAACTGCTTCCCTAACTTACAAGTGAGTGCCAACTGTTGGATAAAAGGCACTTTTTGTTTGCCATACAAATGCTCTTAATCTCCAGCAGAAGAAAATGGCTTGTGTTTATCATATCCATCTTCGGTCTAATCATTCATAGCTCCATGTCACAACTAGTAAAGCTCTCAAAGAACAGGAAACAGTTGTTCTTTTTTATGAATGTGCAGGATTTTATGATGGGTGGCCTGAGATCTGTTTAGCTCAGCGGGAATGGATGGAATGCTTTGACCGGAACTTACATAACCTGTGTTTAAATGTCCATATGTCAACACATGTCATGGATTCTCAACAGTGACTGTTAAAGATTGAGGAAAGGAAAACAATAGAAAAAGATAACAGGAAAAACACATACAGCGATGAAAACATTCTCCTATTTTCTAAGAGTTATGTTAACTTAAATGATGGTTGGTGGTTTGAATAATATGTAATCAATTAAAAAAAAACCTGTAAAAGTAGCTTACCAAGTTGGTAATGATCTATCTTCATGGTGCTGTTTGTAAGTGTCCCAAAGATGGTGATGATGGAGACCTTCCTGATTGCCATCTCACACACATGCTCCAAATATTCATCCCTCTGCTGAACATACATGGTGTTCTCTTCTGTTGGAGAGGTGATCAACTGAAGTATAGAGTTTAAAACAGAAGACCAGTAAATAATATTATAATAAAGAAATCCACATTTCTAAATCAGACTACTTAGAAAGCTACTCACAATTAGTCTCCTTCTGCTTTCAAAATAGTCTAAAAAGGTTGCCAGACTTCCTTTAGGTGGCGGCGGAAGCGGTGGTCTCTTTGTTGGTTTCTGATACTCCTCTTTCTCATGGATCTTTGAAACTTTCTTTCCATTTTTTCTACCGCCCTTTCCATCCTTTCCCCTCCTCTCCGCCTTGTCTTTCTTGGACAACTTGTCCGACTTTTTCTTCTTTTTATCTGTCTTGCCCTTGCCTTTCTTGGTGGGCACAATCTCTTCCTCCTTCTCTTCAGGATAGCCGTTGGTGGGCTTGCCTACATCATATTTCTCCTCGTAATCATTGCTAATTTCCTTATCGCCATTCTTTTTCTTAGTAGGCTTAACTTTAGGTGGTTTGTGTTGAGTAGGTATAATGTTGGTGTGTCTGTGGTTGTATTCTTTTTTATCAGTGCGGTTGTCTCTGTATTTTGCTGTGTCAGCCTTGGTGTAGACGGGAAGTGTGGTGGGTGAGGTTGTCTGGTACCTGTCCCTTCGGTTGTAATAGTAAGGCTCGGGGGTGGTCTTGTGAGCTGGGATCCATTGTGGGGTAGTATGAGCTCTAGTCGTCCTTAGAGTGGTGGTGGCCCGCGTTGTTGTGGTGGTGGATTGAGTTGTTGTTGTTGGGGGACGTGTGGTGGTGGTGGTGGTAGTCGCTTTGGTAGTGGTGGTAGTGGTCGTTGGTCTTGTTGGAGTAGTTGTTGTAGTCGGTCTTCGGATGGGTTTCCGGAACTCTTTTCTCCTTTCTGTTGGCGGGTCCACTTGGGAGTCAATGCTGGGGACACCCTCGACCACCTGACCCTCCACCCCAGCCCCTCTACACTTCTGCACAAAGCCTTTCTGCCTGACTTTCTCCATTTTGCGCATGGGCGACTGGTCGATAACTTCATACATCGCTTCCAGTCTGACAGGGTATGGGTAGCGCTCCTCTACCTGAAGCGTCTTCTTAAGAAGGACCATCCCAAACTTTCCTTTCTCTAATTTAAGAAAGTTCATTAGCCTGGGAATTAGAGTCGTATCCAATGGCTCTTCCATCACTTTGCCTTCATTAGTAATGCGTCTGATTTTCCCACCCAACTCCCCTTCCTGGTGAAACATGACAATCTGGTGCACATGCCGCTCGGCCAACTCGCAGTAAACCTCTGGTTTGAGAAGACTCATCATCAATCTGTAGTAACCATCAGAGTCATGAGGTGCGGAAATAACCAGTAGGCGATTTTTCCCTGCAAATGACGCCAATAAGTTTGGAGAACCGGCACTGCTTGGCATGCGGGATACTCTGGCCCTGGCTCCAGGTGTTCCATCATCTTGCTGGATTGGAATCATAGTCCCACCCTGTGCTGGTCTCCTTTGTGCCAAGATCTTTCTGGCTCGGACGTTCCTGGTAACGTTTATACCTTCATCTCCCTGCATCTGCTGGCGTTTATCATTGATCCATGAAGAAGAACGTGTTTTGATGATCTGACTCTGCCGTGATTGGTTTTGTCTTGCTCGTTTTATGGACAGCAGTCTGAGTTTTGCTTGTTTATCGGTCGGGCTGCTCTCTGACACGTAAACAGCCCATGTCAACAGACACAAAACACCAAAACCAAGCATGTACCTACTCTTCATGTTTGAAAACTTCAGAAACACTTAAGTCAGTAGAGATATACAATCCAGTAAAGCGTCATAAGATCCGATTTATTTTTAAGTGTTTATAATTCTGATGCTCAGCGCAAAACAGTGCAAAAGTTCTTTAAAACCATCTTTAGATGCTTAACAAACAAATATATATGTATATATTCTTAATAAAGACAAACTTTAGATCGACCTTTGTTTACCTGTACGTGCGTTTAGGAAACATTTGAACACTCAGCGCGTGGTATGGCTGATTCAAAGCAAAGGGGCATTTACTGCTGCCCAGCGCCACATTTTCTCATCGCATCGTTCCTGTATTGAAATGCATATACTCCTTTAATCAACTGAAAATATCTTCCATGAAGTAAATCTCCGGTCCTTAGTCAGACTTGGGAAGCGCCACTTCAACACAGCGCACGTCGTGAAAAATGAGAAAAAGTCAGAAATACTTCCAAAAGTATGGAAAACTCTCGGTGCGGCTCCTTATCACTGGAAGCTTTCCCAGACATGTCAAAAAGTAACAGCACAGCAGCCTCCGTATCCTCTGACGAGCGCACGGGACCAACCCATGCAGCTGGGGGTGCCAGTGCGCATAGATTTACTCCTGCAATAAGAGTGAACCTTTACCTTAAAACAGGCTTTCAAATCCTACATATGATGATCCCTTTGCGAGTAAACAATTCTTAAAAAATAAAGGCAGCTATATGTATAATGGAAAATTTAAACTGTGTTAGAAATATAGCAAATGTGATATTATAAGGTCAACATGTTGTTTCCAAAACTAAATACGTCTTGTTTTGTCACTGTTCAAGAGCTTTCTTAAAGTATTGTTTCAAGAAAATAGTGCCCAACGAAAGCTGACAATAGCGTGAAGACGCATATGTATCTGCCAAGACTGACATTAGTTGTTGAATCTAAAATGTTCTTGCATCATTGTTCCTTTTCAAGGTCGTTTTTATGGATTGATACATTGCACAGATATTCAACGACTGGCAACCCACAGAAAATATCATGAAGAGCAGTAACTCTGGTAATCTGTGATGGGGTCATATTTCATTAAGAAGAAATAAAATAGCTTTAAATGTAAGTCTCTACAGGATTGGGATCACTTAATCATCTACATATTTCAGAATATTTCACATTATACAGATTTTACATTCATAATCTTGTAGGTAGACTAGAGCCTCTTCAGACTAATACCTACAGCATATTATTGTCATCACAACATTTGAATAAATCATCAGATGTTTCTTTTTGCAGTAACCACCAGTCACATAACTTTTTAATTAGTCTTAATTATTAACATACGACTTAATGTTATGTTAAGTATCAAACTGTAGGCTAACAGGTCAAAATACTTAAAGGGATAGTTCACCCAAAAATGAAAATTTGATCTTTATCTGCTTACCCCCGGGCATCCAAGATGTAGGTGACTTTGTTTCTTCAGTAGAACACAAATTATGATTTTTAACTCCAACCGTTGCCGTTTGTCAGTCGTATAATGCATGTCAATGGGAACACAATGTATAAGGGTAAAAAAAAAAATTAAACCCTGCAGCTCGTGACGACACATTGATGTCCTAAGACATGAAACGATCGGTTTGTGCGTCGAAAAGAAATGAAGGTTTTTGATGAAAACATTCCAGTATTATTCTCCTTATAGTGGACTTCAATGGACTCCAAACGGTCAAAATTAGTTTTACTGCAGCTTCAAAGGGCTTTAAATGATACCAGACGAGGAATAAGTGTCTTATCTAGAAAAACGATGGGTCATTTTCTAAAAAATAAATGTATATGCTTTTTAAACACAAATGATCGCCTTGCACGTGCTTCCGCTTTCCGTATTCCTCAAAAAGCTTATGCGGTATGTCCAACGCCTTCCCTATTCAACTTACGGAACGGCGCAAGTTACGTTTTTTCCGTAAGTAGAATAGGGAAGGCGTAGAACATACAGTGTGAGCTTTTTGAAGAATATGGAAAGCGGAAGCACGTGCAAGGCGATCATTTATAAAGCATATACATTTGTATTTTTTTAGAAAATGACTGATCGTTTCACTAGATAAGACCTTTATTCCTCGTCTGGTATCGTTTAAAGCCCTTTGAAGCTGCACTGAAACTATAATTTTGACCTTCAACCATTTGGAGAGGCCATTGAAGTCCACTATAAGGATAATAATCCTAGAATGTTTTCATCAAAAATCTTAATTTCTTTTCGACCGAAGAAAGAAAGACATTAACATCTTGGATGACATGGGGGTGAGTAAATTATCAGGAAAATTTTATTTGAAAGTGGACTAATCCTTTAAACTACGCCAGAGCACGTACACACCTCACGCACCGGATGCCGTGCGCAAGGCAGTTGGACATAGTAGTGTATTAGAGGTAAAAAAATGATATATTGTTCGGTTTCTCGCACAAACCGATCGTTTCGTGTCTTAGGACATCAATGTGTCGTCACGAGCCGCAGGGTTTAATTTGGATTTGTCTGTGCATGTTTTTTTTTTTTTTACTCCTATAGATTGTGTACCCATTGACATGCATTATACGACTGACAGACGGCAACGGTTGGAGTTAAAAATCATCATTTGTGTTCTACTGAAGAAACAAAGTCACCTACATCTTGGATTTCCTGGGGGTAACCAGATAAACATCAAATTTTCATTTTTTGGGTGAACTATCCCTTTAACAATATCAGCAACTGAGATGGACTTCAACAATGGAGTATTGTAATATGAAAAAATAAAATAAAAATATGCAGGCTCCTTTGACATGTATACTCAACACATGTTTAGCTCTGTCCCTTAAAACGGCCCCAGACATGCCAGGTCTGGATGAGGTTACTGGATAACAGCTGCTGAGCAGAATCCAGGGGGTATATCATGGTAGTATATCTCACCATAAAAGATATGGTGATACTGAATATCACCATAATAGGCTGTACCTGCTACATGCTAAAATATACCAGTGCACTATTCTTCTCTGCAGCTGTCACATTATGTCTCTGAGCTCTATACACAGATTAATGAAATGCTGAAAAGGTGAAACAATTATTATTATTATTGTTATTTTTTTTATGAGAGGGCAAGGTCACATACATCCTCTAGTATGTCTATACAGTACACACATTCCATTCCATAGGCAATGTTATTTTTTAGTATCCTCTGATTTGATAACATCTGAATGTTGGGAATGATCACTAAGCTTGCTCCACATCTGGCTTTTTTTTTTTTTGTACTGCAATTGTCTACTGCTTATAACCCCAGCGTCTTTCTTACTTGTTACTGGTTTTTACTCCCTAAACAGATGCTCCAATGTGAGCAGCACATGCTTAAGGCTTTTTTCTAGCCTACAATCCTCTATTACCTTTCATGCTCACTTCCTGACACATGTGGCTCTTAATACAGTGTATCAGTCTGTAATAAAAAACATTTGTGTAAACAGCTACAAAAGATCATAACATCATATAAACAAAGCCCTTTAAATGACCAGAATCTCAGAAATGTGCAATTAAACTTATAACACTTTACATCCTTGTGCCAGTATTATATTACTAATTACTAGGCCCAGATGGAATCTGCAGACTTTTTGCACATTTTCTTACCTAATTTGGGGAGAAATATGTGGAAATGTGATAAATGGCAAAAAGGCTAAAACTTGAAAAAATAAAATAAAATTAAAATTATATTAAATTAAAAAAAATTAATATAGCATGATATTTAATAATGAACATGCAAGGGGTAGAGTATGTGTGCAACTTGTAGGCTGAATAATGACCATTTAAAAAATTTTTTTTAGAAATATTTGGAACATTTTGAGGAGTTCTGCAGACACAGATAGTGCGTGGGCTCTCTACAGTACTTTAGTACTTTGGGGGGTTCCCCTGGTAAAATTGGCATTCCAGGGGCTAAATATCATGTTATTTGGGGTCGCTCCAACCCGCGGAAATGAAAAACAACCCGCGGACACAGTGTTAAAGTAGCCCAATTCCGAGGGAAAATTCCGTGTATTCGGTCTTCCAGTTTCCACAGCTTGAAGGTAAAATCTTACGGATTAATGAATTAACCGCTCGTCTTAAAATCTTCCCGGTCTACTGACATTTGTTATGACATCCGCTTCGAACATTACAATGCTCGTGATAACTTTCTTTAACTCTACAATTTGTAAATCCATCAGTTAATTACTCTTCGACAGCTACGCCATAGAAATATACAGAGTTAAAACGGAAGTTCAAACACAAAATGCTAAAGATGGCTGCGCGCTTGTTTCTCTGGCGCATGAGGTCTATATGTGCCAACAATAAAAAAAGTTTATATATGGATACAGACCTCTACAGAATGCTTAATGCCTTTTGCTCAAACCTCACCCATGAACTCACAGTCCCCTTTCAATCTAATACACAGCTGCTCTTGTTTCCAAATGTGAAGTCTTCATTGTAAACTTAGAAGGGAAAGGTAGGCTAATATATGTCGTCAAATTTAATTTTAAGGACAGAAACATATTTTAACTCTTAATAATGTTTGGAGCATTTTATACTTAACACTATAAGGACCTCACTGAATCAGTAGCTTTATTTTTATGGAACTGTTTGCTAGTAAAAGCCTTGATATGATTGGCCCTGCTGCCAAGTAAAGAGCAAAAGCTACTGGTGAATGAGCCATGAAATAGACCAATGTGTTGGCACATGTTGAATAGCTGAGAATGGCATTAAAACTAGCTATTTAGTTTGTTTGTATGAAAATAAATGGCCTGAGCAATGCTTCAGATCAAATGTGCCATTAACCCATTCCAATTATAGTTTTTGGCACACTTTCACTGCAGCGTGAGTACCTGTATATTAAAAGAAAAATGTCTGTAATCTACCCACACAAAGACAAGACGCCATAAAAAGTAAAAGAAAGTGTTTAATGTAAGTTTAAATGTCACTGTATCATAGCAAAATATTTACTTATGATAAAATGAATTGAAACTATATACACATTTGATTTTCATAAGTTGTTGTTTGGCTTGTTAATGATGATTTGTGTTAATATTTTCAACTCTTGTTCCTTTCTTTTTTACACAGATCATATGAAGGCATCTCATACATTTGTTGTTCCATCCTGCTTCCATTTGAAATTACCTCGACAGCCCATAAAGTCTAGGTAAACTCATAATCTCTCCCAGGTTAGTTCCACTATAGCACAGACTTCTGTCAAACAGGCAGTACAGGAAGAGCATGAAGTGTAATCTGTTCTCCATGTGAAATTAAACCCAGGACAAGTCATTAATTTTCTTCTCACTGTTTGTGTGCCTGGAGCTCTTGCAACAGTGTGCACATTCGACCTTGCAAACATTACAGTAGAGTGTCATCACTCTTTGTCAGGTGTAGAACTTGACCATGCAGTGACCCAGAATAGATTATTGTGTAAATGTACATGTAAAAGTTATGTATTAAGGGATAGATCACCCAAAACATTATTTTAGTATAATTGATAAACTATTATATATTTATTTAATACAGTACAGTCCAAAAGTTTGGAACCACTAAGATTTTTAATGTTTTTAAAAGACGTTTCGTCTGCTCACCAAGGCTACATTTATTTAATTAAAAATACAGTAAAAAACAGTAATATTGTGAAATATTATTACAATTTAAAATAACTGTGTACTATTTAAATATATTTGACAAAGTAATTTATTCCTGTGATGCAAAGCTGAATTTTCAGCATCATTACTCCAGTCTTCAGTGTCACATGATCCTTCAGAAATCATTCTAATATGCTGATCTGCTGCTCAAGAAACATTTAATGTGTACAATTGTACAAAATATTTGTAGCCTTGGTGAGCAGACAAAACTTCTTTTAAAAACATTAAAAATCTTAGTGGTTCCAAACTTTTTGGACTGTACTGTACTTTGAATTAGATTTTATTTTTATTTTAAACTTTATTTTAATAATTTTGCTTTGTGTTTTTGTCATTTCTTTTTTACAATGTTTTCCTCATATTTGTCCATATACTATAGTTTTTATTAAGTTTTAGGTTTATTTAATTTTAGTTATTTTAGTACTGCAAATTAAATTAAATTATTTTTTTTAATTAGTTTTTGTAATAATAACCATGACCCAAATATTTAGCTTTTATTTAGAAAATTCTGTCATTATTTACTCACACTTGTGTCATTCCAAATCTGTATGACTTTCTTTCTTCTGTTTATTATATTATTTTATGTCTTTATTGTAGAGGATATTGGAATATGTATAGGATATTATATGTGTACCAGGTCAGACTCAAACCACAGCTCTCATACTGTATGTATAATCCACTGCACCACAGCTCTCCCTAAAACTAAAATATAATCAATGTGATTGTCTTAGCAAAGTGCTTGATGTTTCTGTAGCACAACTGATTAAGTATGGTACTATAAATGATAAAATTATTGGTTTGATTCCCAGGAAACACATTATTATTGGAGTTCTATTGTGTTTAATTATTTGATTATGAATCTGCTTTCTGCCACAGACCACAAACATAGGTAATTATTCTGTATTCCAGCTCTGCTCCAAACAGTTTTCAGTCTCTGAGTTAGTTCACAGTTTTGGGTTTATTCATAATTTGGTCCAGACCATCTTGAATTTTACCAGATAAAGCACCTGTTTTTGGTTATAAAGAACAGAGTTTGTTTTGACAACGCAGTGCTTAAATTGGACACCTCACAGAGAGCATGTAAAAATCCTAGTTCAAACAAACTAATCTACTTTGTTTATCGAGAAAAATTTAACAATTGTATGTCATTTTAGATGCCATTTGTTATGAGTATGTTTCAACTTACTGGGATTCTTTTTATGCTTTCATGTCATTCTAAACTGATTTGAAAATGTTTAATTACCTCCCTCTCTTTAAAAAATTATAATTCAAAGACCTCATTATTTGTTTTTTATTTGATGTATCTTTCAATCGGTCCACAACATCAAATGCGTCCCTCAGAATTATGTTTGAAGAAGGATAGCCAGCTATTTTATATTAAACCTTTAAGGAGCCAGCTCTGACTTCAGTGTTTGAATAAGGCATTCCACATTCAGGCATTAGAACAACATTCTGTGCTCAGATCCAGGCAGGACTGACCCACCTCTCCCAGTCCTCGCCCCCACACATTCACCTCTCTCCCAGTTTCCACTTCCCTTTTGCAATACACACACATGCAACCTCCCCCCCACTCACACACACAGAAAAGGCCAAGGTTACTTGTGTACACAGTAGAAAAGGTCCAGTCAGTCTAGAGTTGTAATGTTAGCATTTAATCGCCTATGTCTGCACATTTTTACTTATGTGTTATGTGTACTTTCTGTTCTTTTTTGACAATTTGGAGTATGTTAGCAGTTGCCAGATTTTATGACTGCTGTCTTTGATTTTTATCGTAGCTCCTTTAAATAAATTAAAATGCTACATGTCAGATGATCCCACTACATAAAATAACCTCATTGAGTTGCATGTTTAATTCAGCGAATTAAAGGTGCTAAAGAGGATGTTTTGTTTTATACATTTTTGCAATATTACTTGAAACTGTCTTTACTAACTGATAAAAGACTATTTATTAGGTGCACTGAAAGTAATAATATTAATATACATCATCTGTGCACGAGGTAGGGCCTTAAAAACATCAGCCAATCGTTTACGCGATCATCGCGTAAACGATTGGCCCTCTGGCTTGTCAATCACTGCCATGACGTTCCTTGTGAGAGACGTGCGCGGATTGGCCCTCTGGCTTGTCAATCATTTTATTTAAAGCAAATATACATAATACAGAATAAGCAATTATGCTGTACTGGTAGTCAGTTTTCATCATTATCACTATATCTTAACAGTTTTTCTACCTTCTCTTCTTCTATTTCTCTTCTTGATTGCACTTTAAAAACACATTTACTCTTCAGAGGAATTCCTTTATGAGAAAAAAGCACTCAAACATGTGTCTTTGACTGTTAAAGGCAGGGATGGTCTGTTGTAGTTCTCTAATAAGAACCATCAGTGGTGGTTTAGTCTCGTGGGCTTCCTGTGGACATTTGTTCTGTATGTGTGTGTGTGTGTGTGCAGCAAACCAGAGCTTTCACGTTTGTGGTGACCCTCCCATCAACAAAAGCAGATCTGGTGGGTTACATGAGTCTTATTGTGCTATGACAAAACACGTGACAGATGTTGTGCTTGCCGTTTAGCTGTAAATATTTTGAAAACTATACTTGACACTGAGAAATGTTTGGCTGCAGGAAAAATTATTTGTTTATGATGGTGGTCTTCTGAACATCACCACTGGAGGGACTTTTAAGGGCCAGTTAAGAACATTGTCATTCAATTTAGGTAGTTAGAGTCACATTAGGATTTATATTCTTTTACTTTTATTAACAAACTAAATAAACTATTGATTATTGAGGCTAATGTTAAAGGTTAGCATTGTTGTGGGTGAGACATCTATGGATTTGTGAGGCAATGAAATTTTACTGAGAGCCAGGGTAATTGATTTCTTATGGACAAAACCTTGAGGAACATCTGTTCTTTATTTCCTCAGAATCAGAATGATGGTGAATTGTGTGTGATATCTGGATAACTGCTCTGAATTATGTTCCATATTCAAAACAAACAAAACCTAACATCATTCAATATCAGAATAAATGGAAAAAAGACAATGTAGACACAATTTACTTTATCGGCTTATCCACTTTACTGTTTCCTTCTAGTTTTTAATATTTAGGTTTGCTTTTGATTTATAGAGAAAAAAAGACATATAAAGGGCTTGAGTGAATGAACAGTGTTTCAGTGCTACAAGTTCAGCGTTTCACTCCATCTGCTCAGATACATACCACATTGCCAGCTCTCTTGGTTTTGTCAGTGCTTGCTTTACAGTACTTCCCAGAATCATGAGAATAACTGTAGATGATGCTGAGTTTCCTTGCTGCCATGCAGTGGTTTATTCCCATTGCTGACCTCACCATATGAGCGTGAAATGTGTCCTTCTGTTATTGTCTTTTTCTTATTAATTAATATTATTCCCTCATGTTGTACAGAATGCGTATGAAAATTAAAGCAGAGAGGCACTCTGCCAAAATGAATTATGTTAACATTAGGGTACTACTTGCATTTAATATGAGGTCTAAAAAAAATCCTTTTGATTTTGACATGGATAAACACAACTAAATCTGCATGGGCTAAATTTGACTCTGTTATATGCCAGAGTAAATAAAGCATATGCTATATGTGTTGAATCAACACAGTTCAGATGTGAGACATATTCTTTGCTCTTGTAAATTTGGTTGGGCTTGTGTCCAAAAATCCTTTTCCAGTACTTTTCCATAACCTCTTCTTGTACATGGAGTCAGGACATGTTTGATTGGTTCTGCTGCACATGGAGCGTGTTAAAGGTCACATTTTTCGAAAACCTCTTGACTGTTGAACCTCTTGAATTACAATTTGAACGTTACAAAATATTTTGTCAACACTGGACACTCAAAGTGAATGTTTCAAATCATTTGTCTTCAGAATTATAGCAAGCGCATGGAGTATACGTCAGAAATAGAATGACATAGACTATCTGTATACCGTCAGTAACGGTGCAGTCATATTTAACTCTATTCAGCGCTTTTTTCTTTCTTTTTTTCTTCAGTGATTTCAGTAGGAATCCATATGATCTGGTATTTTTCAGCTCAGATTTTGCAACTGGTGCAGTGAATTCACCATGTTGACCAACAGAAAGCTGCATGGTTTGAAAGTGACTTCTTTGTGAATTGTGCTTCATACAGTACATTGCTACACTATTGACAATAGACAATGGACCTTTTTGCCAGCAAAATTTCACTAATGTAACTTAATGAAGCCACTCGCTAATGTACTCATTGGTGCATCCAGTGTAGACAGCTTATTTATAAGGGGCTCTATTAGCTTTTGACATGCTTGGGTCCGGTGTAGACAGGGTGTCAGTCTTAACTAATGTGAATTGCAGCTATTAATTCAACAAAACCTATGCATAGAATTTACATCTCTCTTGTTTTACTCCATAAACAATTCATTTTAGAACTTCCTTCATCCAGTGTCCTTTGTATAAAAGAATTTTGACACTAATTTGTAAAACTCACTTTTTATCCATACAGACATTTGTTGTCACTGTAGAAGAGCTTAAACTAACCTTGCATGATCGCATAATGACAGAATGACAAAGGCTAATTGATCTAACAGACCTCTTCTATGGAAACTTCATAAGGTCAGCTCACGGGCCTACTGGCAGTAAAAGCCAGCATTGACAAAAAAAAAGAAACTGAATCATCCAACTATAGAACATTCTTTCCAATTACTAAAAACTGAAGCAAGGAAAAGGCTGCGTGATTCACTTCACATCACACGTTTTTTTGTGAATCAGGGAAAGTATGAGAATTTCCACTTTAAATGATATGTAGAGGTCTCTAACCCAAATAAAATGGACATGTGGCTACTAAAAAGAGAGGAATGTGGGGGGATTGGTTATTAATAAGGTGGTTTCAGCAAGAGGGACATATTTTGTCACATGTAAATTAATGAGGCCCTTGGGTAAATAATATAATATTGAAGAATGCAGGAAGGCATAAAGATAAGTTACAACCAATTCCATGCACAGGTGTCAGAAACCACTAATGCTTCCTTAAGTGTGCGTCAGGAGCTCACTGTCTGCTGGAGAAAAATGTACATGCAAACCATTGTGCTCTTAGCATTATTTAATTTGATCAATGCCATCAATTTAAGTAAATGAATCCCATATTCAAGGGTATGTTTGCCAAAATATGTGGTGATTTTAATTTTGTGGAACTACATGTCTCACAAAATCAAGTGTCTGCTAACACTTAAGTACCAAAAAGCACCACAGATTTCTTCTATTTAAAATGTAAAACAAACTTGTTAATAAATTCCAGAGAACACATAATGAATAAAAAATATGTAAAAAATAATTGTACTTTTATTAATTTTGATAGAATGTGAAACCGAAAACATTTTATTAATTTTGTATTGCTCGACTCCACTAGTATGCTGTACTTGTATGCTGTCACCTGGAACATTGAAAGTTTTGTGGTGCTTGTTGTCACCCTCTGTGGTCCATACATTTTTGTATCATATCTTATTGTATATTTTCAGAAAAAGACTGGAAAGGTGGATAAACATAGCACTATGCTTTGCAGAAATATTTAAAAATCCAGTGACAATTGCACACATTCAAATGGCAATGTGTTCCACTAGTTTTTTTAACTGGGGCTATTTATTTCTGTCACACGCTCTCACGGAAGCGTCTAAATTATGTCCTCTTGCCCTCAGGATTGTTAAGCTGGCAGCTCATAAAATATATATACTTGGAATCATATTAGACACTCTTCACTGCATAAGTATGCGTTTTACCACAAAACATTGCTTTGAACAAACTCAGAAATGGTATACACATGGAGCTTTTGAATCTTATGTTATCTCTTTACATTTTACAGCATGAAATGTATTCTAGTTTAGCTGATAGACTAAAGATAATTTGTCTCTGAACAATAATTCAAAAAACAAAAAAGTACAAGATCTGGCAAGCAAATGTTTGACAGGAAAAGCTGTCTGTGGCAGATGGGGAAGGTCTGCTGGCCAGGAATGCAATTTTTCAAGGAGTTTCAAACGTTACATCAATAAGACATGGCGATAATGCCTCCTACTGGTAGCTCGTGTCAAGCGTCACTTTGCTTATTCCCAACCGCCCAATTTGATCTGTTTTCACCATCATATGGACGAAGGAAGTAGGCCTAGTAGAATAATAGAAAAGAACAAACAGATTTTTTAAATCCTCCTTGGCGTCAACGTGCGTACTTAAACTATGTTTTTAATGATTTGCATTATTTAAAATTTTGAATAAACGTGTGAGTTTGTCCCTTTATATTTCGTGACAGGCAGACAAAAAAAATCAATGTAGCGTGACACCACCTGCTGGATTTACGGATTACTGCACATGTCGAAGCAACAGCGTATTTATGTTGTAGAAAAAAAAAAAAAATGTCTCTTCAAATAATGTTAATCACAGACCTCATTAATCTTTTTTTTTTTTTTTTAACCAAAGAGTCAGTATTATTTTAAGCCATACAAAAGTTTTAAAAAGCTTGAATTCGTTGATCTGTAATTTATTTATATAAAATATTTTTCATTGTCAGAGAAAAATAATGAATATACTTTTCTTTCAAAGCCCATTATTTGTCTCCATATGCAAAAACATTTCATACTTCTGCCCCCTGGAAAACAAGCACGCAACGCGGTGTGACATACAGTATCTCACAGAAGTGAGTACACCCCTCACATTTTTGTAAATATTTTATTATACCTTTTCATTTGACAACACTGAAGAAGCTACAATGTAAATTAGTGAGTGTTCAGCTTGTATAACAGTGTTAATTTGCTGTCCCCTCAAAGTAACTCAACACACATCCATTAAAGGTGCCATCGAACGTTTTTTTTACAAGATGTAATATAAGTTTAAGGTGTCCACTGAATGTGTCTGTGAAGTTTCAGCTCAAAATACCCCATAGATTTTTTTAAAATTAATTTTTTTAACTGCCTATTTTGGGGCATCATTAACTATGCACCGATTCAGGGCTGCTGGCCCTTTAAATCTCGTGCTCCCTGCCCATCGAGCTCACGACTCTATAATACAGTGCATTTATAAAGTTCACACAGCTAATATAACCCTCAAATGGATCTTTACAAGATGTTCGTCATGTATGCTGCATGCATGCTTTGGGTCATGTGAGTATAGTATTTATTTGGGTGTTTACATTTGATTCTGAATGAGTTTGAGGCTGTACTTCGTGGCTAAAGCTAACATTACACACTGTTGGAGAGATTTATAAAGAATGAAGTTGTGTTTATGAATTATACAGACTGCAAGTGTTGAAAAATGAAAATAGCGACGGCTCTCTTGTCTCCGTGAATACAGTAATAAACGATGGTAACTTTAACCAACAGTAGCCTACATTAGCAACATGCTAATGAAACATTTAGAAAGACAATTTACAAATATCACTAAAAATATCATGTTATCATGGATCATGTCAGTTATTATTGCTCCATCTGCCATTTTTCGCTGTTGTTATTGCTTGCTTACCTAGTCTGATGATTCGGCTGTGCACAGATCCAGACGTTACTGGCTGCCCTTGTCAGATGCCTTTCATAATGTTGGGAACATGGGCTGGCATATGCCAACATTGGGGGCGTACACCCCGACTGTTACGTAACAGTCGGTATTATGTTGAGATTCGCCTGTTCTTCTGAGGTCTTTTAAACAAATGAGATTTATATAAGAAGGAGGAAACAATGGAGTTTGAAACTCACTGTATGTCATTTCCATGTACTGAACTCTTGTTATTTAACTATGCCAATATAAATTCAGTTTTTAATTCTAGGGCACCTTTAATGTCTAAACCGCTGGACACAAAAGTGAGTACACCCTTAAGTGAAAATTGTGTCAAAGTGTCAATGTTTTGTGTGGCCACTAGGGGTGCAACGGTTCAAATTGTTCACGGTTCAGTTCGTATCACGGTTTTAGGGTCACGGTTTCGGTACTATTCGGTATGTGCTATGTTCAGGGAAAATAGGACTATTGTCTAAAAATAAAGAAAATAAGAACAAATAATCAAACTACAAGCAACAGCACAAATAAATACAATAGAGCAAATATTCAAATAAAATAAACTGCTTTTCAGGTTTTTCAGGTATCTAACAGTAGTTTTCAGGTACAGAAAATGGATATAAAATAACACTGCATATTATCTTCACCTATAAAATAAATCAAGATTAATCATTGTTGAAGTTACAAAAGCTATTCAGTCAAGAGCAGTGAGTGATTTCTTTGTCATTTGTTGTTTGATTTAACATTAAAAACACAGGCAGCAGGAATATTTTTTTTCCCTTTAAGACATAATGCATGATCCAGTACATATACTGTTACACATGCGTTGTCTTTCTCGACTATAATATGTTCACTTAAGACATAACCGGCTATGTTTGCTCGGATTCTCACCAAAACGGGCATGCTGACATAATATTTGTATGAATTTGTCCACTGAAGCTCAAGAGAACTCGCGCTGTCTGAAATAAGCATCAAATCTTCTCACAGCGTGCACAAGTTGTCTTTTGCGTCTTGATCTTGAATGTTTAAATCAGCAAGGCTTAAATGAGTTTAGTTTAAACACGGATAGCAACGTGTGCTGTTCAGGTCTCACCTGCGCTCACGTGCTATCAACACCCGGGTGATGACGGTGTAAATTACTGGACATTAGAGCAAACGGGACTTGAAGTGAACAAAGTTTACAAAGCGTTTTGTCCACGCTTTTTCATCATCGCTGTTGTAACGTTTTGGGAAGCCAGAATGCGCATCCATCGACTGAAACATACATTATCTGAACTCTGTCAGTCTTCCACGTTGCTATTTTAAACAAACCATATTAGATGCGTTGTCATTCGAGATGGACCGCAATGCAAATGCATGCCGAACCGTAAGTGGAGAACAGTACGGTTAGAATTTTTTTACCGAGAAACGTTGCACCCCTAGTGGCCACCATTATTTTCCAGCACTGCCTTAACCCTCTTGGGCATGGAGTTCACCAGAGCTTCACAGGTTGCCACTGGAGTCCTCTTCCACTCCTCCATGACGACATCACTGAGCTGGTGGATGTTAGAGACCTTGCGCTCCTCCACCTTCCGTTTGAGGATGCCCCACAGATGCTCAATAGGGTTTAGGTACCCTCAGCTTCTTTAGCAAAGTAGTGGTCGTCTTGGAAGTGTGTTTGAGGTCGTTATCATGTTGGAATACTGCCCTGTGGCCCAGTCTCCGAAGGGAGGGGATCATGCTCTGCTTCAGTATGTCAAAGTACATGTTGGCATTCATGGTTCCCTCAATAAACTGTAGCTCCCCAGTGCCGGCAGCACTCATGCAGCCCCAGACCATGACACTTCCACCACAATGCTCGACTGTAGGCAAGACACACTTGTCTTCGTACTCCTCACCTGGTTGCCGCCACACACGCTTGACACCATCTGAACCAAATAAGTTTATCTTGGTCTCATCAGACTACAGGACATGGTTCCAGTAATCCATGTCCTTAGTCTGCTTGTCTTCAGCAAACTGTTTGAAGGCTTTCTTGTGCATCATCTTTAGAAGAGGCTTCCTTCTGGGACGACAGCCATGCAGACCAATTTGATTCAGTGTGCAGCGTGTGGTCTGAGCACTGACAGGCTGACCCCCCACACCTTTGCAGCAATGCTGGCAGCATTCATGTGTCTATTTCCCAAACACAACCTCTGGATATGATGCTGAGCACGTGCACTCAACTTCTTTGGTCGACCGTGGCGAGGCCTGTTCTGAGTGGAACCTGTCCTGTTAAACCGCTGTATGGTCTTGGCCACCGTGCTGCAGCTCAGTTTCAGGGTCTTGGCAATCTTCTTATAGCCTACGCCATCTTTATGTTGAGCAACAATTCTTTTTTCAGATCCTCAGAGAGTTCTTTGCCATGAGGTGTCATGTTGAACTTCCAGTGACCAGTATGAGAGAGTGAGAGCGATAACACCAAATTTAACGCACCTGCTTCCCATTCACACCTGAGACCTTGTAACACTTACGAGTCACATGACACCGGGGAGAGAAAATGGCTAATTGGGCCCAATTTGGACATTTTTACTTAGGGGTGTACTCACTTTTGTGGCCAGCAGTTTAGACATTAATGGCTGTGTGTTGAGTTATTTTGAGGGGACAGCAAATTTACACTGTTATACAAGCTGTACACTCACTTCTTTACATTGTAGCAAAGTGTAATTTCTTCAGTGTTGTCACATGAAAAGATATAACAAAATATTTACAAAAATGTGAGGGGTGTACTCACTTGTGTGAGATACTGTAACTTCACATTTTCTATATGCCCCAATCAATATTCTTGTCTCTATTCAGCACCTTTAAACTTGTCCCCTCCCTCAATTGTGATTCATTCTTTAGATTCAATATTGTCACACATAGCAGGTACAGGTGCGTGTAAGGACTGTAACATGCACCTAGTTTAAAAAACTAGTACACATTCCAATTTACAAGATTAAAACTATTTCATCATCACTTCTCCCTGTCTGGCTGAATAGAAACATCCCACTGTCCTTATATGGCACTGTGAAGAGGGATTTTCGTATATTTCATATGTTTCTTCTTCGCTGGTTATAACAGCTCAAGAGCGGCCTCTGTCTCATGTATGAATGAAACAAACACCATAAAACAATGATTCACTGATGGACTTTAATCAGGATTATTTGGTAGCAAAATATAAGATGGTATTCTATAAAGTAATATGAGGTAAACACGAGAATCCATCAACATTTTTCTAAATATGCGCATATTTGAATTAAAAGCCCTACTACAGGAATACTTGACATGATAACTTTATCAGCGGTCGCATGATTGAACAAAATCAGTCATCAAAGTTTTTTGGCCTTTAACATGAATATGTTAGTCTTAATGTTATCTAGTGTGACAAAATTTGCATTTAGAAGATACAAGTGTTCAAAACTTACAGTCTCTCATTTCTGCCAATATGGATCAATGATTTTGACATCACTCTGCACTTCAGCTTCTCATCATATTTTCTGTCCAATCAAATGCTCTCTAGAATCTGAAACGTCCCGCCTCCTACTCTATAAACAGAAGCTGAATCTGCGGCTGAAATCGGTCACTTGTTCAGACACAATTACTTTTGTCTATATGGTGAATGGCACATAATGCACTATATAGGGAATAGGGAATGATTCAGACAGTATAAATATGCTTTCCATTGGGGCAAATGTGAATTAGTGTCACGTGAACCACCACAGCCTGTGCACACAGTCTGCTCCTGTCCAAAGACACGATAGCACAGAGTGGATCATATGCGTGAGATGGCGCATACCAGAAAATGTATTGGACCCATTTGAATTCTGCACAGAATGCTATATTTTAAAGCTTAGGAGGAGAAATAGCACTGATGAGTATAAGAGAATTTCATATTAAAGGTGCTATAGAGGATGTTTTGTTTTATACATTTTTGCAATATTACTTGAAACTGTCTTTACTAACTGATAAAAGACTATTTATTAGGTGCACTGAAAGGAATAATATTAATATACATCATCTGTGCACGAGGTAGGGCCTTAAAAACCAATGTTCCTGAAACCTGTTCCAATACTCGTGCACGAGTTTTGGGAGGCGTTCCCTCAAAATGAGCTGTGAAGGAGGGGGGTTGTTCTTACGCATGCGCTCATTTCAAAAACTCAGGAACAGTCTTTGGTTTCTCAGTCGTCGAAAACATCCTCTATAGCACCTTTAAATCTAAAAGGGGAATCTATTACACTGTGGCTGTCATAACCTGTCAAATGTGGCTTTGCCGAGCTCAACGGTTGCCTCTGGCCGAGCAGTGATATAAATTAAACACTATTGGCTATTTTAAAAAGGGGAGGAGCTGCTTGATATGCCCCGTACTGTCTTCCTGTTTCAGTGGAAATTACGTCAACACACTGAATAACGCTGCACGTTTCAAAGCACTTCAGCGGGCCTTTAACGATCCAGCCCCATTTTGATAGGACACATTTTGGATTGTACTTCTAGTATAAATGAATGTATTGCTGTCTCTGGAACATTTCTGTCATAAACATATTTATTGACATATTTATTGAGATTTTGGCGCTGAGAATGGGGGTCATGTGCATCCAATAGTTATTACTCTTATTTAACATTTAAACATTGCTATTAACAGTGCCATTCTGAGATTTCCTAAAACTGTTGTCAATAAGCCATTGCAATAGGCTAATAACTCCGGTAGATGTCACTGTTTATCCACTTTTGTAGTAGTTGATGCCCAAACTCCAAATTATAATATTGCTTTTAGTTTCATTTATTTTATTTTCCTGGTATCTAGTGCAATAGCATAAGATGTTTTACTGCATGCATCACTCCGTTGGTTTGTGTTCAATGCATTCCAGACCAGAGTAGGCTGTGTGAGTGGTGTGAACTTGCCTGGAGTTAGGAACAGTTTTTTTGAACACCAAGGGTGATAATAATTATAAAGATATCATTTTAAAAATCGTTATACAATTATAAGGAACGACAAGAGTCCACATCACAACTCCAATGATAACGAATAAAGTCGTTATTTTTGTTTTGTTTTTGCGCACAAAAAGTATTCTTGTCGCTTTATAAAATTAAGGTTGAACCACTGCAGTCACGTCAACTGTTTTAACAATGTCTTTAATACCTTTCTGGACCTTGAAAGTGGTGGCTATACTGCTGTCTATGGATGAGTCATATACTTCTTGGATTTCTTAAGATGTTCCAAAGATGAACAAAGGTCTTAAGGGTGTGGAACAACATGAGGGTGAGTAATAAATGACCGAATTTTCATTTTTTGGTGAACTAACCATTTAAGCGTAGGTGTTTTCTTTCACTCTAAGTTCACTTTAAGTGGGGTGCAGGAATGGAAAACCCATTATTATACTCATTATTATAATCATTATTATACATGCACTTTCATTGAAATGCAAATATTGAAAATTATACAAAATATGCATACAAAATTAAACAAAAAGACAACTAACGGAAAAAAAACAACAACTAAAAATGCAAAAATAAAGCTGTTTTTTTTTTATTAGTAAAGTTGTATTTATGAATGTGATATTTGGTCAAAAAAATAAGTAATATAGAACATAATTAATATAATTAAATAAAAGCACTTTTAATCCACTTTAGAATATTCAATTAAGCCAAAATGTTTTTTTCCCATAAACGTGAGAGAGCACTAAATATTTTCATTGATAAATTTCTGCATTTTACACCACACAAGTACAATGTCAAAATAAATGCAAGGTGGCAGGATTCTTTGACTTCGTTAAGAACTATTTTTGTTGGCGTCAAAAAATATACAAGCTAAAATGTAAGTTAATCTGTATTATCTATCTGAACATTTTGTTTAAGGAACAACTGTATAAAAGCCATATCACACTTACAATGCTGTGTGATATTGCTTAAATGCCTAAGACTGTTTTCATAACTATCACATGAGTTTGTGGTGATGATTAAGTAAATTCTATGCTTTGACACTCCACCTATCATCTTTTTAATGGTCTCCCAAAACCGCAAATTGTCTCCTCCCTGTTCAAACTTGCCTGCTCTTACAGTGCTCCGACTCAACATCTTGCTATTTAGGTGAGAGGTTGGACAGAGCAATAGGGTATAATCTTCTGCATGGATGAGAACAAAAGCATTTGTTACATTCAGGTTGATTTAGTCACACAGTAATGTACAGTTAAACAATAAACCACCAGATGATGGCGATATTGCATACTGAATGGTTTGCTCTGCAAGAAAAGTCACTTAGATGTTTGAGAGCTACTTAGTGGTAGTAAAAAAAATGGATGGATGTCATGTCAGTTTGTGTGTGGTCAATGTTTCAGCCTATTTAACTTTTTGTATAATTTAGTCATTATAGAAAGTGTTTTGTGCAAAGATTCAGTCTTAATAGATCCTCTTATCTTATTACTATCTACTACTGTCTGTTACTATCTACTACTGTCTGTTAATTGTTCTCACGCAGATGTAGCATCAATAAATTTGAGGTGTCAGAAGCTAAAACTGTATGGTTGCACCTTCCAGTGTTTAAATACTTTGCACACTGTTACTCCTGACCCCTTCTCACTTACATAAACATATTTTCATTCTATTGTGTTCATATTTTTCCTCCAGCGCTGCCCACACACCTCCAGTGTGGCGCAGTGCATAACCAGCATGCCTGAAGCTTGTTCTCCGCAGCGTTCGCTCAGATTGTTATTGTGGTGTAAACAGGACGTGTCGATTCACATCCCCAGTTATCTAATTTTTCTCCCCAAACCTATGCATTCCTTTGCGTTTCCTTTAAAGATGAGCATAAGGGTCAAGTAAAGGCACTTAGAAACAGGCATAGTGGTGATCTGGGGGAGCTAGAGTGGGTCGGTCTGTCTTCCATCAGCCATGTTTAACAGATCATTCCCAGGTTCATGTGGCTGTAGACTGCACAGCAGCTTGGTTTGTTTTAAGAGGGAATGCCTTTATCATACATTCAAAATATCATGCAGGCTAACTGGCACCGTCTCTACGATTATTCAAAACAGAGATGTGTTCGTAACCCGCAGTTGCTCAAAACCGTATGCCACCCATAAGCGTGTTTTATAGCCATTGCCCATGCCATCAGTCACGGTGCACTGATAGGCATTGACAAGACGTTTCCAGACTGCTCAAACAAGGGATTACAGAGGCATTTTAAAAGCTCTCGCAGGATGTCAGAGTTCACTTATGGCTCTTTAAAGAGTCTATAACTGGATAGAAACTGGTAAATTCTACCCTGCTTGGGAATGCCAGGAGTGAACCCTCCTGATCCTATTCTTTAGATGGGAGAACATCAGATGTGACTGGCAGAAATAAAGCTGACACAATTCTTCTTTTCTCACTGCATGAGAGCAACAGAGATGAGGATAGTTTGTCCAGAAGATATCGGATTGAATCTTATGTTTATTTATAATACAATAGACATCAGTCAGATTGCCTTTCAGTGAGGCTTGGGAATATAGGTCATGTCTGGAACATGTTTCTGTGAAGCTGCAATGTTAAACATCTCATTTTACCCATGATCTTCCTCGTGAACATCCTGTTCCACTGTGGAAGGTATTAGCACCCGTTAAGCAGACAAGATCAGATCAGCCTGTGTAAAGAGACTGTACCTGCATGGGGCCCATATATTATTTAGACAAATATTATATAATGAATATGACAATGTTGATATGTTTGGTCTTGGTGGAATAGATCTGCTTAGCTGCTGCTGGTATTGCTGCTGCTACAGAGCAAGTACGGGACTTGCTACTGCCAATACATGAACGACGCGCAGCTGTGAGCAAGTAAGACATGCTGCTGCTGTACAAAATATCATACATGAATTACCTGCAACAGATCTGTAGACGTGGAGCTGGGGAAGGTGGAGGGTTTCTGAAAGCGTGCTGCATACTGCTACAGCAAATGCTGACCAAGAGACACGATTACTCTATATGATGAACAGATTGAATTTAGGATCCCTTTAAGGACCTATCAGCTTGCACTATCTAGACTTTCAGTCTGTTAAATTTGCAGATATCCTACTTGTGTATAAAAGTTTGCATGGTATGGCCCCACCTCCACTTAATCGTTTAAACAAAATATTAACTCGTCTACTAGAGCCACTGCTAGAGGGGACTGTATAATACCTCATAGAAGAAGTGCTTTTGGGCAGTCAGTATTTTCTTATAGAGCAGTACATACTTGGAATACTATACCCATAAGAACATAAAACATAAGAAACTAATACAACTAAGAAATATTACATCTCTTGCTTCTTTAAAAGGATAAAAGGGTGGTTATTGGATAATCAAATATGTCTTTATAAATAGTGGTTTCTTGTTTGCTTCTGGTTTTGTATGTACTTTTTTTTTTTGGATGTGTGTGTGTGTGTGTGTGTTTACCATCAACCTGCCTGGGACTGCAGATGAAAATTAGCCAGAATGGCTAAATCTGGCACATTTACATAGGAGACTTGTTTCTTGTGTTAATTAATGTGCATTGTCCTCTTTTAAAAAAGCTAATTAATAAAATAAATAAAAACATTAATTTTATACTGTCTTTATCAAATCCTAAAAGAAATTCTTACTGCTGTGATCCCTAAATCACTTGTTGCACTTAAAATTATTGGTTTTTGGTATTTTATTTATGTATTTAATTTATGAAGGTAAAATAGTATATACTTTCAATATCTGCCATTTATTGGTTATCAGACATAACATGAAAATTATTATCATATAATCTACTAATCACATCAAAAATGTGAAAACGTGAACATTTCATTGAACTCTGAAAATCCTGTAAATCCTGTATCCCAATTGGGAAATCCAAAACAAAAAATACATTTTAGTTTTTTTAAATAATGTATAAAAAAAAACATGAAAAATTAAATCTGAAACGTTTTTTTTAATGCACGTTGCATCAATACATCATATCATTAGAAATTTGATCAAGGCATTAATCCATATAGATGCATCAATACACCCCATCAAGTTGTGCTTTATTTTTAGTTTATTTAGTCAAAATTATATAGAATTTTAATATCTGCCAATTATTGGCTATCAGCAATTACATGAAAATAATTGTCGTCTGATCATATCAGCCAAAATGTGTGAATCCGACCTATCATGCCTCTTACGAAACCCCCTTCCAGGTTTCCCACCCAAGAGCAGAACCAGGTTGTTACAGTGAAAGCAGGTCATCTCCTTAACCTCTACACTTTATCTTGATCAGATTTCCCTCTGGCTAGGGGTGGGGTGCTGTCGGGGGGTGGTGGTATGCCGTGGAGCTATTGAAATTCCAGAGCTGATTTCACATGTTTTACATTGCCCTCATTCTGATCCCTCCTCTGTGACTAATTTTCGGGCCTACACTGTGGTGTCGGACGTAGAGCAGGTGAACTCTTCCTGGCTGATCAGCTCTCCTCTTGAAAAACAGGAATGAGGAGTGAAGGAGGGATGGCTGGCAGTTGGTCCTGTCCGAGTCGGTTCCCATGTCTTGTTTAGAATTTAATGGGCTGAGACAGTGGGAATCTGACAAGTTTTGTTTAATTTACGAGAAGATGGGCCTGTTTTTGTAGTTTCTCCCCAGGTCACATACCAAGGATTGAGTGTGTGTGTGTGTGAGAGAAAGAGAGAGTGTGTGTGTTCGTGCATGCACAGAATGGTCTCACATTTCTATTGCTTAGCAATGGTGTCACTGTTGTTAAGCTGGCTTGGCGTCTTGTGTTGTGTTATCTGCCCTACCTACCCTGAGGTTTGTGTTCAACAAAATGATATCTTGAAAGAAATTGCATGGTATGCTGCCTCTGATATGGAATTCGTAGTTGGTTATGTCTCACTCATGCATGTGTCTGCTTTCATCTATGATTTGAACCTTGCCGTCTACGTCATGTTTTCATGAACAGTTTCTTCTAAATTAAAGGTGCCCTAGAACCAGTTTTTACAAGATGTAATATAAGTCTAAGGTGTCCCCTGAATGTGTCTGTGAAGTTTCAGCTCAAAATACCCCATAGATTTTTTTAAATTTATTTTTTAACTGCCTATTTAGGGGCATCATTAACTATGCACCGATTCAGGCTGCGGCCCCTTTAAATCGCGCGCTCCCTGCCCCCCCGAGCTCTCGGCTATAATACAGTGCATTTACAAAGTTCACACAGCTAATATAACCCTCAAATGGATCTTTACAAGATGTTCGTCATGCATACTGCATGAATGCGCCGGATCATGTGAGTATAGTATTTATTTGGATGTTTACATTTGATTCTGAATGAGCTTGAGGTTTTGCTCCGTGGCTAAAGCTAACATTACACACTGTTGGTGAGATTTATAAAGAATGAAGTTGTGTTTATGAATTATACAGACTGCAAGTGTTTAATAATGAAAATAGTGACGGCTCTCTTGTCTCCGTGAATACAGTAAGAAACGATGGTAACTTTAACCACATTTAACAGTACATTAGCAACATGCTAACAAAACATTTAGAAAGACAATTTACAAATATCACTAAAAATATCATGTAATCATGGATCATGTCAGTTATTATTGCTCCATCTGCCATTTTTCGCTATTGTTCTTGCATGCTAACCTAGTCTGATGATTCAGCTGTGCACAGATCCAGACATTAATACTGCCTGCCCTTGTGTAATGCCTTGAACATGGGCTGGCATATGCAAATATTGGGGTCGTACATATTAATGATCCCGACTGTTACGTAACAGTCGGTGTTATGATTCGCCTGTTTTTTTGAGGTCTTTTAAACAAATGAGATTTACATAAGAAGGAGGAAGCAATAGAGTTTAAAACTCAATGTATGTCTTTTCCATGTACTGAACTCTTGTTATTCATCTATGCCAAGGTAAATTCAATTTTTGATTCTAGGGCACCTTTAAGTTTCTAATTTCATTGGTAAATCCATATGCTACCCTAGCTAGATAGAAAAATGTAAATACAAAATTCATCCTCTTTCATATTTGACTTCAGTTTTGTCATCTAGTGTGCACTCAAATACTCGACAGATCTACTCTAGGGATGCACATATCGGTACTATATTGGTTATTGGCCAGCAATTTATCATATCAGTTGATATCGCATATTTTATTGTACATACTCATTTTATCTACATTTTAATGACCTTTGCAATCATCTAAAGGCAGGAACACACAAAGCCGATGGTTGGCCGTCAGGCAGTTTTTGTTCGTCGGCCAACTAAATTTTCTCAGTGTGTTCCGCACTGTTGGCTGAAGTTGGTCCTCGTCAGCTTTTTTTCGTATGATTCGACATGTTGAACCGGCGTCGGAGTGTACTACTTGGCCGTTGGCTGTCGAGCATCGGTTTGGTGTGTCAGGGCAACTTTGGACCCAGACGCTGCCGACGTGAGCCAACTCCGCAGTCTGCTTTCGTCACCACTAATTCATCGGCATCGGCTTGGTGTGTTCCTGCCTTAATGCTCACTTAAAGTTAATTTTTGAAAATCTGTTAAAGGATTAGTTTACTTTAAAATTAAAATTACCCCAAATTTACTCACCCTCAAGCCATCCTTGGTGTATTTAACTTTCTTCTTTCTGATAAACACAATTGGATTTAAATTAATAAATATCCTGACGCATCCTAGCTTTATAATGGCAGTGAACAGGACTAATGAGTATGAAGCTCAAGAAAGTGCATCCATCCATTATAAACGTACTCCACAGGACTCCGGGGGTTAATAAAGGCCTTCTGAAGCGAAGCGATGCGTAAATATCTAAGTAAAATATCTAGCGTCCACCAGATTGCCTACTGTATTTAACTTATGAATAAAGTGTAATACCTCTCGCAGTTCAAAACGTTCAAAAACGCTTTTTTCATAAGTTGAATACAGAAGGTGTTTAGGTGGAAGCTATATTTTACTTTATAATTTGTTACATTTTGATATTTTATGGATATTTGTGTAAAAAAAATCCATATTTAACAAGTTATGAAGTAAAATATCTAGCTTCTGCCAGACCGCCTTCTGTATTAAAGAAAGTGATGTAGAAAGTGTAAAAGTCTTTCAAAAAGTTCAAAAAGCTTAAGCAATGTTCTACGCTTTCCCTATTCATCTTACGGAAAAAGTGTAACTGACTCAATACCAGTTCACACTTTCTTTGTAACTTTAATACGGAAGGCGGTCTAGCGGAAGCTAGATATTTTACTTCATAACTTGTTAAATATGGATATTTTTTTTACACAAACGCATCGCTTCACTTTATTAATCCCCCGGAGCTGTGTGAAGTACGTTTATGATGGATGGATGTGGATGAAGGCACTTTCTTCAGCTCACACTCGTGACCCCTGTTCACTGCCATTATAAAGCTTGGATGTGTCAGGATATTTAGTAATATTTCTCAGATTGTGTTCATCAGAAAGAAGAAAGTCATATATACCTAGGATGGCTTGAGGATGAGTAAAGCTTGGGCTGATTTTCATTTGAAAGTAAACAAATCCTTTAACCCCCCGGAGCTGTGTGGAGTATGTTTATGATGGATGGATGCACTCTTTTTGAGCTTCAAACTCATTGGTCCCATTCACTGGCATTATAAAGCTTGGATGCATCAGGATATTTATTATTTAACTTCGATTGTGTTCAGCAGAAAGAAGAAAGTGAAATGATGGCTTGAGGGTGAGTAAATCTTTGGGTAATTTTCATTTTAAAAAGTTTAATAAAACTGTTAAATGTAATATTTACCAAATTTCAAAATTTATTTTTCATACTGTACATTATAACATTTTATACTACGGGGCTGTTGAATGCTCGAATCTGATTGGTTGACCAACGTTCTAAGGTGTGCAATTATTTTCAGGGAAACGCACGGCTAAAGTAGTTCTAGGCAGGTCTTGACCGCATTACAGTTCCATATCACTTCGCCAAACGATTTCAGTTATTTCAAAAGGCCCTGCAACCTACAACCGCAAAAGAAAGAAAACCCACAATGAAACCGACCAAGCAAATAAATATAGTAAACTATAGGATGAAAACGACAAATTAGTGTCATGGTTTTTGCCACAAAATACGTTTTATTGTGTCCTGAAAGCCCATACTCTCTCTCGTGCTCTCTCTTTCTCACTCTCTTTCAAACGTACACATGTACTGTATAACGTTAGTACGGTCACACACTTGCACAGAAACATTTTGTCAGCACTGCTCTGATGAATATATCAGTAAAATGACTCACCAGCGAGGTAATAACTGCGATTTTTGAGGTAGATAAATTTATAGTTTCGTTTCGCTATTAGTATAGACAGTGCTGCCATGAGAGAGGCACAGACACTCAGGTAGGCTAATTCACATTCTCTCTCTCTCTCTCTCTCTCTCTCTCTCTGTCTCAACTGCGTTAATAACTGTATTATTTTGCTATTAAGGCTCAAGCCTCCATTACTAGTTCTGAAATGATGTTTTGGAATTAGCAACTGAGGCTTGGGATGAGAAATTACTACGTAAGAAATTAGTCCCACACACAAGAGTGTTTTAAGGACAAAAACATGACAAATGTCTTGAAATACACCATCGAAAGGATGGTGCACGCGAACTCCGCTTCACGCCGGGGCCGCTTTACCACCGCGGGTGTGCACTGTTTTCTAAGAATTCAATGGCTCGTTGTCAATTGTTCCTTATGTGATGCCTAAATTTACTTGTAGTATTTCAGACTATTTAGACAAAATGTTAATATTACCTTTAGTCACATTACCATTTTGTGAGCAAAATCCAGCCATTTCAATGGTAATTAGCATGAAGAAGAATTTTGCCTGAGGTATTGCCATAACCAATTTCACAATTAAAAAAATTGGCCCATTTTTGACAGGTACATTGGTGTGATCTCTTTCCCATCCCTACATCTGATATGTGTGCTAATACATGCCGCTTGTGCAATTACTGATACATACATGTGAGTCAAACGATTTCAGTAGAGACTCTGAAAAGAAAGAGATAAAAGAATGACAGACAGAAAGAGAGCAAGCCAGGAAGATAATTTATTTGCAAGTGGTGTTAATGTAGTTATCTCCTTGCCATGGCCCCCAGGTTTGATCTTGACTTCTTCTCCAGCTAACCTCAACCTGTGGAATGCCACAGTCTCTTCCATGTGTCACCCAGGAATTTCCCATCCTTTAAACAAGGAGAATGCAGCGCTAATATATAACCAATTACACAAGGAGCATTTCCTGTGTTCCTTTGAGATTTTTTTTTTTCAAGCTCAAAGTGCCAATCAAGGCTGGAATGCCAGAACATGATTCTTATTTGCTAAGGGTCAGTGCACCATTGCCCCCACATTCTAAAGGGCCATTGTTCCCAAGAGCCGGGAGACTCCATAACCCTCGGCCCCTGCTCTCTTACCCCAGAGCCCCCACATCAAGGGCCCGCACTGTTTACACAGCATCCGCTCAAAGAGTGAACTGCTACGTAAAGGATTAAATCAGGTAGGGCCCTCGCAGCAAAGGACAGAGAGATTCAATCACTGCCACAGATAGTTAGGCTGAGCGCAAGAGTGGGAGAGTGAGAGAAGAGGCGACTTGGGTCTGGAAGCTTTTTGTGCAGCAAACAATGGTGAGATTGCTTCACCGAGACACAGAGCTTGCTGTCTTTGTGTGCTTTCTTGATGAACCCACTTAAAGAGACATAAATGTGAAAGAATTTCTCTCTGAGAAATCTTTCCGCAAATCTTAATGTACCACGTTTGTGGAGCACCATCTGTTAGGGGAGAACAGACCAAATTTAGGTGGAATATTAATATTCGCATTATTATTCTTAAATATACTAAATTGGCCTGGATTGTGATGATGTGCCAATTGAAGTTAACATTAGTTCAAGATTTCACAGTTAAGGGGTGAGAGATGTGGGCCACCTGTATGTGAGGTTAATAATGAACATCTTCAGAGTCAAGCAAAAGGGCACGATGTGCAATCAATGGCTAATTAATGGAAACATGATCATTATGAGCACTGCAGATGCAGTAAGTCATTTGCTAGAATGGATTAAAGCTAAATCTATCCCATTTCCCTTCACATGTAAGAAGAGTGTTCACTGTTACGCAGTTTTTTGTATTAGTTATAAAACACACACTGCTCAAAAAAATTAAAGGAACACTTTTTAATCAGAGAATAGCATCAAGTCATTTAAACTCCTGGGATATTGATCTGGTCAGTTAATTAGCAGAGGGGGTTGTTAATCAGTTTCAGCTGCTTTGGTGTTAATGAAATTAAGGTGCTCTAGATGGGCAACAATTAGACGACCCCCAAAACAGGGATGGTTTTACAGGTGGAGGCCACTGACATTTTTTTCCCTACTCATCTTTTCTGACTGTTTTTCACTAGTTTTGCATTTGGCTTGGTCAGTGTCACTGCTGGTAGCATGAGGCGATACCTGGACCCTACAGAGGTTGCACAGGCAGTCCAAATCCTCCAGGATGGCACATCAATACGTGCCATTGCCAGAAGCTTTGCGGTGTCTCCCAGCACAGTCTCAAGAGCATGCAGGAGATTCCAGGAGAAAGGCAGTTACTCTAGGAGAGCTGGACAGGGCTGTAGAAGGTCCTTAACCTATCAGCAAGACCGGTATCTGCTCCTTTGTGCAAGGAGGAACAGGATGAGCACTGCCAGAGCCCCTACAAAATGACCTCCAGCAGGCCACTGGTGTGAATGCCTCTGAACAAACAATCAGGAACAGACTTCAGGAGGGTGGCCTGAGGGCCCAACCTCCTCTAGCGGGCCCTGTGCTCACTGCCCAGTGGTACCGTGGAGCTCGATTGGCATTCGCCATTGAACACCAAAATTGGCAGGTCTGCCACTGGCACCCTGTGCTTTTCACAGATGAGAGCAGGTTCACCCTGAGCACATGACAGATGTGAAAGGGTCTGGAGAAGCCATGGAGAATGTTATGCTGCCTGTAACATCATTCAGCATGACTGGTTTGGTGCTGGGTCACTGATGGTCTGGGGAGGCATATGGAGGGATGCACAGAAATTTACAGGCTAGACAATGGCAATAGCCCTGACTGCCATTAGGTATCGGGATGAAATCCTTGGACCCATTGCCAGACCCTACACTGGTGCAGTGGGTCCTGGGTTCCTCCTGGTGCACAACAATGCCTGGCCTCATGTGGCGAGAGTATGCAGGCAGTTCCTGGAGGATGAAGGAATTGATATCACTGAATGGCCCCCATGCTCGCCTGACCTAAATCCAATATAACACCTCTGGGACATTATGTTTTGGTCCATCCGACGCCGCCAGGTTGCACCTCAGACTGTCCAGGAGCAGAGTGAAGCCCTGGTCCAGATCTGGGAGGAAATACCCCAGGACACCATCAGTCAGGACCATTAGGATTGTGCCCCGACGTTGTCAGGCATGCATAGAAGCACGTGGGGACCATACAAACTACTGAGTACCATTTTGAGTTGCTGCAATGAAATTTTAGCAAATTGGATTAGCCTGCCGCATCATTTTTTCACTTTGATTTTCGGGGTGTCTTTGAAATCAGTCTTCTGTAAGTTGATAATTTTCTTTTCCATCAAACGATGTGGCATCCTTTCATTCCTAACACATTACCCAGTCCACATCAGTATAGATATCCAGCATGATATTTTTCCCCATTGAGATCTGATGTGTTTTCAAAGTGTTCCTTTAATTTTTTGGAGCAGTGTATTATTTATTTATTTATTTATTTATTTAATGCTAGAAAGCATGAACCAAGAAAAACTTATACGAATTCGTAAGGGGGGTCAAAATTACTCATATTGGAATTAATGGTTTTCTTCAAAAAAAAAACAAAAAAAAAAACAGTCCTATTAATGAAAAAATGTAAATAATTGATGATACACAAATGTTTTAATATATCAAACATGTTTATTTGTCCACTTACCTTGTATATATGCATTTCAATAGATTAAAATGCAGTTGTTCTTATTCTAAACAATGCAGTATTATCAGGCGTGAAAGTGTGTAGTATGAATGCAATTTGAATGTACTACATCCGCTGCCATGGTAGCATTGTCATGTGAGATAAAGAATAAGTTACGTAGTTTCCCTGCCATTCATGACTCCTCTACCATGGTCTATGGATACTAAAATGTCCATTGGATGTGAACTTTAGAATCATGGAAGTAGTAGTAGGTCATCTGGGTACTCATCTGGTCATCTGGGTACTTTTTTTGCCAACTGTTTTATGAAATGTATTCAGACATACTACTCATTTCACACCTACTATATAGTAAGGAGGCAAATTCTTGGCTCAAAGCAAAAAAAAAAAAAAAATTCACATAATTTTTTTTAAGTAATCCATTAAGTTTCAAGAAAATAAATATTATTATTGACAAAAAATACATTGTGAAAATTCCATAGGAAATGAATACAAGTCAATTTGACCCCCTTTATGCATTCTTGGGATAGTGATACAAAATGTAATTTTTTTCCCATCCTAATATTATTATAGATTGTAAAACAATGTTATGAATTCTTTGTTTTCGTAAATCATAATTTTTGTTCATTGTTTAGTGCAAAGCTTATTCAGAGTGTGACTTACACATTCCAACTATCATGTAACTTAGTTCAAGTTTCAAAAGTCACTTTTATATTCACGCCATTTTGTGCAGGAATAAGTTGTGTATTATGACGTTTATGGTGTTTTATGTGTATTTGTTGACTGTGATTGAATTTTTTTGAAAGAGTCAATATTTAATATTTATTATAGTCATGATGCCCATTTTTCGTCGGTGTTATCGCTGACCAAATTTAAATCCCTTTGTTAACAAACATTTTCATCAGTAATTTCACTCCCTGCAACTCTTCCCATCTTATTCATCCCTTCTCATTCCAATTCGTGCAGTACAAGAGAGTACAGGACATTTTATTCTGCATATTATTTTCCAAACCTCTATTTATTTCTTCCTTCTGTAAAAGATCTTCCTGCTTCAGGTGGATGACAGCATGACGGTGAAAGTGAGCATTGCTGCAAGCGTGTGCCATAAAATGAGAGCTGCTGGATGCTGACCATCTCCCTCAGCTGTGTCTTTAGGAGAAGTGTGTGACATTTCCACGCTCGCAGTGGAAGAGAACAGGCAGACGGTGTGCATTGTTAGCATGAAGGGCATTCTATCTATTCCTCTCTGTCAGGGACATCAGCAGCTGTGGAATATCTCTGCACACATTCAGACTGATTCTCCTTTAATGGCAGTTGATTAGATTCCACTTAGCTTTTATTTTCTTTGGCCTCTGGTAATAGTAGGATGAATTAGCTTTTGTAAAATCAATTTATTCTGCAGACAAACACTGCAACACAGCAACTGAAAACACCTAAAAGAAGAGGCAAATTGGCAGCATTTGCTGGAGAAGTCAAAGTTACCACTACTTTAATATCAGTTATTACCTCAGAATGTGACTGTCGCAATTCGCCTCCTATTGTGTTCTTAAAGAACTATCCAAACAAACTGTGATGTTTTGCTTTTCATCTCCTGTACAGAATCAGGACAGTAAGTGTATTTATCCTCATCTTATTGACCGTGTTGGAATGAATTAATAATGAATGAAATTCTATAAAGCAAATGACTGCCACTACTTTTGCCCAAGGCTGCAGTGTTAAATGGTGTAAATATTTATAAAGTTCTACATTCTACAGACGTTGCAAGTAGTTTGTTTTAAATTTAAAGGGAAAGACAAAAAATGATTCTCACCTCTCACACATCATTTTGATTAGAATGTTTCAGCATGGTTACATATTGTGTAGTCACACAAGTTAAAATATTTAAATGTGGAAATATTGAATATGAAAATCTGCATTTGCAATCCATGTCTGGCTCTTAATCTGAAACAAATGTGGCCCTGGACCACAGAACCAGTCATATGTCGCACAGGTATATTTGTAGCAGTAGTCAGCAATACATTGTATGGGTCAAAATTATCGATTTTTCTTTTATGCCAAAAATCATTAGGATATTAAGTAAAGATTATATTCCATGAAAATTATTTTGTAAATTTCTACATATATATCTCAAAAAATGTATTTTTGTGAGTGGATATGCATTGCTAATGACTTCATTTGAACAACTTTAAAGGTGATTTTCTCAATATTTAAATTTTTTTGCACCCTCAGATTCCAGATTTTCAAATAGTTGTATCTCGGCCAAATATTGACCCTTATGACTGGTTTTAGTGGTCCAGGGTCACAAATGACTTTGGGTCTATTGCGTCTGTGGTTTAAGCCATAGTGGCATCAATCATATGAGCTGATTACAATTTTTTACATCGACTTTAGTGATCACGCCACTTTATACAGATGTTGCAATGACAACAAAATAAGTTTATTTTAAGTTAAATGGGGTCATATTTTAAATCCATAGAATTTCAGAAATATTTGTATAAAGCAATGGCAGCAGCATGATAACTAATTAACCAAACTTTGTATGGCAGGCATTATTTGCGTAATTGTTTAACATCAAGAATTGTGCATCTGCAAAACTTCTTCCACTGTCTTATTAAAGATTGGAAAAATATCAGGTGGTCTCTAGCATACACACATTCAAACTAGAGAACGTCAGATCAGTCGCTCCATACATTCTCCTGTCTAGGTTTGTACAAATGCATGAGATAATATTGATGATAATGAAATAAATATTGAAGTGTTTCAGCAGTTTGTGAATCCTGAACGCTTTGACCTGTGACTCGCTGCACAAATGCAGAAACCAGATTGAAACAAGGGGGTCAGCACTGTTTGCTCTCTAAACTGCTGTCTTTGCGACCATGACGGGCATGCCAAGAATTCCACAGATCATTGTGTGTGCCGATATGGCTCAAAGGTATGCAGTCACGTTAACAGAAACCTGACCTACCTGACTGATCGAAACTACACCCACGCGTTATTAAGCTCACAATGCTTGTGTGGGAAACAATGAAACGGTCTTGGAAGCTAATTCCTTCCCAGATAAGGGATGGAGATGGACAGCTTTGAATGAAATGAGGTATGTGAAGAGAAATGCCAAGGTCTTCTCTTCATTCTGAGTTCTGTGGTTGCCAGGATATGCTTGGATTTCTTTTATATTTTAAGATTTTTTTTTTTTTTTTTCAGGCACCACTGGCAAACAGCTTTAGATGATTTCTATTTGCTGCTGCCTCAAAATGCTCTATTTTTGCAACATTCAGCACCTTGTGTTTGGTTATTGCAGACAGCTGAGAAGATTCAATAAGAGAATTCATTCTTAAATTCTTGCTTTTATATTGTATATTGTTGCATTGCAACCTGTCAACAGTTTACTATGATGATTTTCATCCTTAATGTATTAATTCTTACATTCAAATGCATGCATTCAGATAAATGCACATTTCACTCTGATGCCTGAATTAAACAGATTTGTTTCCCAGTCCTAGTGGAAGTGCATTCCTGAGGGCTTTTGTGGTTCTTGTTTTATCCTCCCTGCCTTGCCCAACCCAGTTGTGGGAACAGGACTGTGGGGCGTAACTTCGTGCCCAGTACTCTCACATACTTAAACACACATGCACGCACATATCTGTGCACATGCAGTATGCAGAATACACTACTTCCTTTGCCATAAAAAATTAAATTAAATTAAATTAAATTATGTGACTTTATAATACAGCACAGAAAATTCCCTGTCTTATGCTATTTAAAGTTACAAAAACCCTTTAATGTTTTTGAATTTCACATTTGTTTGATATAGTGCTCAGCCAGACTTTTGACCAATGACATGATGTTTAGTCCACTTTGTAGCTTTTTGCGGTCAAAAATCACCTCCTTAGACAGGAAGAAACTGTTAGACAGGAAGAGACTGTGTGAGCGGCATTATATGACCAACCACAGTTTTTGTTTTTATTGTTTGTGGACAAGTAAATCTTAAATTGATGATGCCACAATAACAGGCTGTATGGAACTCATTGAATTAAATCTAATTGTTAATACTGATAATTCTCATATTTATGTTCTTATAAATTTCATATAAGAATACTTTCAAATAAAATTTCTCATGAATATTGAAAAAAATTCTGTAATTCTTGTAAAATTTGAAATTCAAATAATTTCTTTTTTTTTTGTTGAAAGCAGTCATGACATGAAAAATACAATTTGACATATAAGAGGTATTTGACCCATTAAAACATCCTGCAAGTTTCAGAGCTTAAAACATCCTCCTCATTATAAACAAAGCATATTTGATATTGCGGGATTTGTGATATCACACGGGCAAACACATTTGCATATGACTGCCTCCAGAGCAAAACATCAGTTTTACATAATAGCATCATAACCCCCCCCCCCAAACTGGCATTCAGTCGCTTAACAGCTGACATTTGCCTACACTGGATGTGAGCGCTGCATCACGTCAAAAGCAAATAGAACCCATTACAATCACTGACACTGTCTGCACTGGACACAGTATACAGATGCCCATTCACTTTGTGACGTATTCAAAACACTTGAGTCTGTCGACAAGAGGACAAATAAAGAGTGAAAGAACGTTTGCTTTGACGAGTCCAGTTTAAATAGCTTGTTTGCATATCTTTACAGACTAATGTTTTTAAAACACTTACTTGCATGCAATAGCTAGTGGGTGTTTTATACTGTTTCCTATGCAATGACATTAGCCAATCATAACAGTGGCAGTTTACTGACAAGCTTTGATGAGCTGCCCCTTAAAAACAGATAATTTCAGACAGAGACAGATTGAAGGTTAAAAATAATTGTTTTTTATATATATATATATATATATATATATATATATATATATATATATATATATACACACACACAAAGTTTTCTCATGAAACTTTTGCGCAGGCTAACAGGTCCTTTAAAGGTGCCCTAGAATTAAATATTGAATTTATATTGGCATAGTTGAATAACAAGAGTTCAGTACATGCAAAAGACATACACTGAGTTTCAAACTCCATTGTTTCCTCCTTCTTTTGTAAATCTCATTTGTTTAAAAGACCTCCGAAGAACAGGCGAATCTCAACATAACACAGACTGTTACATAACAGTTGGGGTGTACGCCCCCAATATTTGCATATGCCAGCTCATGTTCAAGCCATTAGACAAGGGCAGAACATCTGGATGTGCACAGATGAATAATCAGACTAGGTAAGCAAGCAAGAACAATAGCGAAAAATGGCAGATGGAGCAATAATAACTGACGTGATCCATGATAACATGATATTTTTAGTGATATTTGTGAATTGTCTTTCTAAATGTTTCGTTAGCATGTTGCTAATGTACTGTTAAATGTGGTTAAAGTTACCATCATTTATTACTGTATTCACGGAGACAAGAGAGCTGTCGCTATTTTCATTTTTAACACTTGCAGTCTGTATAATACATAAACACAACTTCATTCTTTATAAATCTCTCCAAAAGTGTGTAATGTTAGCTTTAGCCATGCAGCATAGCCTCAAACTCATTCAGAATCAAATGTAAACATCCAAATAAATACTATACTTACATGATCCGATGTATGCAAGCAGCATGCATGATGAACATCTTGTAAAGCTCCATTTTGAGGGTTATATTAACTGTGTAAACCGTGTTTATGCTGTTCAAGGCAAGCGCGAGCTCCGGCGAAGGGGGAGCATGAGAATTAAAGGGGCCGCAACCTATATATAACCTATATATACTAGGGGTGTAAATCGGACAGTTCATCACGATTCGATACAATATCGATTCTCATAGCCAGCGATTCGATATTTTCCGATACCTCAAAAAGTTCTGCGCTACGATTACGATACGATTCGATTCAATTAATATTTCGATATTTTGAGCTATTTTACACAACCAGTTAATTTTTTATTAACTCACAAAATATATAACAAACATTTATTTCAAAATTTCACATCCTGAACCCTGATTGGGTCATCCACAAATAAAAATTTCACACAGTAATCTAATGACAGCTTATGACATGACAACAGTCAAGAAAGTATTTTAGTCCTGTGCTAAAATGTGCAATGTCAAAAAACTGATAAACAAGGAATACATACACACACACACATAATTAAAAGACATTTCTTTTAAATGTATAGCACAGGTTTTTAATGAAGCAACAAAATATTATAGGTAGGACAAAACAAGACAGGCTATTAATATTCTTTCATTGTGCAAATTTATTATAAAGGCTCCAATACAGAGCGGCACAAAGCACTTATGCGCATCCCGTGTGCAAAATGATGTGCTTGAAGCAACACAGAGTAACAGCGCGTGGCGCTCTTATGCGGCAGTTTATTGATCATATTCTTTTAACAGTTTTAATTTCAGTTACTGTGTCTGTGAAGAACGATTCATAGCACTCTATTCTCCAGTGTTGTGATCTAACGGACACTGTTTGAGATGTGTGCGCACTGCTTTTTGCAAGGCTTTAAACACAAGCAAATTATAAACTTTCGTGAAGATTGAGCACTGGCCCGATCAGCCAGTGACAGTTCCATCTACTGTCCCTAGTGTCTTTCACAAGTTCTGAAAGTTAGTTTAAACGAGAATGCACGTGTTGGCGATAATGCATAGACTGATATTGTGTGAAAATGTGGAAACTGTTAAAACAAAGGTGCCTCTATAAATAGCCCACAGGTATCGATTTTTTACGCATTGCATCGATGCATCGGATCGTTAGACATTAGTTCGATGTATCGATCTATATCGATGTATTGTTACACCCCTAATATATACATAGTTAATGATGCCCCAAAATAGGCAGTTAAAAAAAATTAATTAAAAAAAATCTATGGGGTATTTTGAGCTGAAACTTCACAGACACATTCAGGGGACACCTTAGACTTATATTACATCTTTTAAAAAGAAGTTCTAGGGCACCTTTAACTCAACTTCCTCATAATCACATTATCTATAGGACACAGATGATTGGTTCCTGCTGTATTAGCAGCCAATGAGCTTACATGCTCAATCTTCAAATACATGAGTAGCATAGCAGTGCAGCGCGCTTTCAGAAACCCTACACCTTCCCCAGTTCCACCTATATAGATCTGCTATGGGTAATTCATGTACGCTATATTGTACAGCAGCTTGTCTTACTTGCTCGCCGCAGTGTGTCGTGTATGTATTGGCAGTAGCAAGTCCTGTACTTGCTCAGCAGCAGCAGCAGCAAATTTTGATTTAGTTTTAGTCATAGTCTTTTGACTAAAATGCCATTTAGTTTTAGTCATATTTTAGTCATCGGAAATTGTTTTAGTTTTAGTCTAGTTTTAGTCGACCAAATATCAAAAGATTTTAATCGACTAAATCAACAGTAGATTTAGTCAACTAAAATCTAATTTAGTTAAATTGTAATGCATTAAGTAAGCATTTCTCTAACAATACACAGATACAATACACTGATATACATCTGATATTCTCCAAACTGTTTCTGTTCACTTAATACAACCGGGGGGTCAGCCTGTCAGTGCTCAGACCATACGCGGCACACTGCATCAAATTGGTCTGCATGGCTGTCGTCCCAGAAGGAAACCTCTTCTTCAAACAGTTTGCTGAAGACAAGCAGACTAAGGACATGGATTACTGGAACCATGTAGCATGATGAAGCAGAGCATGATCTCCTCCCTTTAGAGACTGGGCCACAGGGCAGTATTCCAACATGATAATGACCTCAAACACACTTCCAAGATGACCACTGCCTTGCTAAAGAAGATGAGGGTACCTAAACCCTATTGAGCATCTGTGAGGCATCTTCAAACGGAAGGTCTCTAACATCCACCAGCTCAATGATGTCGTCATGGAGGAGTGGAAGAGGACTCCAGTGGCAACCTGTGAAGCTCTGGTGAACTCCATACCCAAGAGGGTTAAGGCAGTGCTGGAAAATAATGGTGGCCACACAAAATATTGACACTTTGGGCCCAATTTGGACATTTTTGGGTCTACTCACTTTTGTGTCCAGCGGTTTAGACATTAATGGATGTGTGCTGAGTTAAATTATTATTATTATTATTTTTGTTAGTAAATGATGACAGAATTTTCACTTTTGGGTGAACTACCCTTTAAGTACCCAAAATGCGTCTTTCTCCATTGACTGCCATTCAAAAGTATATGTATGTCATTATATTGTGTAGATGTTGTACTGATGCCTGTTTGATTGACTGACTGATTGATTGATTTCTAATAAACATTTTGAGGGTTCTTAGAAGTGTGAAAATATTTTTTTTTTCTGTCCGCTGCCATTGACTTTACAGCTCAGGATAGTCATTAGCGAAAGCCTTGTGGCTGTTTGCGTTTTTGTGATCGGCCAATCGCGGGGTAACACTTTAGAATACTGATCCTTCATTAATGAATAACTACACAGGAACAAATGAGTAATGCATTAATAACACTCTAGTAACTACTATTAACTAACAAGTAACTCTGATGAATGAATTAGTAAGTAATAGTGCTCAGTTGAAGGTGGTAGTTCACTATTAACTAATCAGTAACTACTGTTTTTTTCATACCTCCCAGAGAACTACTAAGAACTGCTATATACATGTTCGTAATTAATGTGAATAATGCATAATGTATAATTAATTCTAAAGTGAAGGTCATGGTAACCCACTAGTACTGACTGAAGTATTACCAAATACTTAAGAAGGAATTACTAATTATTTTGATCAGTATTCTAAAGTGAAAAACATGATAACTTTCTAGTAACTACTGAAGCCATTGTAAACTTTTGAGGTTTTTGTAAAGTATTGGATAGTAATAACTCAAGAGTTACTATATAACTCTAAAGTAGCTACTTCTTATTTGGATCAGTATTCTAAAGTGAAGATCATGGTAACCCACTAATAATTACTTAAGTGTTACCAAATATATCATAAGGAATTACTGTACAAAAACATACAAAAACCTCAAAAGTTTACAATGACTTCAGTAGTTACTAGAGAGTTACAGTATCATGCTTTTCACTTTAGAATACTGATCCAAATAATTAGTAATTCCTTCTTAAGTATTTAGTAATACTTCAGTCATTACTAGTGGGTTATCAAGGCCTTTACTTTAGAATTAATTATACATTATGCATCATTCATGTTAATTATGAACCTGTATATAGTAGTTCTTAGTAGTTCTCTGGGAGGAATGAAAAAACAGTAGTTACTGATTAGTTAATAGTGAGCTACCACCTTCAGCTGAGCACTATTACTTACTAATACATTAATCAGAGTTTCTTGTTAGTTAATAGTAGTTACTAGAGTGTTAATAATGCATTATTCATTTGTTCCTGTGTAGTTATTCATTAATGAAGGATCAGTATTCTAAAGTGTTACCAATCGCGGTTGTCAGTTCGTTTCTTTTCTGCAGCTCCCAAGTAATTTGTCACATGATGTGTGGTGAGGTGATCAGCAAATCAGAAGTTGCAATTTCAGCCCCTTTTGTGTGCACTGCGGTATGCATCAGATGGCCATAGAACTGTGGGTGGTCTCTGGGTGCGCTGTCTGAGACTAAGTTTGATAAATCCACGTGATGCTTTCTGTCATTTTGTCAAACCCACGTGCAGAACCTAAACTCAGACTCTGCAACTGCGGCTACGAGCAGGCATCAGCCAGTACAGTCAAACCGGTGCATAATCCAGCAGAGTGCCGCATGCAGCTCTCAGCCAGTCCTCATTAACCTGCCCTATTCTCAACTCAGACCTGTGTGGATGACATACTTTGAGGAGCCAGGAGTGTGTGCTTATTAGACAAGCCCACACACACTGCCTACCTCAGGTCAAGAGCATCTACTTTAGCCACCCTCTTCGTTCCCTCGGCTGATTGATGTCGTTAAGATGTCACAGCTTTTCACATGAAGCCCTCGACTTTCGTGATGATGAGTAAGGCCAGGTGAGAGGAGATGAGTACAGGACAGCCATGCTAAGAAGGCCACCGAATTCAAGAAACATTTTTCAAGTAGGCTAATTTCCGTGTCTGAAAAAACATTAGGTTTACTCTCCTCACATTTTCCTAGTTTACTTGAGGAAATTTAAGGCCTACTAATTGTATGTGTAAAAAAAAAAAATGAGTTTGAAACCATTCAAATTAAATGAGCCCTTGAGAGTGATCCTTTACATACTATGCTCTTATCATGTTGGTTTGAACTATGTTTTGCGCTGTTGGCATTTTCTTTGTTTTGGCTCTGTGCAGTGGTTTTTCTGTGGGGTCAATGACATTTTGTGCCCTTTCCAGTTTTACAGTCTGATTATGTCACATCAGCTTGTGAAAGCCCACTGATGTCAATGGTGCGGTAACAAAACAACTCGCTTCTCTGAATTTTTTAAATCGTGTACTTTAAATGAACATTGTTGCTAGGCACTCGAGTAACCTTGGCCCATTTGATCTCTTTTATCATCTGTAAAATGATGGGTTTTGCAAACATTTTTTTCCCACTTTCTCTTCTTTAACAATAAACAGCTGGAGTTATTTAAATGTTCACCTGCAAAAATGACCTGTATCATAAAAATTCAAACAATAATGCAATACCTGCATACTTTCATGTCAGTATAGCTTATTAAATTTAGGTTTCACAAACTTTTGAGACTTCAGTCGAAGAATCCAAAACCAATATAAGAAAGGTGTGAGTGCGTGGGCTGGCTTCTATAATATTCAAATACCTGTTTTACACATTTATGGCCTTATAAAATGTTTCAAAGTTGGCCGACCTGATAAAGCAACCTCCTGACTAGCCAAATAAAAGGGCAGGGGATGGTCTTATCTGAGTTATGTTTTCCTCCATGCCCTTCGAAACCATTTGATTAGGGGCACATGAAACACTTGCGGCAAAATCTTTTTTTTTTTTTTTCTGACTAAACGTGGCATGGTTTTATCGGTCTGTCCTGATCTGATCAGCTGGGATCCCAGCAGCCCTCACACGCCATTGGTGGTGTGATGAGATCACAGTACTGTGCAGAGAGTAGCCTAGAAACTGTGCAGTGAGTAGCAAACGTCACATGTTATACAAGTATCCCTTTACCATCGAAGGCCTCAGCTGGTGTTTAGAAAGAATGCTTGCTGACTGTAGGCAGGGAATAAAACCATGGCCAACATGGCAGGTGTGATGTTGGCCGTGATTTATTTATTTATTATTTTTTCATTTTGCATCTTCACACATTCTGCTCAGTGCGCGATTCTAAGCCGTTTTTTCTTTTGTATCACAGATGATGTAACATTATTTAATTTGAGAAAGATAGACTTTGTCAGTGTTGTTTTTTTTTCTTTTCTTTTTTTTTTTTTTTTGATAATAAAATGACCTGCTAATGGTACGTTACATTAATGCATAATGATGCAATGATTGCAAATAAAACAACTTCCAAAAATTTATTTCATGACTATGATAAGCTTTTTATATAAATTAGTAGCAGTTTTTTTTTCAACAATATGTTTGACCAGTGTTCTGCTTCTTTTTTTTTTCTTTCCTTGTGTTGAAGATATCTGTACTACATATGACAATGTTCTATTAACCGTTATCTTATCTTCTTGAATTAGGTCAGGAAAGTTTTAGACTTACTCATTGTGCTCAATCAGTTAGAATTGTGAGAATCAAGTATTTAGAGCCTTTGGAATTCTGCGATGAACAATTAATTTAAATAAAGTTATTGATTTAAAAAGTATCTAATCACTTACTAATGCTTTTGTCAGTTCAGGTATGCTCATGGGAATTTATCAGATGTTATACTCTCTCTAGATAGATGCTTGTGTAGAAGGTTTTACAGTACATATCCATATTGATTGATCCGACACGCACTACTGATATAAATGCTGATCATGCTAGGCTTTGAACATTCAAAATTACTTCAGAAACAGCAATGAATGTGGACAATGTGATATGTTGTAATTCTCTAAACAACAAACAATTGTTTGATCCTTTGATGAATAGATATTTTTTGTAACATTATAAATGGCTTTACTGTCAGTTTTGCTCAATTTAAAGGTGCCATCGAACGTTTTTTTACAAGATGTAATATAAGCCTAAGGTGTCCCCTGAATGTGTCTGTGAAGTTTCCGCTCAAAATACCCCATAGATTTTTTTTTAATAAATTTTTTTAACTGCCTATTTTGGGGCATAATTAGAAATGCGCCGATTCAGGCTGCGGCCCCTTTAATTGCACGCGCTCTCCGCCCCTTCCCGAGCTCTCGACTCTATCATTGCATAAACAAAGTTCACACAACTAATATAACCCTCAAAATGGATCTTTACAAAGTGTTCGTCATGCATGCTGCATGCATACATCGGATTATGTGAGTATTGTATTTATTTGGATGTTTACATTGATTCTGAATGAGTTTGATAGTGCTCCGTGGCTAACGGCTAATGCTACACTGTTGGAGAGATTTATAAAGAATGAAGTTGTGTTTATGAATTATACAGACTGCAAGTGTTTAATAATGAAAATAATGACGGCTCTTGTCTCCGTAAATACAGTAAGAAACAATGGTAACTTTAACCACATTTAACAGTACATGCTAACAAAACGTTTAGAAAGACAGTTTACAAATATCACTAAAAATATCATGATATCATGAATTATGTCAGTTGTTATTGCTCCATCTGCCATTCTTCACTATTCTTGCTTGCTTACCTAGTCTGATGATTCAGCTCTGCACAGATCCAGACGTTAATACTGCCTTGTCTAATGCTTGAACATGGGCTGGCATATGCAAATATTGGGGGCGTACATATTAATTATTACGACTGTTGCGTCACAGTCGGTGTTATGTTGAGATTCGCCTGTTCTTCAGAGGTCTTTTAAACAAATGAGATTTATATAAGAAGGAGGAAACAATGGAGTTTGAGACTCACTGTATGTCATTTCCATGTACTGAACTCTTGTTATTTAATAATTCTAGGGCACCTTTAATGCATATTTACTGAATAAAAGTATTAATTTCTTTTGAAAAAAAAAAAAAAACAGTAGTGCATAATAGATTAATAAAATAACAACATTGCAAGTCATGTGGCTTCAAAGCTTGTATTCTTTGTATTGAGCCAAGAGATAAGATGTTTATATGCTCTATTTGTCAAAAGTCATTTCATTAGGTTAGAGATCAGCAAACTTGAACTTTGATACACAGCGGAAGATGAAACAACTTCACGTGCTTGTGTTTCCGCTCTCCCACATTTGCACGCGTATTGTAAGTGAACAGAGCTCAAAGTCTGCTGTGACCGCACCTTAAGCCTTCCGCTCATTAGTTGGATGCTAGCTGCTTCTCAAGGAAGATGTGCTTATTTTGACAGTCTGGCATCCTGAAATGAGTGGAATCACTTTGTTCTGTTACAGCAGTATTTTCGACCTACCAGATATGGTTCCAGAGACCACAGTGGTTATTAAATCTAATATTCCGTTTAAAGCCTTTAACTGAGTGCGTTGAACTGTGTTCAGCCTTTCAATTAATTGTTCATTGTTTAGCAGTCACCCATTAATTTTGTGCAAAATATAACCTGCACCTGCATTATCATTCTGCAGTTGTATTGAATGATAAAATGTGTATAACAGTGTTTCATGACTTGCCAGTTGTGTTTTCTGTCGTCAATTCTGTGGTCTGCACACCCAATGTTCTCCCCTCTGCATGTGTTTAGCATGCCATGTCTTAGGAAAAAGCCACCACAACTATGTCATGCAGACATTTATTTTTGCCTTGTAAAACTACCCAAATGTTGTGGCATTTTTGAAAATAGTTTGTACCGTTTGTGATATAAAAAATCGGCACGGGGAAGGAGATTTCTGAGGCAACACGAGACCTTTATGGGAGGCGTATGATGAGGCAGTTGACCATCAGCTGAAACGTTTTAATTGATGGGGAAAAAGGCTTGATAACATTGGACGTCACTCAGCCCACACTAAAGCAAACAGTTCTGAACGTGTCAAAGGCCTTTGACGTCCCTCTTGCAGAATAGGTCATATTATCTTCGGCTGAGATGGACTGTGGTTGAACCGCTATGAAGAAACCACTCCCTCCCTCTTTCATTTGGCCGTCTCTCACACACCACTTTGTTTTGCTTCCTTATTCGCAGTGTGTTAAACCTCACTATTATTCAGCAAATCTGAATGGCTCCTAGCTTTGTGTTGTTTTTGTTCACCGCTGTTGGTTAGTTATAGAAGCCTATGATGCTGCTGGCTTGTCTTCGAGAAAGATTTTAGTCATGTGAAGGCACTGGTCTAATCTCTGTGTGGTATCCCCCCTGCCCCTTCACATAAACAAACACACAGGCTGATTCGCTGACCTCTAGGTTACTGACAAATGTACGTCATACATCAGCGTCACCTTTGAAACTATCGAGTTATTCACATGCCAGCCTGCCATCAAAGACCAAAACACTTGTGGGTTTAGTTTTGGCCTCTAGCCTTTGGCACAGACTTTGAGTTTTTGTTTATTTGTGATTGTGTCATATATTGTGTCAAATTAAAAGATGGGCTTGTGGTGGTGTGAAAAAACAGTTATGTCAAATGTCTACTTTCATTTGTTTCCCGAAAACAACAACCTATTGGTGGTTAGGTAATGCTTTACAATAAGATTTAGGTGTTTGAAATAACAATGAATAAAGTTTTTATACAGAATTTATTAATGTAGGTTAATGTTAATTTACAAATATACTATTTTTATTTCATGTTAGTTCATGAATGTTAATTTATACCACTTGCAACGCCAAATTTGTATTATTGTGTGTGAAGAAGCTAACATGCTAACATGCTAACACGTGTTGATTATGTCTTATGAACACTGTTATACTGTATTTGTGTAGACCTCTGATGAATTTCACCATGTTGAAACACTTTTTACACTAGCATGCATGTGTTAGAACTTACATTAATGGCATTTAAAAGGTATTAAAATAACTTTGTACATTTAAAAACAGCTTTGGTCACACATTCCTTGCCATTTTCATTTTATGCCATCTTTCTTTAGATTTCAGCTGCGTCCGAAATACACATACTCTCTTGAGTAGGTACTTTTCTTGTATATCTTGTGTGCTTTGTAAGCGCTAAAAAAAGAATGTTCTATATAGTATATATGTGTAGTATAAATGTAATCTGGACATGCTACATTCGCCCTGTTGTCATTATCATGTAACCTACCAGCGTCAGGTACTCACTCTCAAGCCATCCTAGGTGTATGTGACTTTCTTCTTTCTGATGAATACAAACGGAGAAATATTAATAAATATTAATATTAATAAAATACACGGAACTGGCGTCACACTTTTTCTGTTAGTTGAATAGGGAAGGCGTAGGACAAAGCGTTTTGAATTGCGAGAGTTTTACACTTTCTTCGTAAATAGAATACGGAAGGCGGTCTGGTGGAAGCTACATATTTTACTTCATAACTTTTTTTCTTTTTTTTTTAAATAAACGCTTAGCTTCAGAAGGCCTTTATTAACCCTTTGGAGCCGTGTGGAGTACACGTTTATGATGAATGGATGTGGATAGAGGCATTTTCTTCAGCTCATACTTGTTGATCCCGCTCACTGCCATTATAAAGCTTGGATGCGTAAGGATATTTATTATTAAATTATATATAAAATTATGTCATTAATGACTCACCCTCATGTCGTTCCAAACCTGTAAGACCTCCGTTCATCTTCGGAACACAGTTTAAGATATTTTAGGTTTAGTCCGAGAGCTTTCAGTCCCTCCATTGAAAATGTATGTACGGTAGACTGTCCATGTTCAGAAAGGTAATAAAAACATCATCAAAGTAGTCCATGTGACATTAGTGGGTTAGTTAGAAGTTTTTGAAGCATCTAAAATAAATTTTGGTCCAAAAATAACAAAAACTACGACTTTAGTCAGCATTGTCTTCTCTTCCTGGTCTGTAGTCAATTTTGGTTCACGACTCCGCAGTGATGCTGCTGACGTGTTATCCGGTGCGCCCGAGCTTCGTTTACAGTCTGAGGGAGACGCACGCTGTATTCAAGCTATTCTACATTGTTTGTATTTTGGTATTGCTGTATTTTTTTATAATGGTGCGTAAGTGTGAATGTCGCGGATGTCCTAATCGCCAAAAACAACGATGTAAAAGTGCATTACCAACGCCGACAGATGAAAGGATTCAATGGAATCAATTCAATGGAATCAATTCAATGGAAAGGATTCCGGAAGAGAAGACAATGCTGAATAAAGTCGTAGTTTTTGTTATTTTTGGACCAAAATGTATTTTCGATGCTTCAAAAACTTCTAACTAACCCACTGATGTCACATGGACTACTTTGATGATGTTTTTATTACCTTTCTGGACATGGACAGTCTACCGTACATACATTTTCAATGGAGGGACAGAAAGCTCTCCGACTAAATCTAAAATATCTTAAACTGTGCTCCGAAGATGAACGGAGGTCTTACGGGTTTGGAACGACATAAGGGTGAGTCATTAATGACATAATTTTCATTTTTGGGTGAACTAACCATTTAATATATCTCCGATTGTGTTCATCAGAAAAAAGAAAGTCATATACACATAGGATGGCTTGAGGGTGAGTAGAGCTTGGGGTAATTTTGATTTGAAAGTGAACCAATCCTTTAAAGTGTTTATCGTTTGTGCTTTAATATCCAGGTACTTTTTGGCCTAATCTTTTATTTGTGATTTTGGACATACTTCTTTTGTCACATACTGTTTTTCACCTATAGCAAGGAAGTATGCAAATTATGCAAAAGTATGCAATAATTTTATCCTTTTAAACTTATCTTTGATCACCAAAATGACATATTTAAACATTTTTGTCCTTGAAAACAAATTTCTTCATGCCTTAAAATAGCTTGAATGTAACTCTACACCCTTGCCTCATTTAGTATACGCAGTTCTATGAATATGCAGATTAGCCCCACCTCCACTCACTCACACCAGTTCAGAGGTCCACTCATTGATGATCACACACTGACGTGAAAGTAGTTTATGATGCCAGAAACACCAGCGATTTCAAACCACGTTTTTGAGACTGTCTTTGGTTCACTGCAGTGTTAAGGAGAAAATACTGTTGACTTATGAATTTGCACATGGTTTGTCTTAAAGCATATTAAAAACACAACATAGACACACAAATAATGTGAAAAGCTTGATTTTCACCACAAGAGGTCTTTAAGGAAAAAGCTCTGTTTTTAAGTGCCAAAAATAAGAGCAAATTTAACCAATACATGGTTGGGTTATGATAGACACATCCGTCTGGAATGTGCCAAATTCAGCTTTTACTCTGTCACATTTAACATATTTTTATTTTCCCAGCCCAATCATTTGAAATAAGAAGCAGGGAAATTCATGCAGCAAGAACATAATTATAGGCACAATCATTCATACATTTTGACAACTTTGATATGCACGATTCATTTGGACTTTGTGAATGCATTTTGAATGATTCTAGATTATTTGCTTTGGATGGAGTCTTGTAATTTCCTGCAGCTTGTTAAGCTTCATTTTGTTTGGTGTTACTCATAGGAAAAAGCTCTTATGTATGGATTCTTACTATTTGTTTGTTTTTATATTCTGGAAGGATGCTGTTCATTGTGTCTCACATAGAAAAGCAGATGCTTTTTTTAGCAAAAAAATGTGATATCAAGTTAGTAAGTGGAGACATGAGAAAGTATTGATTCACCCAATTAAATGTGAACATATTTTTCATTTACTCACCCTCATTTAATTTCAAACCCATCTGATTTTCTTCTGTTAAAATACAAAAGGTGAATCTTTCTAGTAAAAAAAAAAAGAAAGAAATGTGGACTGGGACTGTCTTGCTCCAAAATGACAAAACAATAACTATAAAAGTATTAGAAAAGTCATCTATGTGCTATATTCAGATGTAAGTTTTCCGAAGCCATACCATAGCTTTCTTAGAGTTCAGTGATCATTTTCTGCTCCAGTGAGCAGTTAACTGCTGTGACTAGATCATTGAGACTGTGAACAAATCCTTTGAATGAATCACTGATTCATTGAAAAGATCTGACTCAAAAGACCAATTCTGTCACAAATGACCAATTTGAGAATGAATTGGTCTTTGAGTCAGATCTTTTCAATGAATAAGTTATTTGTTCAATTAGTTATTTTGAACTTTTGTCAACATACCAACGAGAACCAGGCCAGATATCAAGATCATCAGTGGGCTTTATGGTCTGTTCCTCACACAAAGCTTATCATATAACCTCAGAAGACTTAGAATATTGTGCCCAAGTAGTATGAACCACTTTTATGATACTATTATGGCACTTCATTTGTATTTCTTTGGCTTCTCATAGTCCCAGTCCACATTCAGTTACATTAAACTATCAGGATATTTTTTAACTGCATGTTACAGGTACTACAAGTTTGAAATGAAATAAGAGTGAGTAAATTATGACAGGTTAAAATCCAGTTTTCATCTTTATGATGTCAGCTCTTCTTTAATTGATTTTGCTGACCTTAATTTCATTCATTGTTTGATTCATTGTTGGACCTCTGATTGCCTTTACTACATATCTGGCCATGAATTGTCAGTTTATTTGCAAGCACTTGTATGCAAATTCTTGCAATGACTCAACCCCTGTGTTTGCACATCACTTTGGAGCTCTAGCCTCTTGCCTGTCTTCTCTCCAATAGCGAAGAACTGGAAGAATCCACACAAAGAAACAAAGATCTGCTCGGGCACCTCTTCTCCGGCTCAATTCACCGTCTGCTCTACTCACCTTGAGACGTCCACCCCCCCACCCTTCTCACCCCCATACCCAAGAAAATGTGCCATCTAGAAATGGACTATGTCTGAGAGAGAGAGAGGGAAAAAAGAAAGCAATTAGTCATCGATTTCAAAGAGAGTGTATAATAAAACGTTTCCCCCCTAAGGTAAACCTGCGGAATACAAACACGAATTAACCGCCCACACGAGTCCTGTGAATAAGGCAAGAAAAATGTACGGCAGCCCACACAACCGCTATTAAAGAGTGACACACTTAGACACACCGACACATGTAGATGTGCCTCTCACCTCCCTGTCACTCTAGTCTTAGAGGAGTCGTACAGCCTTTCAGTATTCATCATGTAAAAAGCACAGGCTGTACTCGGGTCCTCAGATCCTTTCACACTCGCATGATGGAGTCCTTTATAACAGTGCACTGTGAGGTGAGATAAATGTACACCAAATCTATATGTAAACATGTGCATGCACTGCCAGGAATATCTGTATGAAAATAAGAGATAAAGTGATAAATTTAGTGAGTAACCAGTGACAAATGTACCAAGAAAAAATACACAGTTTTTTTTCTCTGGAAGCTTATGGCAGTTTTGCCATAAGAGAATACTTCAGTGATTCAGTGACGAATCGAATCAGTGATTCGGATCTCCTATTAAACGGCTAAACTGCTGAAATCACATGACTTTGGCGCTCTGAGTCACTGATTCAATTCGTAAAACTCTGAAGCAGTGTTTTGAAATCGCCCATCACTATATTGTTGAAAAGTCGTTATTTTGGTTTTTTTTGGCTCACAAAAAGTATTCTCGTCGCTTTATAATATTAACATATAACCACTGTACTCACATGAACTGTTTTAAATATGTTTTTAGTAGCTTTCTGGATCTTGGGAAATGTCATTGCTGTGAATGCAGGCCTTACTGAGCCATTGGATTTAATCAAAATATCTTAATTTGTGTTTCGAAGATGAATGAAGGCCTTACGTGTGTAGAACAACATGAGGGTGAGTAATAAATGACATTAATTTAATTTTTTGGGTGAACTAACCCTTTAAGTGTCCCCAACTAAGCAAGCCAGTTCTCCTCTGGTCAACGAATGAACTTGGTTTAATTCCAGGCTGCATGCATCACAAGTCAGAAAACAGATTTTAGACTGATATTATTCAAATATTGAATGATACCAATATTGATTTTTACTTCTTTTATTTTAACCATACATTATATTATAAAGTTGATATTTACTTTTTGTGTATACAATTGTCATATGAAAGACTCTTTGTCTACAGCTGAACCACAGCATGATTGTGAATATGGTATTGCTTTAAACATGATAATAAAACCATATTTTACCAACAATAATATTATATTTTTGTTTACTTTATTTATTTTAGAGTAATATTTCAATGAAAAGCTGACATTATGTCATTCAGTCTTATTGAGCTCATCATGTAAATGATGAGGACTCTTTGGACACCTACTCGCCACCCTCCATTTCTCCGCTGTTACCCTAGCAACGGCCATGGTTACTAGGGTGCCTTGTCTCCCAATAGGCTTTCACTGTGTTTGACTGTTTGTTTCTGAATTACGAGAGAGAAAGTGAGAGGACAAGTGTTTGTAAAAAATCCACATTCAGAATTTCCCAATCCCACATGCAACTTAAACTGCAATCACATCAAAACACCAGCAAAGGTTAAACCTCAGATCACTTTGACCTTTTTTAAAATCTTAATGTGTAGGCCCTAACAGGCCTTGAACCTTTGGAAAAAGTACAGAAATACTTCTTAAAACAGGATGCTTATTTGAAGAATTAGTTTTTTTCATTTTCTCTGTAAATGGACACACAACCCTTACAGTACACACACACACACACACACACACACACACACACACACATGGTACCGTATATACCATGATATTGCCATCATGATATTATCCAAAGACCCATGGTACTTTTTTGTGTGATGCAGTAGAAAGTCCTTTGTTTAATCAGAGAAACCCAGCAAATATCATAAGTTTGTGTTCAATGCTTTGTCTGTTTTTATAGCATACTTGCCACAGTATACAAGTGTGACATCAATAGTGTCTTAGTTTCCAGGAAAGTGAGATTGTCTGTTCTGTCCCTTCACCCACATAGTGCAGATGAGACATGATGTACTACTTCTCTGGGGCCACTCTGGGATGTCCAGAGATGAGCACTTTCAGTTTTTGAAATGTGAGTGAGTGATGGGAAAAATGACTGGGGCTGAACTGATGTGAGGCCTGACCTCTGAGGACAATGCTGAAAGGAAATATGCCTACTTTGTCTATCACTCAGTTTGTTTAATCATATTTTCCATAAAAATGGGGATTTCATGTTATTTTTTTTTCATTCTTTGTTTTGCAATTTTAAACAGTCTTTTGTGAAATGCACAAGAATGTTTCTAAGATATATGAGATATGCATCTGTCAAACACAGATATATATTATATTTCCTGTAGCTCAGTTGGTAGAGCAGGGGATCCAGTTCCAGTGCACATAATAATTAAAATATGCACACCTTTAATGCACTGTGAGTTGCTTTGTAAATTAATAAATGTAAATGTAGTCTTGCATTGCAAACACAATAAGGTCAGACGGTGTTGAAGTATATTGATAGTATTAAAATGTTTACAGTATGAAAATCCTGAAGGCATATATGTTTGTATTAAAATTAGCTTGAATATTCGCAGCACATTTTATCCCAATAATCTGTCATATTTCTGAGTTAAATGGGATATTAAGTGAGCAGAAATGTAGGATGGACTTGGTTTTATTCATCAGTATTTGTTTCGATCATGAAAAGTGGGCATTGCATAATGGAATGTATTTTGCCAAAATGTTTGTGGTCGGTACGATTTTTAAAATGTTTTTGAAAGAAGTCTCTTATGCTCAACAAGTCTGCTTTATTTGATAAACAGTAATATTGTGAAAAATTTATAAAATACTAAAGTTAATTAATAAAGAGCAGTGAGTGATTTTACTTTTGTTGTTTGTTTCATATTAAAGGTGCCCTAGAACTTTTTTTAAAAAGATGTATTATAAGTCTAAGGTGTCCCCTGAATGTGTCTTTGAAGTTTCAGCTCAAAATACCCCATAGATTTTTTTAATTCATTTTTTTAACTGCCTATTTTGGGGCATGATTAGAAATGAGCCGATTCAGGGTGTGTGGCCCTTTAATTCTCGTGCTCCACGCCCCAAGAGCTTGCGCTTGCCTTAAACAGCATAAACAAAGTTTACACAGCTAATATAACCCTCAAAATGGATCTCTACAAAGTGTTCGTCATGCAGCATGTCTAATCGCGTAAGTACAGTGTTTATTTTGATGTTTACATTGATTCTGAATGAGTTTGAGGCTATGCTCCGTGGCTAACGGCTAATGCTACACTGTTGGAGAGATTTATAAAGAATGAAGTTGTGTTTATGAATTATACAGACTGCAAGTGTTTAAAAATGAAAATAGCGACGGCTCTTGTCTCCATGAATACAGTAAGAAACGATGGTAACTTTAACCACATTTAACAGTACATTAGCAACATGCTAACGAAACATTTAGAAAGACAATTCACAAATATCACTAAAAATATCATGATATCATGAATCATGTCAGTTATTATTGCTCCATCTGCCATTTTTTGCTATTGTCCTTGCTTGCTTACCTAGTCTGTTGATTCAGCTCTGCACATCCAGACGTTAATACTGGCTGCCCTTGTGTAATGCCTTTCATAATGTTGGGAACATGGGCTGGCATTTGCAAATATTGGGGGCGTACACCCCGACTGTTACGTAACATGTATTGTACACTACCGTTCAAAACTTTGGGGTCTGTAAGATTTTTAAAGGTGCCCAAGAATGCGTAACAGTGAGATTTGCCTGTTTTCTGGAGGTCTTTTAAACAAATGAGATTTATATAAGAAGGAGGAAACAATTGAGACTCACTGTATGTCTTTTCCATGTACTGAACTCTTGTTATTTAACTATGCCAAGGTAAATTACATTTTTGAATCTAGGGCACCTTTAAAGCAACACTAGTTTTTCAAATTTAAAATAATGTCTCTAAAATTATTTCAGTGGTCGAACAACTCTTAACTGGATGAATTCTACTGCCGCTGCTACCTGAGCAACCTCCTAGCGGCTACAACCACACTCTGCAAGTTTCGTGTTCGGGTCGGTACACACAGCTCCGCCAGCGGAAGAGTGCGACCTGCTTACGTCACATATTTTACCCGTAGCCTGGGTGGAGTTAGCCAACAGCTAACTATAAGATGAAACTATCTAATTTGCAAATCTCAAACAATGCTACATATGAACTATGCAAGCAAAAAAACTAGGCTAACATACTACCGTTCTTTTGTTATTGTACTTTTCAGTTCTGGAGTAACAATAAATAAAACTATGTAATGATATTTGTAGAACATAGTGTAACATGGGCTACTTTACCTGGTCAGTGGACATGGATTCCAAACAAAGTTTCTGCCTTCGCCGTCAGTTCAACAAATTCACGTGTATTGCACTGCCCACGGGGAAGCTTATACAGCGACAGTATTGATGACACTGGTAACAGACAATTGCACTTATCAACCACATGGAACCGTGAGCAAATGTTCCATGGTGTTGCTTTAAGCGCAGTAAAACGTGTAAGAGAAATCGGTTTAATACTCACAGGACATGCTGTCTGATAGCTAGTTTCTGTGTGCGTGCTTCGGATGTGTGTCCTCAGAAAATCATATATCAGAAGTTTAAACTGTTTAAATGCATGCATATAATATTAACTTTCGTGCTGACGAAGAACAGAGATTAGGTGTGTTTGACATCGGCTGCGGCTGGATGCAACCGATCAGCGAGCGTAGCCGCATGCAGGCGGGGAGGAGCTGAAAACGGAGAACTGAAGTGAAATAAATGCAATATTTGACTAATACACTGATGTTTCAGAGACATTCTATACTTTATGTAGGCTACTGCTTACAGCATCTGTTTTACAAGAATAAAGTTCAACATAAGCATATATTATTTAGATACTAATGTAGTGTGGTCTCTGTTTTTTATCAGTTTTATTTTGATAAACATGACACAATATAACACTGCGACTACATAAAAATACAGATTTGTGAGCATTAGTGGAACTGAAGTTTTCAGAACAAACACAAAACACATGTGATCGCTGTCATGCGGTGAATCCGGCCAATCGTGAAACAGCTGTGTCGTCATCAGAGCTCGAGCAGCTGCTCTTGAGATGCTGCGCTGGCTGACTCATCCGACTGCTTTCGAATCGCTCTTTAATATGCTGATTTGGTGCTCAAGAAACATTTTTTATCATGATCAATGTTGAAAACAGTTGTGCTGCTTAATATTTATTCATGCGTTTTTTGATATGCTTTGATGAAAGTTAAAAGAAAACTTTTATTTGAAATTTGTTACATTATAAATGTCTTTACTGTCATTAAATGGATCCTTGCTGAATAAAAATATTATTTTCTTTCCATCTATTCCAAATCTTACTGACCCCAAACCCCCAAAGATCAGTGTGTGTGTGTGTGTGGGTATGTAGATATGTATATGTGTATATACATACTTGTTCCTTATTTCATGACATCAGAAACAAAAAACAAAACAAAAAATGTCTCAAAGAAAATGATTACAAGGATATGAAGGCAGCATTTTTAATGTGTACAAATGAATAGCTCACCAAGAAACTGCATAAAGACAGTAAATAGTGTCCATTTTTGATTCATGTTAATTTTAATAGTTTGTTTTTTGTAGTTCAGAGCAATAATATTTCCCTTTGAAGAACAATACATCCAAACCTCAAAAAGTGATTTTTGATGGCTGCTTCAGGCTACAACACCTGACAGGAAAAGTTGGTGGCCTTTAGTAAACAGTAGAAAATGGTCATGATGGTCTGACCTCTAAGCATTATCGAGGCAGACTCGCATAAGGGTCTCGGTGTGACTCATCGCCCTCAGCGGTGTCTGAAGTAGAAAGGGTTGACACGAGCGCTAATGTATGCGAAAGCTTTTCACTTATCAAGAGCTGTTAGCTCATCATTGTGAAATGTCAGACCAATTTCTCTCTGTATGATTCACCCAGGTGTTCTTTGTTGCTACATGTTGCCCCCAGAATTTAGAATGTGTCAACGGCATTGATGTATTTTTACATGTCGGCAGAGACTTGGACTTTCCTCCCTTTTGCACTGACTGATGCTTGTTGCATGTAATTTTAAACGTTAAAGTCGACTACCACTGCCAGTTTTTTTTTACAAAATGAGACATTTAAGGTACAATCCTACTGTAATCAAGCAACCTGCGTCTGTGATGCACGAGTGAGCATTTTATCTTTTCAAGAGCCGTTGCCTTCAGCTACATTGTAAACGAGTGTCCCTCTTTAGCCGGACAAAGCCTCTCATTCCCACTGGAATGCAATAAGACAGAGCGTGCGGCCGAGTTTGATGCCTCGTCTCAAAAGGTGCCCCATCTCAGGTTGCGCAGGTGTACATGTGCTGTGGATTTGCTGTTATTGAATGACTGAATTAACAGGGAGCCCCGTTTGTCACAGCCTAGAAACCTCCCGCAGACAGACCTCCCGCCATCAAGGCCAAGAGTGAAGAGAAAGCAAGCGGGATGCAGGCGAAAAACGTCTGTCAGCACTCTGCCATGTCTATATAATCCTCCAAGACAAATTAGCAGGATCTTTCAGAAAAAGGAAAACCCTTTTTACCCACTGTAGGAAGTGCAAACCATCTCTCCTCATGGGGGATTGTTTCTTTCTTTCTGGTTTTTCATGCTGAGGTTCAGCTGTTACTTTTGAATTGATATTTTTTTCCCAACTGTCAAATGTTGTCCAGTATCATAGCAAACGTATGATATCATGTTCCCTCAGCATTCGAGTTTACTCTGTCTTCGCTGAGGTTTAAAACACTTGAATTGTCCTGCTCTTTGCCAGCAATGTCACAAACATACAGGTGACACAATGACATGGGTCATGAAATGACTTCAACCGTCACAGATTGCATTGGACCACCTGGGCTCACCAGAGAAAGACCATGTCATCGACTAATTTATGTCCAAGTATGACACTTTAGTATGGGGAACAATTCTTACTTTTAACTAGTTGCTTATTAGCTTGCACACTGGCTGTTTATTAGTACTTATAAAGCACACATTAATGCCTTATTCTGCATGACCATATTCTAAATCCTACCTCATACCTAAACTTAAACACTACAGCAACTACCTACTAATTATTAAAGGTGCCTTAGTACTTTTTTTTAAAAGATGTAATATAAGTCTAAGGTGTCCTCTGAATGTGTCTGTGAAGTTTCAGCTCAAAATACCCCATAGTTTTTTTTTTATTCATTTTTTTAACTGCCTATTTTGAGGCATAATTAGAAATGAGCCGATTCAGGGTGTGTGGCCCTTTAATTTTCGTGCTCCACGCCCCAAGAGCTCGCGCTTGCCTTAAACAACATAAAAAAAGTTCAAACAGCTAATATAACCCTCAAAATGGATCTTTACAAAGTGTTCATCATGCAGCATGTCTAATAGCGTAAGTACAGTGTTTATTTTGATGTTTACATTGATTTTGAATGAGTTTGAGGCTGTGCTCCGTGGCTAACGGCTAATGCTACACTGTTGGAGAGATTTATAAAGAATGAAGTTGTGTTTATGAATTATACAGACTGCAAGTGTTTAAAAATGAAAATAGCGACGGCTCTTGTCTCCGTGAATACAGTAAGAAACGATGGTAACTTTAACCACATTTAACAGTACATTAGCAACATGCTAACGAAACATTTAGAAAGACAATTTACAAATATCACTAAAAATATCATGATATCATGAATCATGTCAGTTATTATCGCTCCATCTGCCATTTTTTGCTATTGTCCTTCCTTGCTTACCTAGTCTGTTGATTCGGCTGTGCACAGATCCAGACATTCTGCCCTTGTCTAATGCCTTTCATAATGTTGGGAACATGGGCTGGCATATGCAAATATTGGGGGCGTACACCCCGATTGTTACGTAACAGTCGGTGTTATGTTGAGATTCGCCTGTTCTTCTGAGGTCTTTTAAACAAATGAGATTTATATAAGAAGGAGGAAACAATGGAGTTTGAGACTCACTGTATGTCTTTTCCATGTACTGAACTCTTGTTATTTAACTATGCCGAGGTAAATTCAATTTTTGAATCTAGGGCACCTTTAATAAGCAGTAAATTAAGAGTTTATTAAAGCAAAGTCATTTATAGTGAATATATGTTCCCCATTCCAAAGTGTTACCGACTCTTCAGTGCTCTCATCCGCAGTTCACACACAAGCTTCAAATAACATTCAGAACCATTAGATATAATCCATAATTTATAGGGTATTTAAGATATAAATTTTGTTTTATGAGCTTATGTCAGAACTTCTTTCTAATGTTCCTTCCTTTACAAGATATGAAGTAAGAACTACTTTGTGTTTTTTCTTCTTCTTTTTTTTCCTTTTTTTTGGGGGGGTGGTCATGTATTGTACACTACCGTTCAAAACTTTGGGGTCTGTAAGATTTTTTTTTTTTTAAATAAGTTTTTTATGTTTGACAAGATTTATTTGATCAAAAATACAGTAAAAATGGTAATATTGTGAAATATTGTTACAATTAAAAATAAAAATGTCTACACTGATATATTTTAAAATGTAATTTATTCCTGTGATGGCAAAGCTGATTACTCCAGTCTTCAGTGTCACATGATCCTTCAGAAATCATTCCAATATGATTTGGTACTCAAGAAACATTTCTTCTTATTATCAATGTTGTGCAATATTGTCAAAACAGTTGTGCTGCTTTATTTTTGTGGAAACAGTGATACATTTTTTAAGGATTTTTGATGAATAGAAAAGTTCTTAAAAAAGAAACATTTATATGAAATATTTTTTAAAGCAATGTAATGTTTTCAAATCATATAATCAAATTAAATAATACATTTTAATTTTTGAATGGTTGTTCAAAAGGCTTCTTTATCTTTCTTCATGTGACCAATCAACATTTGCAACGTCACCATCTTATGCATCACATGCCATCAGGAAGTGGAGCAGGTGCTCTGAGCAAACTCAGAAATAATCCACTTCATCTCACGTTTGTCTGCAGCATCCTGAAGTTATGTGTGCATAAAAACCACAACTTTGCCTTCAGTAAACGCTTTAATGAGATTCTGGAGTCTGGGGTGAAGTCTTCAAATTAGATCTCATTATACAGTTCCGACCGACTGTCTGAAGGGGTTTGTATCCAACCGTATCAGTACTAAAATATAAAACCTCAATCACAAGGGTAGTGTATGTTAGAATAATGGCCTGAGCTGAGCAACTAGTTAAATTCAAGTAAAGCCACCTTTATTTATATAGCGCTTTTTGCAATGCAGATTGCTTCAAAGCAGCTTTACAGTGATAGCAGTGATAATTATGTAACAAAGTTTGTTTTGGCTGTAGAGCAGCTCTAGAAGAAAATAGTCTCATTGTCCAGCTCAAGTAAGTTCAGTATTGATTCATTTCCATTGTAAAAATCATTAGTTATTAATTTACTTCATTTATCTATACTGCAGCTCTGGAGAAAACCGTGATGTCATCGTCCAGGTGTGCGTTTCCCGTTACATCATTACCAACACATTTCAATGGAACTTGCGAACATAGTTGGCTAACAATGCTTTTGGTAAATGCACCCCAGTTCAGTTCTCATACAATGGTATCAATGCAGGCAGATCAGTAATATTGATCAATATATATATAGTGAGAGTGGTTGGTGCGAGTTTGAATTTGTCTTGCAACATTTTCTTATCCTTTCCCCCCTTCACCTACTTATCATTTTTTGAAATGTCCTTACAAGTAAAAATGAAAAAAAAAAAAAAACCCTGAGGTTTATATGAAAAATTGTGAGGATGTTTATCTAATCCTCGGAATCACAGTGTGAAGATAAACAAGCAGACGTTTTCTTCACTTCTGTGACTCCTGTGCAATTCAAACTCCACCTTTGTCTAATATTTTTTTATCACTTTCATTAACTTCCACTAATTAATCAAGAAGTCAGAGGGAAATTTAGAGCTTGTGTCAAGTCTCTTCTATTGCAAGCCAAATTTGTTTACTGTTATTGCACTTAAGGAATATTAACATGTTAACTTCTGAAATAAAAAAATTCAAAGAGAGCGAGAGAGAATAGGTGGTGCAAAGGAGAGAGAAAGTGCAAAAAAACAAATCTATTGTCTTTGTTTTTTCTGCCTGTCTCGGTGGAATTACTTTTCTGCAGTTGAACTTCCCACCTTGCTTCAAGCACTCTAGCCCACTCCACAGCCCCCACCCCCCACAGCTGTCCCTGGAGAGGACCCCCCTGACCCTCCTCAGCCTATCTGCGCCAATGCAGCCCACTTCTCTGAGTCCTGGAGAGGAGAGCCGGGCTGCACCGAGCAGCTGGTGAAGAGGCAGAGAGATGACGCCTCTCTCTTGCTCGCTCTCTCTTTCTCTCTCATTCTTTGCCAAGTTACATCCAAATGTCCGTAGTCCAGGCAACTAAATTCACTGATAGACTAATGCACCTGTGGTTTTGATTCAGCATCATTACTATTTTTTTTTAATAATTATTTTAATATAAGTATCATGTGTGGCACTTTCGAAGAATATGGCACTTCCCTACAGTATTCTACAGACAAGTAAATCATCTTAATTCGTTATTTATTTATTTACAAATGTTGTTTTCACCATATTAGTCAAGATCAACTATTAAACTGTTAGTTCTTGAATAAAAAATAAATAAATAAAAAAAAATCAAGCAAACATTTTTATTTAATTTATGAGAAAATTAACTACAAACCAGCATTTGGAACTAAAATAGCTTGCCCATTCTGGCATAGTTTTGTTTTAGCTTTTATTTAGTTTCATGTTTACTTAATGTTTTACAATTTTAAAAATTGTTGGAGTAATTTATGTCCTGAATTTTAGTAAAAGGTTTGTACCTCCTATAGAATGAATAAACATAATACAGGTTATCAAAATGTACAACCTCCTGAGGCTGACATTAACATTTTCTAAAGGTTAAGCACCTCCTTTGACCATTTGTTGAGAAATAAATAAAAAGTATTGACAAGTGCATGTTTCAGCTCCTAATTTGTACCCAATTTGTGGAAAGTGCCAAATATATGCTAACTATATGTACAACTCTACTGAATAACTTTCAATATATATGCACATTATATTGGGTAACACTTTATAATAACTTTCATTAATAAATCATTAACAAACATTATATAATGCTTAACAGATCATTAGTTAAAATATATATTCACATAGAAGCATGAGATAATGTTGCTTGTTCATGTTTACTAATGAACGTATTAAACATTACATATTGTTACATTTATAAAACATTACATTCCATTTCATATGATCATGCACTTTTAAAAATCTACAAATGATTTCGACATGATTTACAATGATTAAAAGCTTCATTAATAATATAATTAATATTCATTAACAAACATTATATAATGCTTAATGGATCATTAGTTAATATATATTCAAATAGCTAAGAGATATAAATATGCTTGTTAATATTTAAAAAATGTATTAAACATTACATAATGATTAACAGGTCATTATTTAATGTAAATTGAAATGCTTACAAATGTCATTAAAATTTGAATTCATGTGATCATGCATTTTTTTTTTTTTAAATCCACAAATGATTTTAAAAGAAATTATACAATGATTAAAAGCTTATTAAACACTTAAACTTTTCATCATTTGTAAATGTTTACTATTAATCATTTAGTACCTTTATGAGCATTGGATTTTTACAACGCTTATGTAAAGTGTGGTTAGTTAAGTTTAGCTAAATGCTAAAAACATGACACGATTGTAATTTGGATGCAAATTACAAATTTATTGCCTCAACACGTAGTATACTATAGCCTTAAACAGGATATTCCTTGAATCATACATCAACAGGAGAAAACAAATCAATTTTTCAAGAAAATACTTGTTAATTTATCAAAACAATGTAAACGGTTTGAACAGTGTTATAGTAATCAAACTGACCCCTGTTTGCTGTTCCGAACAACAAAGTGGGACCAGTTATTCTTTTGTTCAATTTTCTGTTGAACATCCAGATCACTTATAGCTACCAAACTCCTTTTTGCATTTGTACATTTGTAAATGTAAAGTGTATTAAGTCATACTGTATATGAACTGAAGTTTAATGACATTTGTAGATTTTGAAGAAGTGCATAATCATATGAATCGAAATGACGTTTGTAAGCATTATAATTTACATTTAAATAATGATCTGTTAATCATTATATAATGTTTAATAAGTTCATTAGTAAACATGAACAAGCATATTATCATCCTTAACTATTTGAATACATATTAACTAATGATCCATTAAGCATTATATAATGTTTGTTAATGATTTATCAAAGGGAACCAATTATGCCCCTTTTCACAAGATGTAATATAAGTCTCTGGTGTCCCCAGAATGTGCCTGTGAAGTTTCAGCTCAAAATACCCCACAGATCATTTATTATATCTTGTCAAATTTGCCCCTATTTGACTGTGAGCAAAAACACGCTGTTTTTGTGTGCGTCCCTTTAAATGTAAATGAGCTGCTGCTCCCGTCCCCCTTTCCAGAAGAGGGCGGAGCTTTAACAGCTTGCGCTTTGGATACTCAACAACAACAAAGCTGGAGAATCTCACGTAGCTAAAATGTTGATTGTCAGTAACTGTGTTCAGCCTTACATTGTTCAAACCGGAGTCGGACACTAATGGAGAGACTCAGGAAGAAATTACAACTTTTAGAATGCAACTGGATATTTCTGAATGGTTAGTGGATACATTTATGTAGTTGTTGTGGAGTTGATTCAACTCATCGAATAGCATGTACCGTCATGTTAATCTTTTGTGTAAATCCAGCATTGAACTGACCCTCATTTGTGAAGCAGTCCGGCGTAAAATGATTTGCGCAAATATATAACACTTTACCGACTTTCTTCAGCACATTTCCTTCATAGTTGAAATCCAACCACGGTGTCATCGGTGGCTCAGATGCAGAGAGAATATGGAGACTGCTATGTTTTTGGTACATCAAATAACAGAACATTTGCAATGTTTATGTGGTGCAGACATTGTATATCTCCAGCTGCTACAAATGGTGGACTGCTGCGTGATATATTCAGTTGCATTAATGCATTGTGTGGAATTAATTCAATGTCTATGCGAAGAGTGAAGGCAGATCATCACTTTTAGGACTCAGAGCATTGATCTGATAATGTGTCAAGCTCCTCTGACCCTGATCGGCAAAGTTCCCCGCAGGGCCTTTAAAAAGGAAGCAGACTAATGGTCATTCATCACTAAGTGCTGGGTAAACAGAGGAAGTGAGAGGGTGATCGTGCCTTTGTGTAATTTATGTGGGAAGCGATGTGTGTACAACGCCACACAGGGCCAAGGTGTCTACGTTAGGCTCCAGAATGCTTTTATTTAAAATTCTACTTGACCCTTAGTTAATGGCTTCAGAGACACCTGATCTAAAGGTACTCTCTCCAGACTGGCCCCCCAGGTTGATCTTGTTTGAAGCCACAGATCTGTGTGAGAAGATGAGAACATTAAGCAGCTAGACAAAGCAGCGAGGAAGTTTCACTGTAAAAGTTTACAATATTACAATTACTTTAACGCTGCCTCCTAAAACCTTTTTTTCCCTGCACAATCTGTTACATCTATTCTAAGCGTATGCATATGTATATTTGGTTTAGGTTTAGTTTTGCTTTCTTAAGGTCTTATTGTTCCCTTTCACTGTCACTCAGTGAATCTTCCAGCCCCTTAAGCATGTGTGACCAAATCATACCAACCCACAAGTTCATTCAAGGCAAACAGTACAAAAAAATGATAACAATCCTGTTGGTTCATGTTCCTGTGTTAGTATATGTTCATGGCGAAATACCAGTGATATATACTGTAGGTATACACATCTTTTCAAGATTTAATAGACCACAGGGCCGATTGCATAAACTGCTCAGACTAGTCTTACAAGTTACACTTCACATTTTTTTCTTTAAGACTGTTTATAACTGTTTTAAGTCAGCTACTTAAAGACGTAGATTGGTCTAATTTGATCATAAAAAGTAAGACTGATTGCCCCTTGGCTAACTGCTAGTTGGTCATACCAGTACTTAAAGGGTTAGTTCACCCAAAAATGAAATTTAAGTCATTAATTACTCACCCTAGTGTCACACCTATAAGACCTTCATTTGTCTTCGGAACACAAATTAAGATATTTTTGATGCAATCCAAGAGGTTTATGATCCCCAAGAGGAAGCAACGTAATTACCACATTCAAGATACAGAAAAGCAGTAAAGACATTTTTAAAATAGTCCACGTGACTACAGTCAAACTTAATGTTATGAAGCGATGAGAATACTTTTTGTGCGCAAAAACAAAAATAATGACTTTATTCAATAATTTCTTCTCTTCCCTGTCAGTCTCCTAAGCTGTTTACATTGTAGAGACAGTACAGCACTTTCGGGTCCTACATCAGAACGGTGACTCATTATTGGCCGACAGCATCCCATGCATGTCTCGTGCTGTCTCATGTGAACAGCATCGGCCAATAATGAGCGGCATTCTGACGTAGAACCCAGAAGCCCTGCACTACAACGTAAACAGCTTAAGAGACTGACAGGGAAGAAAAATCAGAAACCTCTCAGGTTTCATCAAAAATATCTTAATTTGTGTTCTAAAGTTGAATGAAGGTCTTACGGGTGTGGAACGACACGAGGGTGAGTAATTAATGACAGAAATTTCATTTTTTGGTGAACTAAACCTTAGATTACATAGACATAGTCTTAAAGGTGCCCTAGATTATGTTTTAAAAAGATGTAATATAAGTCTAAGGTGTCCCCTGAATGTGTCTGTGAAGTCTCAGATCAAAATACCCCATAGATTTTTTTTTATTAATTTTTTTTAACTGCCTATTTTGGGGCATCATTATAAACGCGCCGATTTTATGCTGCGGCCCCTTTCAATCCCGTGGTCCACGCCCACAGAGCTTGCGCTTGCCTTGAACAGTGCCTTAACAAAGTTTACACAGCTAATATAACCCTCAAAATGGATCTTTACAAAGTGTTCGTCATGCATGCGGCATGCATGCGTCAGATTATGTGAGTATTGTATACTGTTATATTGTTTACTTCTGATTTTGAATGAGTTTGAGGCTATGCTCCGTGGCTAACGGCTAATGCTACTCTGTTGGAGAGATTTATCAAGAATGAAGTTGTGTTTATGCATTATACAGACTGCAAGTGTTTAAAAATGAATATAGCGACGGCTCTCTTGTCTCCGTGAATACAGTAAGAAATGATGGTAACTTTAACCACATTTAACAGTACATTAGCAACATGCTAACGAAACATTTAGAAAGACAGTTTACAAATATCACTAAAAATATCATGATATCATGGATCATGTCAGTTATTATTGCTCCATCTGCCATTTTTCGCTATTGTTCTTGCTTGCTTACCTAGTCTGATGATTCAGCTCTGCACATCCAGACGTTCTGCCCTTGTCCAATGCCCTTTATAATGTTGGAAACGTGGGCTGGCATATGCAAATATTGGGGCGTACACCCCGACTGTTACGTAACAGTCGGTGTTATGTTGAGATTTGCCTGTTCTTCTGAGGTCTTTTAAATAAACGAGATTTATATAAAAAGGAGGAAACAATGGAGTTTGAGACTCACTGTATGTCATTTCCATGTACTGAACACTTGTTTTTTAACAATGCCAAGATAAATTCAATTTTTCATTCGAGGGCACCTTTAAAATAATGACTATGTTTATGAAACTGGCCCCTGGTTTAAATAGAGATGCTGTCATTTGCTGGGCAGAACGCTTAAAAGTCTGTTATTAATAATTGACAATGAACAGATATTGTTCTCTAAATTAATTAGTCCTTTGCATTATCTCTTAAATACTGCTACTGTTGGCTCAGTGGGAAGCAGCCTTTAATGTGATTAATAAACATAAAATGTGAAGTTAGTCTGAAGAGCCCGTTGCCTCGCAGTTGCAGATTAGTGTTGCCATGTTAGAATTTATAAAAATAAATTTTATAAATAGAATTGCTTTTGTTAGTGGACTTTAACACTAATGCTTACACACAGGGAATGGTAATGTTCATCAATCTATTTTATCATCTAATTAATTTTCATAATTTTTATGTGTTATTTATATATATATTTTTAAAAGTATTTTATTTTGGGGCTTTTTTGCCTTTTCATGTCTCAGATTGGAGCTTCGAGCCACCAGCTACAGTATATATCCTTTGCATGTGCACAGCCCACCACGTCACAATCCAACATTTAGTTAGTTAGTAAGTAGTTAGTAGTAGTTAGTTAGTAAAGCCGTGAGACTTAAATGTACTTAAAGGGATATTCTTGATTATTTAAAATGGAATCGCTGTGGACAGAATCTGTGGCATACTGTTGATTACAGTAATTTAGTCTTGTCCCTCATTCTGTGAAACAATGGATGTTCACAATATGTGCTTACAATAGAACCCTAAGAGCAAAGCGGGCAGCATGTTGAATAATGTTTAATGTGCAACAACAACACTGGTTGAAAGTATAACCATAAAACATAAAACATTTCATGTGTTAGCATGAAACCTGTTGTCAGGAATTACTTGCCAACATTGTCTGTTATTTAGTAGTGCGCACATAACAGGGAGAGACATGGGAGGTATGTGACAATGCAGTAAGCACAGTAGGTAAGAACGATTTGACAGAATTCCACAGATATTATTTTTAATAAAACAAATCCTGTTAGTGCTTTAAAGGGGACCTATTATGCAAAATTCACTTTTACCTGGTGTTTGAAAATAAATGAGTTGGCGGCGTGTGTAAACAACCACCCTATAATGGAAAAATTCACCCCATAATTAATTTTTTTAATCCCTATAAATCATAAGTAGTGTCTGCCCTATTAGCTCAGCTCCTCGCCAGAGCATTTAACAGCAGCATTCAAGTAAGAAACGTATTCTTATTAAAGCTACAAAAGTTATTCAATCAAGAGCAGTTCCTTTTGTTGTTTGATTCGTATTAACAGCATATACAGCAGTATATTATGCTGCTGTCACTTTAATACACAGATACATGCGATTTCTTTCCCTACTATTGATGTCCACAGACATAACCGACTATGTTTGTGAACTTTGTGTGTTTTTGACATAACCTGGTGTGTATTTGACAGTTTAAGTGCAATAAGACTTGAAAGAGAAATTAGTATAACACTCGCGCCATCTGCTTCGGATGTGTGTGCTCAGAAAACCATATATCAGAAATTGATTATGGCTTTAAAATGCATGCAAATAAAAACTTTCATGATGATGAAGAACTGCAATGTCACGTGAGTGTGGCCACGATAGAGATGATAATCAAAACCAAACAGATATTTTGTTAGTTTTTGGCAGAGTATCCGAGGCACGAGTTGTACAGGCTCCGCCCTCTTCTGGAAAGCGGTGCGGGGAGCAGCAGCTCATTTGCATTTAAAGACATGCACGAAAGCAGCATGTTTTTCCTTCCACTCAAAAATGGGCATATACAACATGTTTTAATAAATGATCTGTGGGGTATTTTGAGCTGAACCTTCACAGACACATTCTGGGGACACCTGAGACTTATATTACATCTTGTAAAAAGGGGCATAATAGGTCCCCTTTAACAGATAAGCTTTTTTTTAATTCCAGCCAAATTGCCTGCAAGGCTTCCACTGTTAGTGTATTGCTGTAAACTAGTTTTCTGTTCATTTTTACACACTGAGGTGTGAGTCAAAACTATTTTGTGTGGCAATCAACAGTAAGATGCTATTGTTTAGACTATATTGTTCTCTAATAATAAGACATCCCTTGAGCATGGAAGTGTGTAGCTAGTGGGATGCACAAAAAAGCAAGCAGCTACCCTTGAAAGGGTATGAAACAAGACATTGAAAATAATTAAGAGGAACTCGGGCATCTTTTTGCAGTTTCCTGGCCTGCTGACTTGAAGAGATTGAGCCGCTGTGAGACTGATAAGAGAGATGTTCAGACGCATCCCCTTCACGAGCTCCTTGCACCAGCTGGAAGTGGAAAAACTGGTGAACAAAAGAATGTGATTATAATAGTTTGAGTAATTCTACCATTGTTACCACAACATTTAAATATCGCTACACAATATATATATCTATCATATCAATTATGAGCCGATATTAGAGATGTTTTTTTTTAATTTATCAATATTTAATTGTGCATGTTCATCTTTACCTTTAGATTAGATTGCCTTGATCTAACACTCAACTGAATCTTTAAAAACACACATTTATTATCATTGTAAAAGTAATCTTTAGCAAATCTCAAAATGAATAACCCTTTTCACACTGTACATTATAACAGTGTGATGACTAAATTTACTTGTAGCATTTAAAACGGTTGGTTTTTAGTATTTTATTTTTTAATTTATTTAGACAAAATAGTATAAAACTTTAATATCTGCCATTTATTAGTTATCAGCCATGACATGAAAAAAATCTGTTTTGAATTTTAATATTGGTGAATCCCTATGTTTAAATACTCTGAATATTCCAAATGTGCTTTAGTTGCGCTGAATTTTGAGTGCTGCATTAGTGTCATTTTAAAACAGACCTTTGTCTTTTCAAATGCATTTCTCAGACCAAGTGAACAAATTTGAATGCTGCTCACAGATATTAAGTCGTAAAAGAACCCGGAGTAATCTCCAAAAAGAAGAACTTTTTTCTTATTATCTCCATTCCCTCTTTAATAAGAATTTGAGGTACCATCAAGGACAAATCATGTATGGCACAGAACCTTTTGGATCATTAGACAGGTGACGCCATAGGCTTGCTCGGCTCTGTAAAAGGGAGTGTTAGGATAATGGTGCTGCAGAATCACATTACCAAACACCCACACATGCATGCATACATAGACGCCAGCATACACTCGACCATCGGCGCAGAGTGCAAAGACAAAGAGACGAATGGAACTGGGGAGCCTTCGTATGTCGCTTTCCTGGTCCATCCAGATGGGGATGAATTGAGCGACGGAGGCTGGCTTCATATTTATTCATCACCCTTCGTTTCTCATCTCCAACACTCACATACTGAATGTTTTCTCCTATTATATCCATCAGGGTTTCTGAAGCTTTTGTGCACCACATTCGTCTAGGAGAAGGTGTTACATCACAGTGGAGCACAACAGGGGATGTGGAAGGCTTAATCAGCCCTTCGGTGCCTAAACGGGCTTCCCACACTCTGTCGAGGGGTCACCCCACCACCTCCATCTCCATTTGAAACACTCCAAAACGGGGGCTCACAATCCAGTGTGTGGGGGTGGAGGAGGGCTACAATGGGTCGCAGCGGCAGTCTGTGAAAAATCAGTGCTGGTAGCGGACAAAAGGTAATGGAGAGCCTACACATTTGAGTCGTGACTCCTGCATGAAACAGCTGTAGGAGTTGTCTGACTGCACTTGTAGAGCTGTTGCATAACAAACTGGGCGGCTTTAATCGTGATGGGCGCAGGTCAGTTTTCCTGCGGCACATTCAGCCCCTCGGAGAGGCACTCCTCTCTCAAATAGCACTAATCCACTGAGTGCATTTCAATTCGGTACTCAGCGATTCAGCGAACACCCCCGCGATGCGCGCGCGTGTGCGAGTGCATCACACGCTCGCCGAAAATCAGGAGCGAAATGGCCACAAGCTGGTTATGTTGCACATACTTTTGAAACTGAAATTTCACATAAGACAAGAGAGCAAATTTCTAAATGTTGTCTCACAGATTGTTTGACGTACTTGGAGCTGCCTTCAAAAGCCTACATTTGCCCTCCACGTGCAGCCACTCTGATGTTCGAGCAGAAGTAAATGTGACATAAATGAGCTTTTTTTTCTTTCATATTTAAGGCAAAGAGCAGATCTAATGTTCGGGGTGGCTGGCAATAATTGAACGTGTGACAGGTAGTGCGACTGAGTGCAGGCGGAAGGCCTCAATCAGGAAATGAAAGGAAATGTGCGAAGAACACTTGGCTGGAGGGAGGAGACGTATGTCAGGGTGCTATAGACTAAAGTGCTCTGCTGAAAGATCCATCAAATTAATCTCTTAGTCTTTCTAAAGCCGAGTGGCTGTTACCCATAGTCTGGCTGTGGCACTGAGCTGAACAATACTTTGGTTAATTTAAATTCTTTAAAGAAATATTTCACCCAAAGATGAAGTGCTGCAAAAATTACCTAGAGGTGCCACTGCCATGTTCCCCACGATTATACAAATATAATACGCTTTAGTATTTCAATTCAGAATTCATTCTTTTATCTTAAAAAATATTAAATATTGTAAAAGAGTATGACAATATTTATATATTTATAAAAATATATATTGTGAATATTATTGTGAATATTATTACTCATATTATTGAGTACAAATTACAGGATGCCATAACCTTAAGAACAAGTAGACCAGCAGGCATTCTGTTGTGTGACATTCTGCCCCGTCATATTCCACTACTGTCACAAGTTCAGTATATCCAGACATATTATTATTTTGAGGTGGCACAATGCAATTTATTAGCACTTAAAGTTATACAGAAAATTCTAGAAAGTAAACAGCAGCCATTTCATATATTGACTGGTTTAAATGGCAGTAAGATGGCAAAATGCATTCATACCAATCCTAACAGGTATTACCTTAGTAAATCTTTAGCATTTGGTTGGACAGCAAACAGATTTACGAACATAATACTATCTGTTTGAATTATGTTAAATTTTTTCTTGCTAGATATACAGTACAAAAACGTATATTAAAATGACATCTACAAGGATACAAAAATACAATTCCGCTTTCACAAAGGAGTCCAGTTATAAATTTGTGTTTTGAACGCCAATTATTCCAATTATTTTATAGTTCTGTGGGGTGACAAAATCCATTTTTAAACAGGCAGTCTCTTGGATCATTGAAGTGCTACTAAGGACCAAAACAGGAGACTTTTTTCAAGCTTGAAAGTGATTTTGTGATCCATCTTTTCACACTGAGGACAATTGAGGGACTCAAACACTTTGAGGGACTCGAACACTTGAAATTTTTTTGAATTTGAAGATCAAGGTAAATTGTACTTAATTTGTCTTCTGGGAAACATGCAAGTATCTTCTGTTGCTTCCGAAGGGCAGTACTAAATGAAAAATAAGAACAATTGTACTTCCTGTTCATAAGTTTTCACCCCCCAACTCTTAATGCATCGATGGTGTTTCCTTCTGGAGCATCAGTGAATGTTTGAACCTTTTTAAGTAGTTGTGTTTGAATCCCTCAATTGTCCTCAGTGTGAAAAGATGGATCTGAGAATCATACAGTCACTGCTGGAAAGGGTTCAAATATGCAAAATATCCTGGAAAACTGAAGAATATGCAGGACCTGGAGGATTTCTCTGAAGAACATTGGGCAGAACAAACAAGGGACTCATGAACAACCATCACAAAAAAAACAAAAAAAACAAAACAAAACAAAAAAACAGTGGTAGATCATCCAGGTAACCACACACAGTATTAAGAATCAATGGTTCCCAAACTTATGAATGGGTTTATTTTAATAAATTCAGCTATTATTTTGTCTTGTGCACTATATGTAAACATCTTTTATGTAAAATATCTTATTCAGGACAGTACTAAATAAAAAATAACATGCATTTTGTATGATCTCTCTTATTTTGTTAAAATTATTCACATTTTCACAGATTCTGCAAGTGGTTCCCACACTTTTTTCATGCAACTGTATATTTTTCAAAAACCTACTGAGCACATGAAAATGTCTGAAACAGTCTTGAGAAAATTTATAAACAAATATGTGAACATATTTTTAGTCCTGTATTCTCAGCATTCTTAACTGGAACTTATCCATAACTTTTTGCTAATATGAGTATTTGAATCATATTTAATGTAGGAAAACCTAGAACAGTTTAATGTACCAAATGACTTGTGTAACAAGTTTAAGTAATTCTTTTTGTATGTGTGTAGATTTGATTTCTTAGAATGGCAATCATAACAGGCCAATTAAAAAGTGACTTTTATTGCCGACTTCAGAAGCCATTAGACGATGACATCCTGTTCTTCTGCACAAAGTACTCAAACTGTCTCCCTCCTGTAAAATATTAAGCAGCATATGTCGGAGATGTTTATTATAAACTCGGTCAGTAGCACAGCAGCACAGCAGCACAGCATTAACACAAACTTACTTGTGGTGCCTGTGAGATGCATAAATCACTCCAACTGCTCACATCAAATGAGCGCCATGTTTATGAAACAGCCATTAGGTCAACACTCACGGTTCTGTGACAAAGACAGATGCCGCAATAAATCATTGCAACAGATAACAAGTTTGATGGTACTTTAAATGAACCTCGGGTGAAACATTTCTGCTTTCCCAAGGTACGCAAATCCAGACCTTTTGAAAGAGGTCAGAGGAGTCAAATACCACAAGGAAATTCCTCGAGATGAACCCCGAAACATTGAAAAACCTCCCTCAGGGTTCGTTCAGAGTGGCTCTGTTGCTTGGAAACCAGAAGTGTTTGTCTTATGTTTTGTATTATGTCCTACCCGCTCTGAAACCTCTGCTGCTGAAATTTTTGTATGTATGATTTGCATTGAACATGTCGGTCAGGGCGCTTGCCTCTGCTGCAGCGCACTGGAGTGATTTACTTACAACTGACTGTGGATGATAATGAGGTACTTGTGCGGTGAGTGACGGGGTTGCTGTTTTCACAGGAGGAATCGCAGTGGGGCAGCTCCCTCCTGGCTCACGGCCCCTCTGGCTCCCCCATTATGTTCAACAAAGAATGTAAATCCACTGTTAGCTATTAGAGTCCCTCCTGCCAAATCCCTGCTCCAAAGGGGCACTGAGAACATTCCACCAAAGCTGTGGAATTTCACTGTTTTCAGAGAGGGAAATCAGGGAGAACTTAAATGAATCGTTTTAATTCCACGCTATGTATTAGCCATGATTTGCAGTAAAAAATAATGCAATTATAGACATTTGTAGTGCTTTAGCGACAGAAAACAAGAAGAATGCAATTATTTTTGGAATCAAAACATTTCTCATTTGAATGATTTGGTTCATAAGTTAGCCTTGTATAAAACTCTCTTTGATTGAAAATGAAAGTATTACTTCTTATCGACCTATTAATGGAAGAAACATCTTTTGTGTTTACATGACTGCACCAGTTTGTTTGAACCTTGAAATATAGGTGAATACATCAAAACCTGAAGGTTTCACTCATGCTGAAGGTTTCTTTGTATTTGGTCCTCTTGGGTTTCATCCATCTTTTGACATCTTTTGTGTGGTGTCACATTCCACCAGTATAGACAATGGACAATATGTTCTGTCAGGACCACTATCGTCAAATATGATAGATAATGCATAGAGTTTGTATTGGCGGTATGGTTCTGTTCTGGGCAAGAACTCCCTGTGCATCCATGCAGCCTAGCATGGATAAGAGCAGGGAGAGCAGCAATAAACCCCCCAGGGTAAACAGAACAGGACCAACATGCAGATATCATTAAATGTCATGATTTAACATACACATTTTTCGAGAATTAGTCTGATTCAGGGGAAATAATAAGGAGGAGCTGGGGATGGAGGAGGGTAATTTGCTCCTGAGAAATGCAATAGCTGCTGATAATACGGAGGAGCTTATATATAGATGCCGTAATAGGCGTCGTATTCCTATAGGTAGACGCAAGTCACCTGGGAGTCAGCTGATGCAAGCTTGACTGACGTGACCTGCCAGAACTGACGCTACGCTAGATTTGAATTTATATTAAATTAATAGTAGTAAAAACTTGTTTTAATTGTAATTTTTAGCTTTGTATGCAACCTTGTAACTACATATCATCACCCCCAATCCCCTCTCGTTGAAAAAAATCCTTAAATTCCCTAAAATTATGACACCCAAGAAGCACCATAATTGACCCTTCGCCGGGAATTTGATTGACAAGTGATCTAACCAATCATAACGCTGAATCCGCCATTTTGTCTGACAAAGCAGTCAGGGGTTAGAAGATTAACCTCGATGGACTTGAACTTGAAAAATGGTGCATACTGACGTCTTTCCGTGTTTGAAACAACATTCCTTCTCATGTTCATTCATGTTTATTTGATGCTATAAATTAACTAGTAGGAAGAGATGATCGGTTCACGAGACGTTTGAGCTGAGGCGCTACAGCAATCTGTCATGACACATTAAAGAGCCACAAAACGTTTCTTTCAATCTGAATTTCTGAAAAAAATACACAATTTGAAAGCTGGGACTTTGTTTCATATCATAAGTAACCTGCTCTGTCTTGTCTGTCGACGTGTTGTCAGTCCTCTTTGCTCCGCGATGTATTTTTCGCTCTGTGTGGCGTGACAGCGCCATGGCTTGTCAGACAAAGCAACAGTAACTAAGGGGGGCGGGTCTTTGCGAAGGGTCAATTAGGACTCTTTCTATAGAATGGAGGAAAGACAAGTAGGCTAAATAATATCATTCTATTTTCTCAGTTTTTACAAACCTGTTCCTAAGTTATTGTAAGAAAAAGACGATCAAGCAAATCACTATTTTTCTTTAATTTACGAGAAATATAAGTTTAGCAGTAATTACACTCCCTACTGAGTTGGTTGGCCAAATTTGCAACACTTTGTTTGTTTGATTGTTGCTATAGAAAAATCACACAAATCAGTTTTAAACTGTATTTAGACTCAAATTAGTCTCAGATTTTGGGGAACCTATAGCCACGGACAATTAATAGAAAATTAAATTACCTTTATAATATTTTCTTTATTTTTTAAAGATTAAGTAGGTTTCACTGACCATCTGTTTAAAAAATAAGCAATATTTTTAGAGAGTTCCGGACCCTATTAATACACTGGGTAAAAAGGCTTTTACACTGCTTTTAATCCCGGGTAAAGGAACGTTTCACACTTGTAATTTAGAAGCGGAGTTAGCACCGTTTTTTACCTGGGGTTATGAAACCCTGCACTGGAGCAGGGTTAGCACTGCTTTTGCAGTGTTAACCCCACATTGTGGTGCCAAACTTGTACAGTGTGAAACGATGAGGTGTTAGAATGTTACAGCTAGATCAGGGGTGTCCAAACTCGGTCCTGGAGGGCCAATGTCCTGCAGAGTTTAGCTCCAACTTGACTCAACACACCTGCCTGGAAGTTTCTAGCATGCCTTGTAAGACCTTGATTAGCTGTTTCAGGTGTGTTTAATTGGGGTTGGAGCTAAACTTTGCAGGAGCAGGATTGGACACCCCCTAACTAGATGCTTAGCAACGGATAACCAATATCGTGCCTCATATTCAAATGCTTTAGACAGTCACTGAAACACTGCGCATTAAACAACGTTTGAGAGGGAAAATGTCAAATGCTGACAGAAAACGCAACAATGAGTGAAAAAGAGACAGTTTCATTCTTACCTTTATAGTCCGAAATGTCCATTCAGTATAAACTCGATAGTACAGTCAGCAATATGGGGATGCGCAATGCTAGAGCTATGTAAACAGGTCTGTGTTTATCCAATCAATGACACTGACACCGCAAATATGCAAATAAGAACGTTAACTCAGGGTTTAGGAATGTACTATGTCAGTTTATGAATACCCAGGAGTAATTGTTAACCCCAGGTAAGTTATGAGCAGTGTGAAACGTGAAGCAAGATAACCCAGGATTCAGTTTACCTGCCATTTAGAATGACCAAGGGTTAACTATTTCAAGTGTGAAAAGTCCTATTTTATATTTTTGGAAAAAGCTTGGTTGGTTTTCCTTTAATGCTTTTTTACATGGACAGCAAACTTAAACTGGTGAAGAATAAGTTGCCTGATATAATATGAGAGCTCTTATCCATCATCATACTGGCTGAACTGTGCATTTTTATATGCTTTCTTGGTACAAGCTGGTAAGCTAAATTTTCACTGACATCAGTATTTTTTCCACCAGGAGACATTAAAAGCCACAAGCAAGGGGGCCAGACTCTCACAGTGTCCTTTGGCACTCTCTACTATTTGGTGACCTCTCAATGACAGAGCTAGCAATGGGCTGCAGCGTGCCAGGTGAGTTTTGCCAGCTCGTTCAATTGTCCTACTGTGCCGTTGTGACGCTGCTGCAGTCTAAGCTTGTGAGCACCAGAGAGCCTTGCCTCATTAGTGCGGGACATTTGTCAGCCACCTGCTTGTTTTATAGCACCCTATAGTATCCAGCACAAAAATATATCATCTGAAATGCTGACAACACAAACTAACATTTCTCTCAAAATAAAGGCAGGACTGTCTCCGCTGTCTACTGCTTTTTTCTTTTTCTTTTTTTTACTTTTCTGGCTACCCCACGTCAAAACCATTTCTTCTTCTTTCTTTTTTTTTCAATTTTTCTGAGTAATAATTGTGGTTTCCAGTCTGCACGTGGGTGTCACATTGGCGTGTACCAGAAGTTCCACTGACTTTCATCCTACTGAGTGTTTGGGCTGTACTGTGAGGTTTTGCAGCATCTCTGGAGCCACGGCTGAAAGGCCATGGCACTGTGCTATGTGTGGGTTATAGGCCTGGTTGTGTGGGGTGACCTCCGTCAATGCTACCTCCTCCTCTGTCATTTGCTTACCACCAGCACTCCCACTGAGGAGATGAGGCACTGTCAGCCTGTGGTCTTTCTCATCTGGTACGGGATGAGTTCTGGGTGGAGTATCAGGGAGAGCAAGCTGTAGTCAAGAAACTCTATGATACTTAGAGCCAGGGATATATGTGATGACATTTCATTTGTCTATCACAAAATGTTTGAAGACTAATTATCTGGTTTAAGCTTTTGTTTGGTCTCTCTCTCTCTCTTTTTTTTTTAGCAATTAAATTTAGATAGGAATTTACTTAACAAAGTGCACATATCTTTGCCTTAGTGACATGACATATCTGTTTGTATGTTTTTTTTTTCCAGTGTGATCTTGTTTGTGAGTTATCTGGTTTCCATGGATGAAGGTATTAATACACGCTACTGTTCAAAAGTTTGGGGCTGATAAGATTTTTCAATTTTTTTATGCTCAACAAGGCTGTATTTATTTGATTAAAAATAAAGTAAAAACATCAGCACTGCTCCTCAGCATTGGCACAACTCCTCACTGTGGATGAATCTAATGTTTGCTGTTAGTCACCACACCAGTGTGGATACTGTACTTCGGAATCACAGATTGTAGTCTTGAAGTATGACCAAAGTAAGAATTTTCACTGGAAAATGTCATCTGAACAAGTAAGTAACATATCTGCCACTTTTGTTCTGACCAACTGAGGAAAAAATACCATTACAATAAATCACGCTACCAATGGTGATTAAATCTAATGATCGCTTAGCTCGGATCACTTTAAACCGTGCAAATTATTATAATTGTTATATTTTGTTTTCAAATTGTTAATGTTAACAACATCAGCATTGCGTGACTACAGTATGTGTATTAGTGTGTATTAGAGTTACCTGTACATTTCAATTTCTGTACAGTCTAATCTCTAACGTTAATTTGTCATTCAATACAATCCGCCATCCAATGATTAAATATTGCAGCTGCTGTGAGAAAAGGCTATAAATGATCCGCCTCACATGTGATGTAGCCTACTAGCTGGAACTTGTTCTTTATGTAAAAAGACGTGACGCAATGACGCATAAACCAACAGAGATAAACTCGAATTTCCCACAAAGACCCACCAGTACCACCCAAATTATAAAACATTATTACAAGCTATTACCGTTGTGAATCGGGCTAAGGTAAGGAGATAGTTTTGAACCCTGTCTGGTTATGTACTTGTTAAAAAATTGAATCTGGTCATTTTTATCCAAAAAAAGTTACGGACAGCAGCTTTAAATATATTTTAGTATTCCTGTAAAGGCCAAGCAGAATTTTCATTGCAGTCTTCAGTGTCACATGATCCTTCAGAAATAATTCTAATATGTTGAATTTGAAGAAACATTTCTGATTATTATCAATGTTGAAAACGGTTGTGCTGCTTAATATGTTTTTCATTATTCTTTAATAAAAAAAAAAACTTTTGCAATATTAAAAACAGCTTTACTGTCGATTTTGATCAATTTAATGCATCATTGCTGAATAAAAGTATTTATTAATTAATATAATTAATTTAATAAAATTAATATTATTACTTTATATAAATAGATTTAGTATTGAAATTTACTGTTTAAAACCATGCTAACTGAACTCTTAATGTTATGTTGGTAAATAAATGATAACATTTATAATGTAACTGTTGAGTTATTATGCAGATTTGCAGAGATTCTCACATATTTAAAGCACAACTCTCTGGCTATAAGTGGTCTCCTGTGGGCGTAAATGCAGGCCATGCCTACTCCATCATGGGTGATACTTGCATTAATTGTTCCACATGCGTATCACGGATTCTCTTTGACCCCAAACAAACATGCTGGCGTGTTCAAGCGTAAACATACACATTTGCAGTGGCTTCCTGCAGCAGCCACCACCTACTTACCCGCCCCCATCCACCCACGTCCCTCTCTTCACTTCCCCTCTGTGACTGACAGCCCACCTAACAACCCTGCAAACCCCCACTCACAAACACACATGAACATCGAAGGGAAAGGTCACCCCCGGTGCAACTTCTCCACAATAACAATGGCACATGTTCATAATCAGGCACGAGGGTTGACACAGATTGTCCCGGCAGTAATGCTCCTCAGCCACAGAAGGAGGGAGAGAGGGAGGTTTGTGTATTTAAAGTAGCTGTGATCCGATTCACAAGCTCCCTACATAGTGCTCACTGCTATGCTGAGTAGGGGATATCTGCAGAAGTTTGCTTCAATGACAGGGGTTTTGAGTTTGATGATAATATAAACTGATTTATTCATATTTTAAATCTATTTAATACATACAGTTTGTGCATAGAATATTTAATACAATTTGTGCATAGAATAAAGTGTATTGTATTCTAATGTAAAATATAGTTTATATGTGTGTGTATATATAATATACCCTGGCTATATATTTTTTGTAAAACATGTAGCAAAATATTTGTGCTATTTGGTGAGTCTGGTTTTCACCCAGTATTTTTATTGTGCCTTTAATAATATTAATAATGATCATATCCAAAGCAATATAATTGAATATACATTATGCATTATACATTATATTTCATTAAAATTAAACTGCAAATAAAATTAGATTAATCATGATTAGTTATTTTAATATACTGGGTTTTTTTTTTTCAGTAAAACTTTGCAATATGGTTGTTAAGAATAATGCATTAGAATTTGAAATCGGCCCATATAGATATTGTTAGTCTTTATTTATTTTTTTTGGCTAACAAAAAGGATTCTTGTCACTTTATAATATTAAGATAGAACTCACATGAACTGTTTCAAATATGTTTTTAGTACCTTAATAGACCTCGAGAGTTTGAATGGCATTGCTGTCTATGGAGGCCTCACTGAGCCATCAGATTTCATCAACAATATCTTAATTTGTGTTCTGAAGATGAACGAAGGTCTTATGGCTGTAGAATGACATGAGGGTGAGTAATACATGACATTATTTTCATTTTTGGGTGAACTAACCCTTTAATTACTCACCCTCATGTCATTCCAAAACACTGCTTCATGAAGCTTCGAAGCTTTATGAATCATTTGTTTCGAATCAGTGGTTCAGAGCGCCAAAATCACATGTTTTCAGTAAACGAGGCTTCGTTACATCATAAATGTTTTCAAACTTCAATAGTTCACATGACTTTGGCAGTTTGATATGCGCTCTGAACCACTGATTCGAAACAAATGATTCGTAAAGCTTCGAAGCTTCATGAAGCAGTGTTTTGAAATCGCCCATCACTAGATATTGTCATTGTAATGATGGCCGTTTTCATGAAGCTTCATGAAGCTTTGGAGCGTTATGAATCAGCGTGTCGAATCATGATTCGGATCGCGTCAAACCGCCAAACTGCTGAAATCACGTGACTTTGGCACTCTGAACTGCTGATTCGACACACTGATTCATAACGCTCCGAAGCTTCATGAAGCAGTGTTTTGAAATCAGCTATATCACTATATAAGTCGTTATTTTGTTTTTTTGGTGCACCAAAAATATTCTCGTCGCTTTATAATATTAATATTGAACCACTGTACTCACATGAACTGATTTAAATATGTTTTTAGTACCTTTATGGATCTTGAGAGAGGAAATGTCATTGCTGTCTATGGAGGCCTCACTGAGCCATCAGATTTCAACAAAAATATCTTAATTTGCGTTCCAAAGATTAACGAAGGTCTTACGGGTGTGGAACGGCGTGAGGGTGATGACATTATTTTCATTTTTGGGTGAACTAACCTTTTAAAATAGTCCATGTGACTACAGTGGTTCAACCTTAATGCTTTGAAGCGATGAGAATACTTTTTGTGTACCCTAACCCTTTAAGATGGCTGAACACCTTGTGAAGTCCACTTCACAGTGCACAAGACACTTGGACTGTACCCAGTGTTCCTTCACACCATACATGCTGGTTTCAGAGTATTGATGAATGTGTAAAACGTGTATGTCAGAATTACCATGTTCTTCTCACATTTGCTGTTCTCATTAAATCCCAATGGCCTTTACTTTACACATTTTTTCAGCCATTGACTGTGGAATATGAACTGTTAATATTTTTATGTCTATGAAACTTGATATCCCATTTCTCATTACCAATGTCGTTATGTTTTAAGATGTGTGAAAACACTTCTTAATTATCCCTGACTTTCCTCCTTAGGAATGTCCTTGATATAGCTTATCAAAACAAAATTACACCATTACAAGCATGATGGAACAGATAAATAGATTGTGCCATGTGCATCTGAACATGTTTCTTGTGTGGATCCAGGTTTATACTAAGCACTGCAGCCACATACCATAACCCTGCAACCCAGTCATGTCATATGGTCTTACAGTATATTATAAGGTCTCCACATTTCTAAGGAAGTTTTTCCTTCTGTCCCGGATCTTCTCAGCTGATTGGACTAGCCAAGCTTTGTATTTTGAGTAGTGTAGATCACTATGTTCAGTGAGTCACAGCACAGGAAGCTTCATCTGTACTGACTCAGACCTGGGAAGAGGCAACATGGGGGAGACGTGCATAACAGCAGTGGGATGTTTCAGAGCAGATACGGGGAATCCCACGTAAATTATACCCAAAGGAAAAACGTGGAATTGGCACAGTCATAGATCGTGCTATAAGAAAGGGTGATCCAGAGAATGGCAGATAGCAGGCATGAGCAAACAATGAGTCCTCATGTGGGAAAGCGGCATTCCAAAGAAAAGTATTTGATCTGTAACCTCATCCTGACCCCAAATTAAAGAAAGACAAAACTACCTTTTTTTTTTAAATTGCAAGGCCAGCATGGGCATAGTCTGATATATCTATTCTTATATTACAGTTTTTTTTTTACAGTCGCTAGAACCCATTTCTCAATACTCAAGTCAAAACTTTTCTTACAGTGAGCACAAAAGTGTTAAACTCTGGATCATTTTCCATTGATTTGGCACAAAATATATTCAGTGACTACATCTTTCAAATTACATGTTCTTTTCCCACTCAGACACAACCACCACCAAAATTCTCTGTACCTACAGGCTAATTTGCACATGCTAACATACTTTTAAATTGTTAAATTTAAGTTCAAAACCTAGCACAATACAATTCTGAAATAAGACAGCAATTTGCAACATTTTTACAGTAATATCAAATTGAGATATATTCTAAATGTAAGAAATGAAATACTATCAAAACAAACACAGGTGTTAGTCTTTCGATTTCATTACCATCTATACAAAAGAGGGGCAACTTGAGGATAAAGTCCAAAGTGCTTTGGGAACGCCTCTGCGTGATTGTGTCGTGAAGCACATGTGAAATCAGTCCAATGGCATGACGGAACTTGACGGGAACGATATAGCCATGCTGCCATAGTAACAAGTGCCTGTCTGCGTGAAATCGTGTCGCGCACACTTGTTGAGAGCACCCCTGACCCCGGGATCGAGGCTAAGTCCAGGTTATAAAACCTGACAAACGTGTGCAGCGAGGACTAACCTGCCGCATCACACACTTCCGAAAGCAAAACCTTAGAAGCAGCCATACTCCCCAGTTGAGTGAGCTCGGACCATAACAGGTGAAGGTTGGCTGGCTGACTCATAAGCAAGTGATATAGCCTCAACTATCCACTTACTCAAAGTCTGCTTAGAAGCAGGGTACCCTTTCCGCGGGGACCCCAAACACACAAATAATTGATCTGATTTACACCACAGGGCAGCTTTGTGGATGTAAGCATCTAAGGCCCTAACTGGGCAGAGCAGAATTTGTTTCTCCTGGTCCTTCAGAGTGCCAATTGAGTACCATTTAGGAGTGTGGTAAGCAGCTATGGCCACCACATACACCTTCAAGGTGGACGGGGATAGCCCCCGTCTTGGAAGAACTCCAGTACTGACCAACTGGGCAGTTAGCTGGGTCCAGCATGCGACTCCTGCACCATGAAGTGAAAACATTCCACTTTAGGGCATACAGCCTCCTCGAGGAGGGAGCTCTGGAATGGAGTATTTTCTCTACAACCTCGGTTGAGAGACCTGAACCTACGAGCTGGGCCCCCTCAGAGGCCAAGCCCACAGTTTCCATAACTCCGGCCGGGGTTCAAGAAGTGAACCCCCCACCTGACCGGAATCTCCCACTGAGAGCCATCGAGGAGAGACACTAGGTCCAAGAACCATACTCAGCCCGGCCAGAATGGGGCTACTAGCAAAAGACGGACCCCGTCCCGGCATACTCCCTCCAGAACTCCCGGGAGCAGAGAAATCGGGGAAAAAATGCACAGGCGCAATTTCGGCCACATCTGTACCATCTCATCCAATCCCAGAGGGGCTTGGATACATGAGGGAGTAAAACATTGGACAGTGAGTAGTCTCTTGAGACGCAAACAGATCCACTTCCACTTTCAAAGTGCTTCCCACAGGAGCTCCACCACCTCGGGGTGAAGTCTCCACTCCACGAGGCCTCAGCCCCTGCCTCAACAGGATGTCTGCTCCCTGGTTCAAACGCCCTGGGATGTAAACTGCTCTAAATGACAACAGTTACCCCTGGGCCCAAAAGAGGATCTGGTGTGCCAATCGGCAAAAATTCGGCACGAGCACAGACCCCCTTGATGGTTTATATATGAGACCATGAGACGATTATGAGAGACGATATGGGACGATTCATATATGAGTGCCAAGAACACAGCCCTCATCTCCAGCTGGTTTATATGCCACAAAAGATGATGGCCCCACCACAGACCCTGAGCTGAATGACCACTCATGATCGCCCCCAGCCGGTGAGAGACCCATCCGTCGTAAGCATTACGCAATGAAAAGGAGCTCCCAACACTGGCCCTTGGGAAAGAAACCAATGTTTTTTCCACATGACACAGGCACGAAGGCATCGCCGTGTGATCATGCGAAACGGGTTTCCTCTTGGGGAGAACCCCTTGGTTTTGAGCCACCACTGTAAGGGTCTCATGTACAGCAGGCCAAAAGGTATCCCATTGGATGCAGCTGCCATCAGATCCAACAGTCTTTGAAATTGTTTTACAGTGAGTGACTGGCCTAGCTTTAACTTGTTTATGGAGAATCGAATCTACTCGAGCAGGAGATAGATGTGCCTGCATCGTAGTTGAATCCCATACTACGCCTAGAAAAGTTGTTCTCTGTACTGGAGATCAAACATTCTTCTTGCCGTTTAGCCTCAACCCCAACATTTTCATGTGAGCGAGAACAGCATCTCGATGCTGAACTGCTAACTGTTCTTACTGTGCCAGAATGAGCCAGTCGTTGATGTAATTCAACACGCGAATGCCCTGGAGTTACAAAGGAGCCAGAGCTGCATCCATGCATTTTGTGAACGTGCAGGGAGATAAAGCTAGACTGAATGGAAGAACCCGATACTGGTATGCTTCGCCCCTGAAAGCGAACCTCAAGAACTTGCTGTGTTTAGGAAGGATGGAAAAATAGAAGTATGCATCTTTTAGATCTATCGTGACAAACCAGTCCTCAGAGCTGATTTGTTACATGATTTGTCTCAAAGTGAGCATTTTGAAATTGAGCTACTTGACAATGATATACCTTAGATCTAAAAAGGGAAGCAACCCTCCATCCTTCTTTGAAACTATGAAGTACCGGCTGTAAAACCCTGACTCCCTGCTGGGAGGGAGGGACCCGTTCTATTGCCTCCTTTTGCAGAAGAGCCTGTACCTCCTGTTCCATGACCAGAGCCTGCTCAGGGTTTACCACTGTGGACAGAACCCCTCTGAACCTGGGAGGGCGAAACCCTTTTGTATTTTTATAACTGGCTGCATACTTACTGATGCTGGTTTTGGTCAAAATATCCTCCAAGATACACTATGAAGTTGCTGTCTATTTCAGTTTCAAACTTGTGGAGACACTTACCATAGCTTTTGGCTGAAAATGATGCATTATTTAAATAAGTATATTTGTTTTTGAGCACCTCATTTGCCTAACAGTTTCTCTCTGATTGATTGACAGTTGTGTTTCCAAACCAGCTACATCATCAGAAGTGTCACAGTCAATTTCGTCCCCTATCAGTTCACCTGTGCAGAGACAATAGAACTCTGGGTAATGGTTCCAGAACTGGAGAGCAATATTATAGAATATTACAAATTCACTTTAGAATCTGTTTGACTGATTCTTTCATTTGCATCATAATAGCAGTCATGCATGGTTTCTTGCTCTAATAGGGGACAATTTTGCCAGAATGGGAACGAGGTATTCTGGCAATAATTACTGCCTCACTTCATGCCGATGAATATAAATGAAATGCTGTACCCTTTTTCTACTGTCTGCAGGACCCATTGAGATATATTTGGTAGAAGTTTCCACGCTACCAAACATCTATTAAGGAAACCAGTCTCTCAAGACTGTTCTCTGGTATAAGACGAGTGGCCAACTTGGTACCCTGAACCAGCAGGGAACAACCGAACTGGCCCCTCTGAAACCCTCCTCACAGGGAGCGAATGTCGTAGAGCCGCTACGTTTCAGCGGGGACACTGAGACATATGTTTACTGAGAACCGCTGCACCCTGAAGTACATGAGGTGGCAGGGTTGGCAGAACAGCTCCCTGAGAGCACCAAGGAGAGATGGGCACCGTGTAATGAGGTGAACACTGGCTTGCCCCGGAGGGGATCGCCACTAAGTCTCGAGACTGGCTTCTAGTGTTACACGAGCGACCAGCTCTGTGCCCTGAAGTGGCGAACTGGCAGGGAACAACTGAACTGGCCCCTCTGAGACCCTCCTCAGAGGGAGCGAACATCCTAGAGACACACTGAGACATTTGTTCGCTGAGGACTGCTGCGCCCTGAAGCACACGAGGTGGCAGGGTTGGCAGAACGGCCCCCTGAGGGCATGGAGAGGAGACGGGCACCGTATAATGAGGTGTAATCTGACTCAACCCAGAGGGGACTGCCCTCAGAAGCCCAGCACATCTGGCGTCGGGCCCTCTGAGCGATAAGGACAGTCCTCAGATCTGGCCTATCAAGAAAAGACTTCGGCTGTGAGCGCCCACCCGATCCCCAGTCTCTCTGTGGGGGAGTTCAGGTGGCAACGTTCACCTTTTTCTTTTTTTCTTTTTTAAATTCCTCGGAATTTAATGTAGCCAGATATCAAACAGACAAGTAAAAACAGTCTGGATGAAAGGCTGAATATAATGTATTAACACAGACATCTAACTTCTGAAAAGTATTTACCATTTAATTCCTCAAAAATTAAATGCAGCCATATCAACCAGACAAGTGAAAATGGTCTGGATGAGAGGCTGGATACAGTATTTTCATACAGACATACACTTTTCAAAGCAGATAATATTTCATTTAATTTTTTAATTAAATGCAGCCAGAAAACAAACAGACAAGAAGCTGAATGACAGACTGAATATACTATTAGAATGCAAAAAGAATTATAGCTTGTGATAGTTGGCAAGCGATAGGGACAAGAGAGAAAGGGAAAATCCCGTCTGCTCAGTTCCCTCCGAATATATATATATAAATTACAGGCACGTAATCTACGCGCGGGCATAGATCTTTATTGCAGACCGTAATCCACGCGCTGCCTCGGCAAACGCGAGATCCGAGCCACTATATTATTGCAGACCAGTAATCTGCGCGCTGCCTTGGCAAACAAGAGATCCGAGCCTTGCATTAGACTTTTATTCCCTCGAGAATAAAGCCAACAAGAGCAGAGCTAAAAACTCCTGATAGTGCATGCTTTTCTTTACACATCTGGACATTTTTATGAATGAACAATGGCCACGCACATACTGTAAGTTTTAGGAGTGACAACCGCATTTAAATGCGGGAGTGAATCCTCTAAATTATCATTACATGTGTGTACGGAACACGACTCACTCTCGAAAATGCGATGATTGACAGCTTGGAAACCATAGCGACGTTCTAGCGTCTCTCCTGTTTGGTATCCGTTATCGTGACCAAAGTAATATTAAAGTGACAAAACACTCGTTATTTTCAGCAATTTAACTAAACACAGTCGACGGAGGCGTCGTGTTTTGTTTATGCTTGTATAGACAGTTTCACACAGCGCGCGGCACTCATTCTGTGTTGCCATGGTCACTCATTATAAGCTTTTTGGGCTTGTTGTTTAAGCTCGTCTCATAAAGCAAACGGGTTTATGGAGTTATTAAAGTGAGCAGAATCGCGATTTTTAGCATAAAGCATTTGGATAGGCTTGTGCTTTCCCTGAGATTCGCCGCGTATAAAAGAGAGACACGTTACACCGGTGCACGTAAACGTCATTAACAACTAGTTGCTCAGTTCGGTTCCGTACACACTGCATTGAATTTCTGTAAATGCGGTTGTCACTACCTGTAGCTATTTTTCGGGAGTTAATACGGTTGTCACTCCCGTATTTTACTGAACTGTGTGTGTACAGAACGAGATTAAGCACTAAAAGGTGAACTGACAACCGAATTTAGCTGCAGTGTGTACGTGGCCAATGTGAAGGCTGATTTATACTTCTGTGTCAAGGGTACACCATAGCCTACGACGTAGCCTGACGTGCACCTCTTCAAAAACGTAACAACGTGTCAATTCTACGCGGACCGCAAGAGCTGTGTTTGTTCTGCTAGAACCCCTACCTCAGGTCAAAAAACTGGCGCGGAGCAATTGGAGAAAAGCGAGCGTTTTCAACTTCCAAAGGAATGAAAAAATGCTCTGTTTCAGGAGACACATTCAACAAAAAGTCATATTATTACATATTTGCCACTTTTCTGCCTGACAAGCTGCTTCTTCTTCGGCTTTTGCCTTGAAACTTAACAAGACCGCGGACACTGCCTACTAGTGGTCTGCATGCACGTCGACGCGGACAATGACGCAGAAGTATAAATGAAAACAGACGCATAGCCTACGGTGTAGAGGCTCCGGCGTAGGTACGACGCAGAAGTAGAAATCAGCCTTCAGTCCCAGTGAGAGTTGACGTACATGCTCCACTCCCAGCAAACAACACATAAATCGTGTGTATCCCCACTCGTAGTGTAGTGAGTGCAGGGAGGAACACATGATTCAAACTGCTGTTTGCTTGCCATTATACTCACAGAGCACTTGCTGAAGACACAGAGGCTAACACTGTTTGGTTCAGGAGTGCTTTTATAGTTTTCTGGTCATGACGTTCCGTCACGCCATTGGACTGATTTCACATGTGCTTCACAGCGCAATCACACAGAAACGTTCCCAAAGCGCTTTGGATGCAGGGCAAGTTCCCTTGAAAGGGAACATTGTACAATGCTACCTTTTGTTTTTTTAGGTCATTGTTTTTGTGAGTTTTTCTAAAGTGACACTGTCCAACAACTACACTAGTGTATATATTACAACTTTTATTGATGTCCAAATCAATACCAGTGTGATCCCTCAGTGAAAATAAAGATACTGTACACATCCATGTCTGAGACCACAATTAACACCTGCTACACCTGTTTATTGAGAATTTGACTAATTGTGGCTGTTAAAAGCCAAAAAAGGCAATTACTGCAGTAGTAACAAAAGCTACACAAAATGCTTTTTACTGTATTATTGTAGTTACATATTATTGTATTGTATTATTATTGAAATGGGAGTAGGCATTTATAATGTCACAAAAGATTACTCTTTCATACTAATTCTGTTCTATTGAACTGTCTATTAATCAATTCTGAAAAATATTTTATGGTTTCCAGAAAAATATTAAGCAGTGCAACTGTTTTCAACATTGACAACAATTAGAAATGTTTCTTGAGCACCAAGTCAGCATATTAGAAGGATTTCTGAAGGATCATGTGACACTGAAGAAGACTGGAGTAATGATGATGCAAATTTAGCTTTGCCATCACAGGAATAAATTAAATTTTAAAAAATATTAAGATAGAAAACAGTTATTTTAAATTGTATGTTCTTATTGCCATTTTGATCAAGTAAATGCAGCCTTGGTGAGCATTAGAATAACTTCTTTCTGACCCCAAACTTTTCAACAGTAGTTTCTTTCTTTTATTAATTTTAAAATAAATGTTAAACTATTTGTGTTACCCGCGCGAGTTACCCTCACCTAAAAGCTTAGGAGCCGTTCCTCCAGCAGGGTGTCCTGTTCTTACTTGTTATGACAAGTGCAGTAGTCGATGTAATGCAGCCAAACATGCAGAATGGGAGATTTGACTATCTAGGTATGCTCATAATTGTCAGTTTGTGAATATTGCACTGCTGAAGAGTGACTCCCACTCACATTCCTTAACGTCTTGATCTAAATTACCTGTCTGCATGTCCAGTCAGCCTTTGAAGAGCCCTTGTGGGCTATTTCGGGAATTACCTTGGTAGAGAATCCCCAAAGTTTTTTGTGCATGGTTCATGACACAATTCCTTTGTGAGTAAATGACTGTTTTGCAAGAGGAACTGGATTTGGATGGGGGAACAGCTAAGCCCACCCCTACTGCACAGTGTTTGTACCTGGACTGTCTCCTTGCTCAAGAGGTGTGTTTATTTGCTCCTTATCTACGATTCTCACTTTGGTTTTGCCAGACGTTAAACATTTCAGGAAGTGGTTTGGTGCGGTCCTCCCACCAGATGCCAACAGCTACAAACAATAACTTATGCAAACAAGGGTAAAACAAAAGTCACTCCACCTTCAATATCATGATGCCTCATTTGATCCCTTGGTGTACTAATGCTAGTGCAGTACATTACCAAGAGTTACATTACATTTATTTGCAGTTTTTCCCATACCTCATAGCAAGTCATTTATTATTGATAATTATGACTCAAATACGTTTTGCTAAATGATAATTTCCTCCTGCCCACTCGTCACAGCTCAAAATAAATCGCTTTACCAAGACATGTCTCAACCTTGGTCAATGTGTTCAAAAAGGTCACCTGTAAACTTGATAATTTTAGCAAATCCAGCTGTTATAGTGCCCTGTTGACACCTCTTGTCTAAGTGCTAAATGTTAGGTTGGCAGTCATTTAATTTCAAGCAGTCCCATTTATCAAGGAACAATTTTGATGTGCTTTGCTTGTGCAGCACTCATAATCAGATAGTAATAGATAGTAGCAGTAATAGTCATAATCAGTCTGCCATCAGAATTTTATATTTGCATATTCTCAGAAGTACAGAATCTTAGGCTATATACAGTAGTAATGACAAAGTGTACTGATAAAGGCCTTTGCTTCCTTGAATTTTGCAGGGAAACTTTTTAGCTGCAAACCCCCTATTGCCAGAGAAGGAACAAGATATGCACTGGCCATCAGTGGGTGCCAATGCAGTAGTGGCCTTCAGACATGATGGGCCTTCAGACGTGTGATTGCTTTGACTGAATGGGTTGTGCTCCATTCAAATTGAATTCCAATTAAATTTTGCATTGAAGTAGCAGACAGGATGCAGTTAAAAAGTTTTAAAAAGCCTTGAAGTTTGAAGGTTTATAGGCATAATGGATGATTGGATGGATGGATGGATGGATGGTGGATGGATGATTGGTTGGATGATTGGATGGATGGATAGATGGGTGGTTGGATAGATAATTGGATAGATGGATGGATGGATGGATGGATGGATGATTAGATGGATAATCAGATGGATGATAATTGGATAGATAATTGGATGGATGGATAATTGGATAATTGAATGAATGGATATTTGGATGGGTGAATAATTGGATGGAGGGATAATTGTATAATTGGTTGGATAATTATATAATTGGATGGACGGGTAACTGGATAATTGAATGGATGGATGGATAATTGGATGGATAGATGTTTGAAATGCCTACCTATACAAAATTGCTTAGTTTACATATTTCATAGTATCCAATCAATTAACTGTGTAAAAGAACACATAATTTCCCAGAATGCAGTACTTGTGTTGAACTTCTTTTCAGAAAGTAAGAATTTCTATTCCTCTTCCTGTCCAGTTGTTAACCAACAACATCCGTTGAGGCATAAGCGAACCACTTTGGCTCACGATGTGGCACTTCACTGCTCACGTTGTGATTCTTTGATAGTTACGTCGGTGCCGTCTGCCTGGTCCATCAAAGTACCAGCAAATGGTTCAGATCTGATATTTCTTGACAAATATTCTAATTAAAATAGACTATTTAAACCAATATTTATGTATGTTGTTATGCTATCACAACATCAACTTAGCATCATGTTAACACCAAAATGAAATGGATTGAGTTGTAATCAAGATTTACATTAAATTTATTTGCAGTTATTGTCCCATACCTCATAGCCATTTAATATTGATAATTATGACTCAAATACAATTTGCTAAATGATAATTTCCTCCTGCCCACTCGTTACAGCTCAAAATAAATCACTTTACCAAGACATGTCTCAACTTTGGTCAATGTGTTCAAAAAGGTCACCTGTAAACTTTATAATTTTAGCAAATCCATCTTATAGTGCCCTGTTGACACCTCTTGTCTAAGTGCTAAATGTTAGGTTGGCAGTCATTTAGTTTCAAGCAGTCCCAATTATGGAAGAATAATTTTGATGTGCTTTGCTTGTGCAGCACTCATAATCAGATAGCAGTAATAGTCATAATCAGTCTGCCATCAGAATTTTATATTTGCATATTCTTAGAAGTACAGAATCTTAGGCTATATACAGTAGTAATGACAAAGTGTACTGATAAAGGCCTTTGCTTCCTTGAATTTTTCAGGGAAACTTTTTAGCTGCAAACCACCCGTTGGCAGAGAAGGAACAAGATATGCGCTGGCCATCAGTGGGTGCCAATGCAGCAGTGGCCTTCAGACGTGTGATTGCTTTGACTGAATGGATTGTGCTCCATTCAAATTGAATTCCAATTGAATTTCTGATTTTGCATTGAAGTAGCAGACAGGATGCAGTTAAAAAGTATGAATGGATGGATAGATAATTGGATGGATAATCAGATGGATGAATGATGATTGAATGGATGGATGGATGGATAGATGTTTGAAATGCCTACCTATACAAAATTGTTTAGTTTATATATTACATAGTATCCAATCAATTAACTGTGAAAGAACACTTAATATCCCAGAATGCAGTACTTGTGTTGATCTTCTTTTCAGAAAGTAAGAATTTCTATTCCTCTTCCTGTCCAGTTGTTGGTCACCGTGATTTTGCCAAGTGAGACATGTTCCTGGATCAACATATTTTGTTGATCCTGGAACAACATTCCAGTCTGAAAATTTAGTCTTAACCCTATTCCTACCCCTAAACCTAATCCTACCCATAACTTATCCCTAAACTCAGAGGGGAAAGATATGTGAATAACACTGATGTAGAAACACCTAACCCTGGTTACAAGCCTAAACTTGACATAAACGGTAAACCTGTCCCTCAAATCTGATTGGTTGATTGGAATGTTGTTCCAGGATCAACAAAGATGTTGATCCAGGAACATGTCTTACTTGGCAAAATTGCAGTGAACCCAGTTGTTAGCCAACAACATCCGTTGAGGCATAAGCGAACCACATTGGCTCACGATGTGGCACTTCACTGCTCATGTTGTGATTCCTTGATAGTGACATCAGTACCATCTGCCTGGTCCATCAAAATACCAGCAAATGGTTCAGATCTGATATTTCTTGACAAATATTCTAATTAATATCTAATTAAAATAGACTATTTAAACCAATATTTATGTATGTTGTTATGCTATCAGGATGGATGGATGGATGAATGGGTGATTGGATGGATGGAAATTGATGAATAATTGGATAGATATTGGATGGATAATTGGATAGATAATCATATGGATGGATGGATATTGGATGGATGGATAATTGGATTGATGAATGAATAGATGGATAATCAGATGGCTATTGGATGCATAATCGAATAGATAATTGTTTGGATGGATATTGGATGGATAATTGGATGGATGGATGAATAATTGGATAATAGGATTGAATGGATAGATGGATAATCAGATAGATAATCGTTTAGATGGATTGATATTGGATGGTTAATCATATGGATGGATGGATGGATAATTGGATAATTGGATGGATGGATGGATAATTGGATAATTGGATAATTGGATTGATGAATGGATAGATGGATAATCAGATGGATATTGGATGGATAATCAGATAGATAATCATTTGGATGGATTGATATTGGATGGATACTCATATGGATGGATGGATGGATAATTGGATAAATGGATAATTAGATGGATGGATGGATGGATGGATGGATGGATGGATGGATAATTGGATAATTGGATTGATGAATGGATCGAAGGGTAATTGGGTAATCGGATAATTGGATTGATGAATGGATCGAAGGGTAATTGGGTAATCAGATAATTGGGTAATTGAATAATTGGGTAATTAGATGGATGGATGGATAATTGTATAATTGGATTGATGAATGGATAGATGGATAATTGGATAATTGGATTGATGAATGGATAGATGGATAATTGGATAATTGGATTGATGAATGGATCGAAGGGTAATTGGGTAATCGGATAATTGGGTAATTGAATAATTGGATAATTAGATAATTGGATGGATGGATAATTGGATGGATAGATGTTTGAAATGCCTATCTATACAAAATAGTTTAGTTTTAATTTCATAGTATCCAATCAATTAACTGTGAAAGAACACTTAATTTCCCAGAATGCAGTACTTGTGTTGAACTTCTTTTCAAAAAGTAAGAATTTCTATTCCTCTTCCTGTCCAGTTGTTAGCCAACAACATCCGTTGAGGCATAAGCGAACCACATTGGCTCACGATGTGGCACTTCACTGCTCATGTTGTGATTCTTTGATAGTGACTTCGGTACCGTCTGCCTGGTCCATCAAAGTACCAGCAAATGGTTCAGATCTGATATTTCTTGACAAATATTAAAATTAAAATAGAATATTTAAACCAATATATATGTATGTTGTTATGCTATCACAACATCAACTTAGCATCATGTTAACACCAAAATGTTACTGGTACCAGGCATACGCTCTGAATTGAAAGTCACGTTCATTGAGATGTAGCCTTCCATAAATAATCAGATCATAAAGCAACTTCAAACCTAAATCAACACATCCCTAATGTTATAAATTTGAATTTGAATAATTTCCATGTAAGTACGAATAAGCACCCTGTTATGAATTACCAATGTCTCTTTTTGTTTTCATTGCTGTGAAATTACAAGGGAAACTCCCTTCTACATCAAAACGAGAACAGCATGTCCTCCTCCACCTAACATACCATACATAATCTTTTATTTATCTTCTTATACTTTAATTTAAAGGAAAATATTCAGTGTTTCTTAATATGTTATCCTTGATATAAATTATAATTATTTAACTAGTGTCAAAGAAATTCTAACTGGCTCCAGATGCAGGAATAACACTAAATCAGCATTTCCTCTAATGTTTAATTATACAGACAAGATGAGGTTAAATAAAGAATGACTAAAAATAGAATGTGAGTTGGAATTATCTTGAAATAGCTCATCAGTCCTTGGTGGCTCTGAATGAAAATAATTTAGATACCTGCACAAAATGGCTCGCATGCATTCCATGATGAAAGTCTGTCTTCTGTCTTTTACCTGAAATTGTTGATGGAGGAGTATAAATGATCTTTCAGTGTTCAAAGCCACATTCAGTATCAGTGTTTCAAGTTGTGGCACCTAATATTTCAGATGTATTATTTATCATCACACGGTTCATGAAATGTCCAAGAAACTTACTACATATATCTGTTCCAATGACTCATAATTATCATAAAAACTATATTTTGTTTGTTTGTAAACTAATAAAACTTATTTTAAGTTTAAGGGATGAAAAAAAAAATCCAAACATGACTTACTTTTTTCTGGGGAATGCAAAGGAAGATATTTTGAAAAATGTTTGCTTCCATAATATCTTCTTAATATCTTCTTTTATGTTCCACAGAAGAAAGAAGTCATACAGTTTTAGAACGCCGTGAGGGTGAGTAAATGATGACAGAGTTTTCATTTTTGTGTGAACTATCCCTTTAAAGATTTTTTTGAAAGCAAAGATAATGCTGCCTTGTTACGGTAATCGTCTTCTGAGCAGAGAGTCCAGAGGGTATTCCCACTGTGTCTGTCCACATCCCACCTATGAAAAAGTACCTAACTTGAAGATGACTGCAAAGTTTTGCAAAGAAAATCAATTCATCTTCCTGGCAATTGTCTTTTTCAAGAAAAAAAGAGAGAAATGTATCTATGTTTTCTAAAAAACCAGTGGAACCAGCACAAGGGCAACATGAGCTGAAGAACTTTATGCAGGTACTTAAAAAGTTCTTGATTGTGAATGACTCTTGGTCGTTACTGCATGCAAAGCAACAATTTCATCAATTACTCCAGTCATTATCATTCCATGGGTCCTCCTTGTATTTTATGAAGTGCATATGGGTGCTTGCAGGTATCTCAGGTTTCCACAGCATGAATCTGTGTTGTTCCCTGGTAAATTCACTTTAAACAGCAGGATGGAAATTTCAAGACTGGACACCCTGAATGAGAAAGAACCCAGTGACCCATGTGTCTGTGAGAACAGGGTTAGTTGATGAACTCTTTCTGTGGGTAAAATCTCGTTTAAGGTGGGAGAGAATTGTCGGGAAACTGTGGTGAGGGTGTAGGGGTGGGGTCTTTGCACTTATATGTGATGAGAACTAACTCAACTGAATATGTGAGTGTTTTTGTTTCCAAGAGACCACGCCTGTCAATTATGAAAGATAACAAGCTTTCAGATCTCACTGTCTGTTTAATGAATGTACGTGCCTTCTTGTACATAAACTGTTGACAGTCTACTACGGCTGTGCATTATTTCATTAATGTAACTTTTTTGAAGAACACACTGACACAAGGAAACAAATCATCAGCCTCTTGTTTGCATGCATAGAAACAATGACTTCAAAAAACGAATTAATTCTTTAGACAGCTCAGTAAACTTTCACTCTCATAGATATTGGTGGTTAATATTCACTCTTAAAAATAAAGGTTCTTTAATGGCATTGATCGTTCCATGAAGAACCTTTAATATCCATGGAATCTTTTAGCTGTACACAAAGGTCTTTATAATGGAGCTTTTTAGAATATTAAAATGTTCTTCACGCTAAAAAAATAAAGGTTCTTTAATGGCATTGATCGTTCCATGAAGAACCTTTAATATCCATGGAATCTTTTAGCTGTACACAAAGGTCTTTATAATGGAGCTTTTTAGAATATTAAAATGTTCTTCACGCTAAAAAAATAAAGGTTCTTTTAAGAACTGATGACTGAAAGGTTCTTCTATGGCTTAAAATGTCCTCCTCATTATAAACAAAGCATTTATTTAATCAAGCTCCATAAACTGCTCTTTTTGATATTGTGGGATTTGTGATGTCACACATGCAAATACATTTGCATATGACTGCCTCCAGAGCAAGACATCGATGATTAGGTTTACATCATTGCACAATAAGCCACGCCCACTGTCATTCAGTCGCTTAATGGCTGACACTTGCCTACACCGGATGCAAGCTTCTTGTCGTGTCAAAAGCAAATAAAACACATTATAATGAAGCTGTCTACACTGGATAAAGTATACAGATACCTGTCACTTTCTGACGTTCTCCACGTGATTGAGTTTGTCGACAAGATGACAAATGGAAGAGTAAATGGAAGTGTAAAGTTGCACATTTCTGTAGAGACTTCAGAAGGATACCAGCGTCAGGAACAAGTGGATCGCGACGGAGGATTATATGTTTGTTCTAAGAATTGTTTCTGAGAAAAATGTCATGACCACTTTAAATCTTTGATTTCTCATCAACACAATCATACATTTAAGTGTCTTATAGCTTGTGAATCTTCGTTATTTAAATGGAGAAAGAAAAAGAGAAATAAAGAGATTAGGTTACATATGTATGTAAGTATGCATGTATGTATCTTGTTTTTAGATATTTTGACTAAAAAATGGTACAAACCCAACTGAAGTTGAATGTTTTAGGCACCAGCAGGTATTTAATGGAGATAAGCCTCATTCTTTTCCATTAGTGTCTATAAATTGTATCTGCATATTGACAGAATGTGTGCTCTGCCCACGCATAATTCCTTCCTCTTGTCCATAGTCATATTACCTGAATGCATAGGAATATTCTTTCAGTCTCACTCTCTAAAATAGTCCAATTACCAGCTCGGGAAAGTAATCACAAATTGAACCGTGCACACCCACTTCAGCTTAATGCACAGCAGTGACGGTAAAGCTGTATAACTGCGGTGTCTGGTTCTAATAGAGCACTTGTTGTCTATATGGTCTCTCAAATAGACAAGTTCATATTTTATGACCTCTTTGATGCTGGTTAGTTTTAAAAGGGTAAGGACATGGAGAGTTTAACTCTAATATATCTTCCCAGAAATGGGAATAAAAAACACCATATAGCTCCTACCCTCCACATAGAGTAATAAACTGCTCCATTGTAATATTTCAGAGCTGATGGAAATACTGATTGATATGTTTGGGGCCATGTATCCATATTTGTTTTTTTGTGTCGCCTCAACAGCTGTTTGATCTCTGATTGTGTTCTCAACAAAGGCATATGTTTTCCGTACACTGACATTTCATTGAGTCCTGGCACTTTTAAAAGCGTCTATGAGTGTTGAAGGACTGGTTAGATGAGATGCACATGGAAAACAGTACACATTTTGAGGTGACCTATTTATTATTTAATGGAGTGAGTAATCAATCCAATAACAGTGTTAGTATTGTGAGGTCATGAATTACAATTTCCTTTTTTTTCTCCCTCAGATGACAAATGCTAACCGGATCATGTCTCAAAACATTATTTGTAAGAAACAGCAGCTTGGGGGAGAAAAAAAGCCAAAAGCTATATTGCATAAACAAAAGGTTATAAACAATATTTAGATAACTATGTTGTAAAAAACAATGTTATATTTATATTTAAAATGCTTATTTTAACAAATAATACACTCTAAAAAATGCTAGGTTAAAAACAACCCAAGTTGGGTTGAAAATTGACAAACCCAGTGGTTGGGTTAAATGTTTGCCCAGTGTGCTGGGCAGTTTTATTTAACCCAACTATTGTTTAAAAATTACTATATGGCTGGCTTAAAATGAACCCAAAATAGGCTGGAAATTAAAAATCAGATACATAATTACTAGAGGCAACAATAATAATAATTAAAAGGTGAACATTTATTAATAAGCAATTTAATAAATGTTTATTGTTTAATTATTATTCATTAAACTTATTAATAAATGTTCATTTATTAAACATATTAGTAAATGTTAATGGCTAACATACTTTTGGTTCATTTTAAGCAAGCAATACAGTTATTTTTAAACAATAGCTGAGTTATATAAAACTACCCAGCAGGTTGGGTTAAAACAACCCAGTTGCTGGGTTTGGCCATTTTCAGCCTAACTTGGGTTGTTTCTAACCCAGCATTTTTTAGAGTGTAGAAATTTTATAATTGAAATTATGTATTAATAGAAATTAAAAAATATATTTTGAAAAGATGCTTAATTCAGAATTAAAAATTTAGTTTTAAGGGATACAATATCAAGACATCACAATGTACATTGTAAATGTTTCTCACATAAAAAAGCACAAAAACACAGCGCACTATTTTTCACAAAATTAATCAGTCTGATTGTGCCTGATGAAGAGTTTCTTGCTAGAAAATACCTCTTGTTGGTAAAGAGAGCAACAGTATACCAACTTTTTGTGCTTTTTCATTGATCATTTTGGTGATTTTCATGACTGTTTTTTCACATTACCATAACTGAGATATGAAAAACTGAAGCAAAAAAAAAAAAAAAACGAAAAAAAAGAGGAAAAATCTGAACTATGTGTGGGCTGACTGTGGTAGGCTGGTCAGGTGACGGTATTTTAAAGTAGGCAGTGAATGTGTGTGTGTGTGGTGGGGGGGGTGTGCTGGGGGCCGACTTACAGAGCCGTGTAGGCAGGAAACCTTCCCTGCTCACACACGCTTACCATGCAGCCATGGGGGTGGAGAGATGCAATGTAGTTAAACCCAAGGCAGGCTGTGGATACAACACTTCCAGAGTGACACTCGCAGAGAACGGCAAAAGCTCAGCCTCAAACACACACACACACACACACACACACACACACACACACACACACATAGAACAGCAGATCTTAACAGGATACTGCAGTCAGTCACAGGCACATGAGCACTGGAGGAAATGGAGTGACAAGAAAAAGGAAGACACAAATCACACTGTGCCATGTGTGCAGGTAAGATTCTTTTGAAGATAAACTTAAACTTTTTGTGCAAAAGTAATGCTCAAGAGTTGATCTATATTATCTAAATGTATTAAGAGTTTCTACAGTGATGTAAAGTTTTCTTTAATGCTAAAAATGTGGTCAATTTCAACTCCTCATGAAAAGAAAAGAGGCACCTCACTGTTTGCAGCGCTCTGCAGTGAGAGTGGATCCTCTGGGCTGTTGAAAGACTGGGATCTGTAATTGTTTTCTCTGCGCTGAGAGAGTGTCTCTGCTAGAATGGAATGCAAAGGACAGAAATGCAGCTTTTCTCTTTGTTCTCCGCAGTTAAAGAGAGATAAATGGATCGTGCACACCTATCTGATTCTTCCCAAACTGCTTAAACTTGCCAGCGAGAGCTCGGCTAATGCCATTATCTGGCGTATTTGTTTGTGTTGTATCCCATTCCGTACGAAACCAGATCAGAGCTATCATGAGAAACTTATTGTGTTGGAGCATGTGTGTGGGTGGATATGTGTGTGTGCCCTGTGCATGTGCACTCAGGAGCACATGAGTGTGTGTGGGTGTTTGGATATAGGTATTTGTGTGGGAGGGTGTAGCTCGATGTGTGTGGGTGACCAAGTGTGTGTGTGTGTGTGTGTGTGTGTGTGTACAAGTGAAGTGTGCGTATGTGAAATATTCCACCAAAAGCATACATTTGCAGAAGGCAGAGGTGCCTGTCAAACCCGAAGCATTCCTGTGCTCTCTGAAGCGGTGCTCAATGAATGCTGTGAATTTCAGCTGAAACGTGGAGACAAAAGCCAGGGGGACATTTAAGAGGGTTTAGCTCAGACGGATCCCTGGGAATCAATCCCCCCTCGCTGCAGTGGGAAAATCCAGCGCTCGGGCTTGTATTTCAGGTTCAGCTGGAGACGGTTGCTGTCTGCCGCCGAGGGGCTTTCCCAAAATGGGGCACAACCGGGAGGGGATACAAAGAGACCCACCTGTGGTGCTGTTAGAATCGCACTGTCTACTGGGAGCGTGAAGTGTCTTGCTGTCGTTTCCCCACAGGGTTGGCGATATTTTTCATTTCCAGTTCACTGATTAATGCACCGATGAATTTAAATGGTGTGTGGTCTGAGAGGTGGTCTCATTCCGTCCTTACAAATGACAAACAAAGAGGGACGTTTCTATGGATGTGCTGCTTGCGAGTGGCTTTTACATTCAAAGTCGAGTGTATGCACTCTAAAAATGCTGGGTTGTTTCAAACCAAATTTGGGTACAAAATGGACAAACCCAACCATTGGGTTCAATTTTTAAATTGCATTTTTAAACCACTGGTTGGGTTTGTCCATATTTGACCCAAATTTGGGTTGAAACAACCCAGCATTTTTTAGAGTGTAGACTTAGCGAGTACCAACTCACTCGCACACTACACGTTCACTAGAAAAATCTCTGCAGGCTGCACCTCTTGAGGACGCAAAAGCAAACCTATGACATATAAATGTAACAATTATAGATGCAATAAAACTTTTTTTTTTGTTCACTGTAGATTCATTTTTTTAGTACTGCCAAATCTGTTCTTTATTTTAAACTGTGTACAGTGACTCAGAATCGATTCAGTTAGCGATAAGGACTGAATGATTCAATCTTTCTGAATTGATTTACTGGTATTTCAACAACACTGTCAAAGGAAAGAACTGAATTAGTTGATCCTATATATTAATTGTTCATACACTCAAGAATAACTCATATCTAAACATTTCATATCCCTTTTTGAAGACTGTTTGACCTAAAAATTCATTTAAGAAGAGTATGTTTGTCTACATTGGAAATCAATTCTGTAGTTGACTGAATGAGGAAAGAGGTGAAAGTTCAGCTGAATTCCTTTAAGATGTCTTTGCGTTTAGGAATGTGAGATCCTTGTTGATTCACCAGGATTTTTGCTACTTTTTTTTATTGTATGTACATGTATAGGAAATCAATCCTCCACAGACTTGTACCTGAGAATCCAATATCAAAGAATGTAGAAATCACATGCAACATGGTGCTTTATGATGAAGAATAGTGACATATGAACTGCATATAACAGGAGCGGTTATTCATTACAATATATCTGGTCTAACTAAACAAAAGCAGCATGTCCTTTAGACTATGGTTAAACAAATTCCAGCCACAGCCGACTGAAGCCGCAGATGATTAAAGGTACTTGAGACTGAGAGAATGCATTCAGGTATTGTTTCCATTGTCTGCATCTTAAGCCGAGCACAACCATAGAGACAATATATCTAGATCTTAAAATGCTTCTTTGATTTTAAATCTGCATTCTTCCATATCATGCTATTCATAAATAGTATAGCACTGAATCATTATCATGTGCTGCAAGTGTGGGGGGGGGGGAATTGTATTTGCCAGTGGATTTCACTTGATCCACAAGGGTATTCACTGCCAAATATTACAGCTGGCATAATTCTGCGTATAGACTTTACTTCTCATTAACTAGAAAAGCTTTTCCCAATAATTTATAGATATATGTCAGTTGGTCAAGTGAAAGGTGTTCCGTTTCTTTGATTTATTCACAGTTTGTGCCATGAAATGGAACACTTTGTTAAAACATGCAACTGTACTTTTGCAGTCTGGCTGCTGTATATCTGCATTTGTTCTTGAACCACTTGGTCATTTGAAGAGGTCAGTCCTGAAATTGAAACCAATTAAAACCTGAAATTAAAATACAAATGTTGCCAAGGCGTTATTGATCATGATAGAACTGAAGAATCAAATCGCGCTTTTTTTATATATTGTAAAACGATTAGTTGCTTCTCAAGAGTTTGTCTGTGAAAACAAGAAATATATTTGTAAAAAGATACATTTTTAGCTGCAGTGGGCTATTTGTATTTAAGTGTTAGAAAAAAAAAAGAAGTATCCTTCTTCAGCTCCATTTATCAGATATAATTTTTTTTAAAAGTCTGATTATTTGAAAGTGCACTAATTAACTTTAGTATACAACAACTAAATTATCACCAGTTTTGTTCTCACTCTTTGTCTGTCGCTTGTGTCTTATTTGGCTGAAGCAGCTGTGAAACTGATATTTAAAATGTTTCCATACCAGTAAAGGCTCATACTGTGCTGTGTGTGAGAGCAGGACTGAAGAGACATGCTGCGCAGGTTATGTTTTCATATTTTTCTGTGTGCAGATGTGCTCACACTGATTAGAACGAAACAATATACGTTAGCTACAAATGAGATTAATCTTAATTTCAGCGGAAAATCATTAATAGTCATTTCCAAGAAGTCTTTCCATTTAATAAAAATTTGTCACATTTCTCATTTCAAAACTGATTTATGTATTGAAGCTTGATCTAATTCTATATGGATTAGTGCATTCAGTTCCACCTTTCTTCATTGCAAAATGTAATTTTGTGTGCACATTTTGTTAGCTATTTGGATATCTATTAAACAAGAATCCACCCATAGAAAAGTGTTTCTGAAACCCTGTCAAATGATTGATTGTGCAAAATTCCCCAAGTTCATCATCTGCTCATCCTTCCCTTGAAAGCTTTCTCTGAGATGCTGTCTGCGAAAGTGTGAGAGAGAATGGAAAAAACGAGACATTTCATCATATGCCAATCTGGCACTTTGGAAATTTTATGTAAATCATTGGGCACCTCCCACAGCTGTTGTATTTCCCCCATGCATCCTTTCTGCATTCGGGACAAGGATTGAAGAAGAGAGATCATGGTCTCTGTTGTGAATGAGACGATGTGGTCAGTTAGGTGAACTCCCATTGTACTTCTTTCCTGCTCTTACTCTCTGGTGAAACCCCGGGTGTCTACTGTAAAAACAACTCTGTTGTCGAGAGCGGGAGGGAAAGCAAAGGGGGAACCAGCTTGTACACAAAGCTCAGTGGTTTCCCATATCGGTGTCCACCAACAAAAGTACTCATATGAGTGATCGCATTCATATTACTCAACATGCAAATTTAAGCATCATGCACTGCAGTTGAAATTGTGTTAGGAATGGAGGCTTTTTACATTTCCATTGCCATTAATCAGCTCTTAAATTCTCTTGTATCCTTTAGGATATAGATTTTGAAGTTAAGACACAATTTCCTTAGACTCCAGATGAGGAACTGATTTCTAAACTATACCATTCAGTGTTCACTTAATAATTAAACACAATAATCTTCAATGAACACATTGCAGAATCCACAGGAATGTAAGCCTATTATAAAGCACCTAAATACACATGAAAGGCTTATTTCAAATTAATTTTGATTAAATGTGAGTCAATTGAAAGCCCCGAGTGTTAACTTCCTCCTCAATTGGATTAAAGTCTCTAAACTAATTTTACTGAGATAAACATTCTTCAGCTTGTGTCAGTATGGCACTTAAAAACTTCCGAACAGTAATAAAGATTCTGATAATATCTTAAAGGTTATTTAATGGTTCCTTGCAGAACAATAGGAACTTCATCGTATCAAGAACCATTTTCACTATGTTTCTTGTGTTGTCTCTGCATGGTCTTTGGAGACTGAAGAAACTCCTGAGGTTAGATTATATGTTCTTAGCGTAGGTTAATGGGTTCTTTAAAACACTGATTCCCATCCATGTTATTTAAACTAAACTGTTGGCGATATATGGAATACCAGACAAAAAGGTTGTGAATCACAGGATTTAAAGAAGAAGAAGAAGAAGAAGAAAAAAAACATTTCATTATCTCAAAAGTTTGACTACAAGTTAGTGAAAGTGCACTTATTAAATAGAAGTCGCGTTCGCCTGAGCTGGTAACCATAACAACAGAGTTTGAGAGCGTTCTGTTTGGCTCCGTTAAGTCGACAAAAACAAGTAGCCTACATTTTTATTATTACATCATACTTTTATATATATCACAAAAATATTTTGTTTTAAAAAGTAGATAAAGTAATAAAGTAGCCTAATTTTAAATAAACTAATTTAAGACAGGCTAGCAGACAGTTGACTAACTGCGTAAGAGGCGCGAGACGAACCTCAGCAGATTTGCGCAGCGAAAATTACTCACAGGAAGTCCTTAAATCCCCGAAAGTCACTGAATAATTCGTACACTGTTCACAGAAGTTTTGTTGTTGAATATTAAAAACCTTTTAGAAAAGTAGCCTATCCAGTGGCTTCGGGCCTTATTTTTAAACGTACGACATGAAGAACAACACAATGTACTGACAAATTCCCCTCTGAATTTACTGTTGAAATCTTTATCATCTGCCTACAAATTAGAGTTATGAGGACGCAGCTGTTTTACCCCTTTCTGTTCTCAGAAACATGTAAGTTATGATGTCATCTCAGCTTATAACTTTCGCCTTTTTTGCGCAAAGGTCTATTTTTGACTTAGGAGTTTCCTCAAATCGTGTACATATATATTATATGCCTGCGTGCAGTGCGTTATATCCCCGTTATGTCCGCGCGCTTAGGGACGGCCCCGGCAGAGGGGGATTTCTGAACTGAATGCTGGTTAGTGGTGAAGTCAGCAGCGTTCATGTGAATGGGGTAGCAGTGGCATTTCCAAGCCATTCGGTATGTTAATGCACAACGTGAAAAGGCAGCCGGCGCAAGGGAAAAGGAAATGACAATCAGATGAATGAAACATGCGACGATGAACATGAAGTGTTCTGCATTTGCAACGGAGTCCTAGTTTCATTTTGTCGACCTGAGCTCATTTTTTCATACCGTTCTTTCTTTCTTTTCTTTTTTTCTGGACGCAGAAACAGATTGTCCGCTATTAGCGGTGATGGAGCACGGAGGAAGATTGCAGCGAAGTCAAACAAAAGGTGCGTCCTGTGTCTGTTTTATTATATTGTGCCATAAGCTGCATATTGTGTGTGCTTCAGATGCATTGTTCGGCATTTGGTTAATCTTTTTTCTTTCGAGTAGCATGTGGCCAAACTATAGCATTAATGGCACAAATATGATATATGTGATAATTAATTTAAAAAGAATACTTGTTTTTGCTGCCTCCTGCATTCATGTTGCTTTGTGCTTAAAATCTCGAACTTAGAATACCGCATGCACGAGGCACACAGAGAGCATGCTGTAGCTACAGTGTGTGTGTGTGTGTGTGTGTGTGGTATATGACAAATGCATTTTATAGAGAGAAAAAGACTGTGAAAAAAGTGGTTTAATGACTTGCCATAAGTTGCACAGACGTTTTATTTCTTTATTTTTGTTATTTAGTGTAAGGACCATTTGTTTGAGGGTGATGTATCTTTTTTTTCCTCTTCTTGAAGTGAGGTTGGAGGGGAGGGTTTGTGAACTGAAGAAAAGGAAATTCTTGTGTGTGTTTTGGAATGCTGTTGCCCCGGGGGGACTGAAAGAATTGAGTTGGGGAATAAGAGAGGGGCGCGTTTAGAGAGGGGAAACAAGGGGGGACACATTTCCCCTTTCCTCTTTTTTTCCCCCAAATGACAAGGATAACACCACTGCCTAGAAAGATGAAGTGCAGTGGCCGGACGCCTGCAAGTGGACATGTTATGTACATGGAATCAAGGAACCCGCTCACCCCTGCACCCCTCTTCGCCCCCAATTACGCACACCCTAACTGGAGGGATTGGGAGCAAAAGCTCTGTTTTTATTATCAAATACTGTACTAGTGGTAAATGTAATACTAAATCAATTATTGAGCCATTAATGCTCTGAGTATAAAATGCTTTTTGCATCTTTAATTACTTAATCATTTCATTTGATGTCCACCTTTTTTCTTTTTTTTTTTTTTATCTGTCAGAAAATTGTATCATGCACCTACAAATCATTAGTTTAATCATCTTAAAATACCTGTTTAGTGTGAATTTGTACTTTTTTGTTGCAAATATTTTCCATCAGGGGGCACACACGAGACACACTGTGATATTAATGTGCATAGGGTGATCAGAGGAAACCTTATGTACAAGCAGTCAAATGAATCCCATCCTATTGGCCATATCTAAATTTGATTGTTCCTGATATTGTAAAATATGGCTGCAGCTTATCGGTAACAATAACTGTATGCTGACAGGCAGCATTTTTCTGCACCTGATCTCGTCTTGTTCACATATTGCTGTTTTTTTTGTTTTAATTAATCTGCTTTTGAGCTTACTTTGCGTAGAGTAAAAGGCTGTGTCTTATGTGTTGAATTCTACACTGCTGCACAGGAGAAATTGGATTATTTCTCAGTAAACCTATGTCAAAATGTAATTTCAGTTTTCGGCAAATGGTGCGTCTGATCAGTTACAAAGTAGTGCATTAACAGTCTTCTTTGTGCTGTCAGAGATGTCAGGGAAATTTTTTTTTAATTCTTTTTCTTTTCGCCCTCAAAAGTGCTGTTAATGGATCCAGTACCTCAATTGGCATAATGATAAGGATGTGAATGATTCATACCACAGTATATTTCAGTTAAGTACCTCAAAGTGCCTTAAAAGAGCTTCCCTTTTATAGCAACGGCTGTATAATTGCCACATTTTCATGTTAAATTACACAATAGTATTTTAAATCATTTATCCTTGGTGTACAGTTCACTGTTACAGGGGTTATAATTAATATAAAATGCATAATTATTAAAGGGAAGAAATGACGTGATTGTTTATGTGATTTGAGATAGTTTTCCAAGTGAAGCGTTCATCATCTCTGGAGATTATTTGAGTTGTGATGAAGAATGGCTGTTGGTGATCGCCCACACGCAAATGTGAAATATTCTAATGAGCAATCTGTCTCACTTGAGTGTCATCTAGCTGGTCCGTTTCAACTGAAGGGTTTAATTTGAATTGGACATGTTATACAACATAATCTTGGTCCATGATGGCTGGAACGGTTTTGAAAGTGTTATGTACACTTTTAATATTAGCATGATCGAGATTATGATGCTTATTATAACACACTTTCTTCTCCTTCTCATTTTCCTGTAGTGCCTCAGATGATGATTCCTGAAACAGGACAGACTCTGCCGGTAGGTTCAACATTTTCTCCTTAGTGCCTTTCCTGAGGGTGAGCGAGCTGCAGTGGAATTTTTTGAAATCGCCAGACTCTTGAAAGTTTAGGTCTGCAAGGTGATGATTGGCAGGTGCCAGACTTCATGCAGGGTCTGTGCGAAGAGTGAGATCAGCGCGCGGCAGGAGGTGGTGTTGAAAAGAAATGTGGTCAATTGTTTCAGATCTTTGCAAAAAGAAAAACTTGTGTATCCTCTGAAAAGATTTAGTATTTAACACGCACACGGCACTAACGTATAGAGGATAATAGCCCACACATTATCCTGAGTGCCGTGGTTCTTTAGATCTGAGGAGATGACATCGTAAAATGCTCCCTCGATGTGGGCTCAGCTCGTGGGTAGAAGAGGTGTATGTGTGCAGAGGAGTAGAGAAAGTGAAAAAGAGAGACAGAGCGATCATCTCTCTCCTTCTTTCTCTAAGTGTAAAGCCCGTAGGCTCCGAGCCCAGCGTTTTCACACCCACTCTCTGGTTTTTGTGTGGGTGTTTGAGTGGGCAGAAAACTTGTGACTCATCCTTGTTCAGACCCACACAGGGGCAACTCCTCTCCTCTCCTCTCCTCTCCTCTCCTCTCCTCTCCTCTCCTCTCCTCTCCTCTCCTCTCCTCTCCTCTCTCTTGTCTTCCACCTCTCCTTCACCTCTAATGTGTTGTAAGACTGGCTGTGGATGTTAATGATATGCAGCTGAATAATCGATTCATTTATTTATTTTCATCTAACCGATGACACATCATCCCCTCTACTCAACCTGTGACTAGCATCTTTTTGTGTTCTTTCAAGAGAGTAGTATTACACATGAATGATGCAGTGCTGTGAGTCATATGTCAAAGATTATTGTATTCACTCTCTTTTAGTCCTTATTTATACGTCGTTGTTTAGACAGAAGACTTTTGTTTCCCTGACAAGGCTGTGAAGTCCCTATTCCTTCATACAGTATGCATGATCAGCATCAGTACATTAATCAATTAAAGATCAACTCGAAACTTTTTCGGTCAGCTCCATCAGTAAGGCTTAGGTAGCCCTCCATCAACACCAAACCAGAAATGTGTTGCTTTTGACTCATCGCTGTTGTAGAAGTCGACATCTGGTGTTTTCATAGGCTATATGTGCTAATGTTTCTTCCACACACACTGACAACTTGAAAATATTATTTTCATTTAGTTTTTTTGTTTTTTTATTTTTACCTAAAATGAAAGGAAGTGAAGAGATAATATAATAATGACAATTAGTTATTACATTTTATATGCATATTCATCTACTAAATATTCATTTTGTGAACAGTTGTAAATACGCTATCATATAGATGGCTTTAAAGGGATAGTTCACCTAAAAATGAAAATTCTGTCATCATTTACTCACCCTCAAGTATATGTATTAGTTCCTTTGTTTTGCTGAACACAATGGAAGATATTTGGAAGAATGTCAGTAACTAGTAAGAATTTATCCTACTATGGTAGTAAATGGGGGGCAAGATCTGTTTGGTTACTGAAATTCTTCCAAATATCTTCCTTTGTGTTCAGCAGAACAAAGAAACTCATACAGGTTTGGAACTACTTGAGGGTGAGTGAATGATGACAGAATTTTCATTTTTGGGGGAACTGTCCCTTTAATGCTCATAGACATGAGCAAAAAGCCTTGAAACTCCAATTTTGATTTCATGGAGTCTATAAATGCCCCCTGAGGTTTATGTGTCCCTGGTAATCTTTGATTCAAAAGATAAAGTCATCATTTATCAGAAATGATATTTGAATGTACCATGGCGATAAAATAGTTGTAATCATTGCAATAAGTCAAGGCTATCTTCCAAAACCTTGACTTGAGACAGTAAATTCTGTGAGATGATTACATTTAACCCAATGTATGTAAAAACCATTGTATGTTGTCAGTCATAACACAGACAGAGACTCGCTATGGATCAGAGTCCGTTTTTACCCTGAATCACACGCGAGGGCAAAGGCGGACAATACAGTAGCACCAGGAAGTCTGCAGGGGATGTGTGATGGCGGACTGTGCGCCCCTCTTAAATTAAAGACAAAGGGACACAGGCTGAGACTGTGGTAGACACCCTTAGAGTCCCCCAGGCTCCTATCAGCTCCGTCAGCAGATGAGCCAGATAAAGATGTGTGTGCTCTGGAGGAAATGAACTCTGCTGACCCGTAGCCCTGTAAACAGCTGGAGAAGAGCCCCAACTCTCTCTCATGCTTTCTTTAATGTCATGTCTTCCCTCCCTCACTCACTCCCGTTGGCTGTCTTGTTCTGCTCAATCTTCCAGTCCAAGGTTACTCTCTTTCCCCAGTTCTTATTCTCTTTATCTCTCTCTCTCTCTGAGTCTTCCTTTTCTCTGTCACCCCTGCCGTTGTCCAGCGTGATCCCGAGCCAGAGTAATCAGTCCCGCCTTTGATTACGCCACTCTGCCTTTGCGAGGAATGCATTGAGGGGAACTTTATCAGCATTGTATAACATCAGCACTTTCTCTCTGGCCTTGAGATAATTGAAGGTGGTACTCCAGGAAGCCCTGAAAGAGCCCTTGTCTGGGCTGGGGGAGGCTGAGCGCAGGAGGGGTGGGGGGCTGGGCGTGAGAGCAGGAAACCCTTCTTGGCGTGGAATGGAATGTTTCAAAAGAACGTGTTCGGAACTTCCAGGATGAGGGCGTCTGCCGCTGCGCCTCTGGTCACTCTCGTTCGCTCGAAGCGCTGGCTCAGGAGAGGGGGACGGAAAAGGGAAGCGATGGCTCTCCTCTCCTTTCACACTCTCTCTCTCTCTCTCTCTCTCTCACTGGTGGGCCAGCCCACTCACAGGATATACGCAAGGGGGAAGCGTGGACCAGAGCGGATGGGGTCACTGTGGCGCAAGGCGGGGGTCCCGCATCCTGAGTTTATAGGGACAACCAGAGGCGGCAGGCTGGGGGAACGAGGGTCCTGGGTGTGTGTCAGTGTGAGCGTGAGCAGGGAGTGTGTGGGCAGCTGAGGAGGAGAGAAAAAGACGTGGGTGTTGAGGGGGGCGAGGACAGAAGAATGCTAGAGAGAGAGAGAGAGAGAGTGGGAAAGCAACAATCTCCGCTGCTTTTCATCTGACAACTTTTAAAGGGCCAGCCAAGGGGTGGAGATGGAGCCGGTCAGGCTCCTTTTACCGTATCTCACGGTGTCCCACCTAGCATCCACCCAGACCCCTGCAAATGTGACAGGAAAGGCATAACATCGTACTTATTAGGAGATTGACTCACAAAAGGAAAGGCATCCTTATTGTTCCTTAGGGTGAGGTTTCTTTATGTTCATTAATTGAAACAAGTATAATAATGTTTAGTAATGTTTCTAAAAGAATTTTGTTTTTGCAGTAAATTAAGAAATATTCCTAATATTTATTATTAGTGTCAGTAAGTTTTTTAAGGAAATTAATACATTTATTCAGCAAATTGATCAAAAGTTTAAGTAAAGACATCTATAATTGTACAAAAGATTTCAAATACCAAAAAATGCTGAAAATAATGACAACCTGCAGTTCAGTAAGTGAGTCAGATGTTGATTCAGTAGTCACTCTGATCAAGTCAGTTCAGCACGATACGTCATGCCGTTTCAAACCAGGGGCCAATTAGATAAACTTAGCCTCTATGTTAATACTGTGTCATAAGAACTATCTTACTAACTAGCAGTTAGCCAAGGGGTAATCAGTCTTATTTTTCACGTTCAAATTATAGACCACCATTCTTAAAAAAAAAAAAAAAAAAAAATAGATGACTAACTTGTAAATCTAGTCTAAGCATTTATGCAACCAGCTTATAAGATTCATTCGTTTGGGAATCAGACTACACCGTTCACTTTATCTTTTTTGTTTTTATCAGACTTGTGTTATATGTTGTTTTAGTAAAACAACTCTTTCTAACTCTTTCTAGCAAATCACATTCAGTACAGTGCAGTTTTGTGATTCAGTCCAAGAACAGAAGTTTACGAGCACTTCCATCGCATACTTAAATAAATCAGTCACATGATAGATTTCCTCAACCATCGTGTTTCATATTAGCCACTCAGTAAGTCTGAAGTGAAAAATGAAGATAGCCTGCACATATGCAGAAAGGTCCCGTTGTTCTATGAGGCATCTCCAACAGTCACAAAGTGTCAGGCAATTATAACCACAGTTGTAAGGCTAATCATTAATAGACTGTTCGTTTCCTCAATAGGAATGTTTCACATTCCTGGATCAGGGTCAGATTCGCCTCCACTCACCGGCTCAATCCCTCATTGTCTTGTCAGCTACAGTATGTCAAACAGATGGTTGGCATGGTTACAAGGTATCTGGGTGCACGGTCTTATGCCTTTTTAAAAGCTGCGTCTGCATGCTGGTGAAGTGATGGAGGAAGAGCGTGTGAATGCATGTGGCAGAATATAACACAAGCATGCAGTGCTATCTGCAGCCGATAAGACGCATGAAGTCATGCCTCGGTGGCATGACAATGACATCACAGCTGTGTCCCTGCATTTTTTTCTTCTGCCTGCCGACAGCCACCTAATATAGCCATCCAGTGCCCGGGGCCAGACTGGCAGAGACCGGGGTGGCGGGACCCGGCAGGCATGCTCACAAGCCACGAAACTGTGCTTGAGGAGACGCGAGTGGGAGGCGGCAGCACGTCACCCTGACGTCTCTCAACCGAATTCCAGTGTGGCTCAAGCGAGCCGAGCACACTCATGTGATTTCAGTTCATTTACACACATGAGAGCACACACATATCTGCTGCCTCTGGATTGATGTGGTCACCTGATGTTGGCAGCTGCTGTACCTGTTGTGCAAACCACCCTGGATGAGTCTGATTACAGCATGGGTCACTTTTAACCTGCTGAGATGGAGCTGCTTGTTTTGCAGGTGATGTTTAATGCTTACTTGTGCATAGAAAAAGAGGAAAACAGTAATCTCTTTGCAGTGAGACAAGAGTGTCAGTGTTTCTTTGAGTTTAATTTCGTTTTTTAAAGTGGGAATTGTAGGTTGTTTTGGAGCAATTAGTTACAAAATTGATTGGGCCATGAGCCATTGGGCTCATGAATAATGCCGGTCTTGCATTCCTTCTAAATCTGCTTGACCCCTGTCTTGTGTCAGGTCGTAGTTTATCAGGTTCCAGTGAGGTTGCTGAGGGCAATTTTGGCAGGCTGGACGAGTCTTTCATCTTTACATTTATGGTGGTGTTGGCAGCTATAGCTCACACCTTTTACACCACAGCAATGTGAAGCTATTTCTGTGTTCCGGTATGGAGCTGTCGTTGTTGTCATCATTATGTGCTTATAGATAGAAGCCCCCCAACTCGAATGTATGTAATGCCAGATGACTAGGATTCACAAAACATTTTAAAATAGTGCCTTTTGTTTAAATAAATTTTTTAGAAAATTGTTATAAAATTTTAAATTTTTTTTTTTTTTTTTAAATGGTTGGCACTTTGGTTTAAAATTAATCTTGGTTTGTTTGTATTTTTGATTCAGAATTAGCTTGTCGTGTTTTGTTTTGTTTTTGGTTAATTTCTACAATAGCAGAAAGAAACAGAGAAAAAGAATGAATCATAAAGAGAGTTGGTTTTCAAAGCTTCAAACTACACTGTAGTAAAAAATAAATATGAATAAAATGACAGAATTTTATGGTTCAGTATCACTTAGTTATTGTTTTATCAGGTCATTTTTATTATTTGATATTTAAACTTCAACAAAAGAAATATGTTACATTACACTGCTTTTACACTGATATGACAAATACAGAATACATCAGTATTTATTTAGTTTTTAAATGTAATTCTGTTCAATTAAGCAGGTTGCGTGAGCCAAAATACAGCATGTTTCACATCCCCCCTTTTTTTTTTAAATTTAAATAGTTCAGTTTATCTAATATCTAAGGAGGCATTTAAAATTAGGAACACCATTTTCAAATTCCTCTTCCAAATGAAAGGACTGGGAAGCACATGGTTGCAACAACAATCGCCCCTGCTTGCCCTGTGGTTACACTGTAATGTTCCTGAGTCATAAGCTCTCAACCCACTGACAACAAAATGTATGAGAGTGAGTTAAATCGTTTGCAAAAAAAAAAAGGAAAAACGGCAAAGCGGCATGTTGACGCGTTACAATGTGTGATTCATCGTCACCTCCTCCCTTCTATTGGAACACACGCTGTCTGTACTGTGGTCAAGCTCAGTTTCACCATACAGACTGACACAGCGGGAGCTTGAACAAGTTCTGAATGTGTACAGATTGCTGGAAAGACATGGAGAACATAGGAGGGAGATACATAGAGTAAAGGCAAATGATTTATACAACTTTTGTGACCTACATAATGTCTAAAATCACAGATATTTGTAATTCCAAGAGATTTATATAAGATCTATATATTAAATAAACATAAAGTTGTGGGTAAAAGTCTGAAGCTGCTAATGAAATATTCTTCTTTTTCTTTTTATTACATTTTTCTGTTAAAAAATATTAATTATAATCTGACCTTTTGTCACCAGTGTCATAAGTTTGCTTGTTTAATTAGTGACTTGTAAATCTTTTAATATAATATAATACTCAATATATTTTAAATATATTACAGGTTTAAATTATATTTTTATATGGCAAATTTTCATTGTGGTCTCAGACTTGAAGAGAAAAGAATATTGTGACAATCTTCAAACCTTTAATTTGAATCTTTCTCATTGAATAGCATGACTAAGACATGTTTCTCTGAGTCACATAGGAGACTTATAGTCCCAGTTTTCGCCTCATTTAAGCATCCTGTAAAATCAGCGGTGGTTGAAGAGCCGGTGGGTCGTCAGAGGGGCGGCAGCTCTAGCTGACCGGCCGCTGTTTGTGTATTGTAAGGAGGGCTGTAGGGAAGCACAGAGCTGCGCTGTGTTTCTCAGTCGGCGGGGGTAAAATACAGGGCTTGTGCGAGCTTCCACGCGGCGCGGTCCACGGCACACGGAGATGACTCACTATTCTTACGTGACTAACAACTAAAATATGGCAGTTTAAAAGAAGTTTCAGTGGTGCCCTAGTTCCATATGGCTGTGGAGAGAGAGATGGGCAGGTAGAGTTGTCATTTCTTCCACCCCTCTGCATATCTCTTTCTTTACGTCTGTCTTTTATTTCACTGGAAAGGTGACGCTCTGAAATATTAAACAGCCAAGTGTCCCTCTGTGGTGTTGGGTTTCCCAGAGTTGATGAGAATTCAGGTACTTTCTCCAAGATGGTGAGTTAGGGGTTTATGACGAAGATGAGACATGGTGAGTTGTGGCAGCGCTCCTGAGATGCTGGAACTGGATCAAAAACACCAATCTTTTCATTTTTAGCACATTTCCATAAATTATCCTGAAAAAGTTAACAGGGAGACATTTGAATTTGAAAGCAAGGACCTAATATTAGTATATAAAATAAATATATATATATGTAAGTTGTTTGGAGTGATAAAATTGTTTTAATACTAACTTCTAATATTAAAAACTGATTTATCCAGCTGTATTGATTTTAATTTGACTCTTATACTTAATATCAGTTTGTTGAGGCTATCGAGAGATGAGGTTTGTTTTATGTCGTCATAAACGGCATGTGCGTGTTTGACAATGGTGGACCCGTTCAGAAAAGTGTTTAGACTGCTTGGTAGAACGGGAGCGAATTCTTCACTGAAAGACACTAACTAACGTTCCTCGGTCACATAAGTAGGGGAGTTTCCTGCTCCTAAAGATCCGAGGCACAGCCTAGGCGTTTTTCACCGTGACTGCCGGCTTTTCTCTCTCTCCCTTCCTCCCTTTCGCTCTCCCCCTTCTTTTTTTCTGAATGGGTGTCCTCTCTCTAACCTCTCAATTCACAGCAGCATTGAAACAGGACACTACCCTGAACACTGATAGGCTGCGGGCAAATCGCTCAGCCCCTCGACCTGACACTATAAGTACTCTGGCAATCCGTCTCCAGTGTATGACTGACTGTTTAGAGGGAGAGAGAGAGAGAGAAAGACGGGCAGATAGAGAGAGAGTGGGAGGGGGCGGTAGAGAGTTTAAATTCAGTGACAGTGATAATGATATTATTCGGTCTCCGCTGAAACGGGGAAGCACTTTCAGAGTCTACGGCACACTTCCTCTGTCTCTATCGCTTTAAGAGTGTTACTGATTAGTCGCTAAAGAATGCGAGTGGAAAGAGAGAGAGAGAGAAAAAAAGGGACAGAGGCAGGAGGGAGAGACAGACCGAGAGTGTTGGAGCCTGGGAACTCGTATGGAGAAGACTGATAATATTGAGCTGAGTAGAGATTTGTTTTATTTTCCAGCAGTTCAGAGACGTTAAAGGAGCTCTCACTCTCTCTCTCTGAATTTGCTGCTCCTGAAGAGGCTGGACGAAGGGGGAAGTCGGGGACCCCGCACATGCAGGCAGCGCTCAGCCATCAGGAAATACTCTTTTCACCCAGACAGAGTAAGTCAATGAGTGGGGAAAAAAGACAGAGAGCTCTTGGTACTAATGGATATCATATGGTGTGCTTTAAAACTGAGAAATTGTTTGCAGGTTTTCGATAACTAGACAGAGAAATTCATAGACTGAAATTGGGGACATAGGCAATGTATTCTTACAATTACAGTGTTTGAGAATATATATATGTGTGTGTGTGTGTGTGTGTGTGTGTGTGTGTGTGTGTGTGTGTGTGTGTGTGTGTGTGTGGACAGAACTGCCATGTGCTTTCATTTTCTATCTGTGTCACATGATGGATCTTAACTGAGGAAAATTGTTGTTTTTAACCTAACCGAAACAAATTGTCGAGCTGATATGGAAAATATCTCCGCTTTATCACCGATGCTAATGTTTTGAAACGCTGTTTTTGGCTAATTCTAGTAGCTGTTCTCCAGATACAACATGCAGGACCTTTTTGAGAAAGAATTGTCAATGTGCCTTTTGGAGGCTGAGAACATATTTTGGGGGTTTCCCTTGGGAGAGCGGTTGTTACGTTCCACCAATGAGAGAGCGGTCTGTTGGGGCTACGGCTAGCGAGCACAGAAGGAGGAAGAATTTATAGAGAGTACCCTACACAATGCTGTTTCTTATGAATGGAGCGTGTGAGTATCACTTCTGATTGGCCGGCTGCTCTTGGGTAATCAGAGGACACATTCTCTGGTTTGCCGGCCGGCCCACTAGTGGCCAGCCGGTGGGTGGAATCACCGGTGTTTAGATTTACCTTCTTGACCAGCTGTTGTTGCAATATTGGGCAATAAAGGCAGAGTGTTTGTTCATGTGTAGATCATTTTTTGGTGATATTTGTATGGTTGTGTGTGAGTACATAGAACAAAAAACTGCTGCATACAGTATGTTTATCTTAGTGAATAGCCAATCAGAATAGAGACACAGTAGATTCGGCCCTCTGCCCAGCTGTTGTCCTTCAGGATCCACTGTAAGTGAATGACCTTCAATGGAGTTGAGTTGAGCTTCTGACTTTGAGTCTGATTTTTTTTTGTTGTTGTTAAAAATATTAGTATAAAATTAATAATTTTTATTTTAAAATATTAATTTATATACATTACCTTTCAAAAGTTTTGGGTCAGTAATATTTATTTTTAAGAAATTAATACTTTTATTCAACAAGGATGCATTCAATTGATCAAAAGTGTAAGTTAAGACATTTATAATATTACAAAAGTTTACCATTTTAAATAAATGCTGATCAAAGAATCCAGAAAACAAAAAATATGATGGTTTCCACAAAAATATTAAGCATATTAAGAAATGTTTCTGTAGCAGCAAATTAGCATATTAGAATGATTTCTGAAGGATCATGTGACACTGAAAACTGGAGAAATGGTTGCTGAAAATTAAGAAGACTTTACTTTACAAAAACTTTACAAAAATTGTATCGACCCCAAACTTTTGAACAGTAGTGTGTTTATATTATATTATATATTTTTTTCTAAAATAAATTTCTTGTAAATTATAAAATATTACATTATTAAAATATACTTATAGTATAACATACTTAAAATATACTTATATACTATATAATTATTAACATTTTTAACAGTAATCTAAAGTAGAAGACTGAATTTCATTTTATACTGTGGATCTCCATAGCATGCCACTAACTCTCTCACACAGCCTCTCTAGTGTGCTGCAGACACAGGAAGTGCAGTTAAAGTCCCTTAAACCGTCACCTTAGACTAACCTAATTATTTTATTGCCGACTATACACAGGCGCCTTCCGGAAACTACTGCAAACAATAGATACCCTAAAATTAGATCTCAAGGCTACCTGCCACCATGTGAAGCCCTGACAGGAAGTGAAGTCGGAGGATGTTGGGCGTTGGGTGTGGAGAGGGCGTGTGTGCATGTGCATGCGAGACTGACGCCTCATACAGCCAAAGGAATGTGCCGGTCACACATTGACCCCCCGCGCTTGCAGATGGGTGCGGCAGCAGAACCTACGCCCACCAACATGCTCACGCGTCCTCTGTGTCTTTGTGTTTCTAAAACTATACAACATCTACCACTCCCTCTAGTCCAGCTCACAGCAGGTGAGTTCTCATGCCCACCCAAGGAAGTTTGGCTTAAAGAGATAGTTCACCCAAAAATGACAATTATGCTGTCATTTACTCACCCTCATGTCGTTCCAACCCTGTATGTCTTTCTTTTTTTCTGAAGAACACAAAAGAAGATGTTTTGGAGAATGTTTTTGGTCGTATATAATGAAAAACAACCTTTAAGACATTTTTCAAAATATGTTAGATCTTTTGTTTTCCTCAGTAGAAAGAAATGCATATATTTTGGAATATAAATGAAGACAGACTTTTAATTTTTGGGTGAACTATCCCTTCAAGCTTTTATTTCATTGTGTTGTGAGCTGTGTTGTGGGTAACACATTACAAGTAACTTGTGTTACGTAATCAGATTACTTTTTTTGAAGGAACTAGTAAAATAGCGCATTACTTTTAAATTTACAACAAAATATCTGAGTTACTTTTTCAAACAAGTAACGCAAGTTACTTTGTTTTCCCATTTATTGACTGACACCTCTCCTGTCCACGTGTTGAGAGAAATCGGGACTGCAGAGGCATTGTGTGCACTGTGTGAACATGATGGTTATTCTTATTCATTTCACTTTTGGTGTGAAAGGGACTTTACATTTGCCAAAAATAGAACTTTTTTGTTGTTATAAAAACAAACAAACAGCCCAGCCCAGATGAGAAAAAGTAACATAACGCAGTACTTTCCATAAAAAGTAAAAGTAAAGTAAAACGTTTTTAGGGAATAACTATATAGTATAATTATAATATTTTAAAGCATTACTTTTAAAAAAGAACTTTCCCCAACACTGGTTGCGAGGCAGGAATTTTGTCATGATAGTCACCAGTGTGGTCCTCGTGAAAGACCCGGGTTTATCATATAAATATGCAATGCCCACAAGGTATTTAGATGAGATGATAAAGTGTTAGTTTATCAAGAAGCCTTTTGCACAAATGCTGTCTCATTAGGAATCAAGGCTGAAGTCGAGCCTAAAATCAAAATGATGATGCTGTTCTGATTTGTGGGTCGTGCTTTTTTAAACAGTTATAGTTTCAGTGGCAGTTGTGAATCATCAGGTGGCTTTTTAGAGGAAGAATTGTCAGACTTACACTCCCTGTAGAGGGAGTGGTGGGAGTGACTGGTGTGGGGAGCCGCTGGCACGTTCCACCCATGTGGAGTGCTTTCGTTTTCATGGGTGTGTATTGGCAACTTTTATGTTACTGTGCGCAACACAACCTTGACATACCTGCCGTAAATGTGCCACAGGGTCAGTTTTGTCAGGTTATGTAAGCGTTCTTACTCTGCATCTCTTGTGCTTATCTATTTTAACGACAGCACAATTCTGTCTCAAGCTCAAAATCTGGTCTTCATAAGGCAGATTTCCCGTAAGAGACTTTGCTTTTGTTCCCAGCTCTATGTCTATGCCTCCCTACTGCTGATGTAATGAAAGTTGCAAGAAAACGCAGTAGAGGGAGGCAGACAGAGAGAAGGTGTGTGTGTGACGTACATGCTCAGGTAACGGCACAACACACACACACACACACACACACCCAATGCTTTGTGTAACTGTGCCCATATATGGGCAGTGTTTCCCCACCTGGGCAGAGTGCAGGCAGTGCATTGAATTCCAATAAGCGACGAGTGTAGTACGTGCGGCAACACGTCATGGAAAATGAGAATCAGTGGTGATCACAACGTGTCCTCTCTCTCTTTTTCTTATTCTGTATTTCCAGTGTCCAATCAGATTAAATTATAAAGCAGGTAGCTGATTGCTCACAGCTACATGCAAACTATACTTAGCAAGGTTGTGCAGCATCCAGAATTAAACTGAAAATGCCAGTTAAATCCAGAATTTTATCTATTCATATATATATATATATATATATATATATATATATATATATATATATATATATAGTATAGATTTTATGTAGTTATATGTAACTTTGCCATTCAGCACCACATTTTTTCTTTAAAACCTTATAACAAGAAAAACTGTATCAAAAAGTATCTATTGTATCTATTTTTAATAATGAATGTCATTTTTCAGTATAAATTACCCATAAATACACACATTAGATGTTATTAATAACTAATGTTTGAAATGGCACGTATAGAAATGTAATTTATATACTGTTTTGATGTTCTCAGTATATTATACATATAAAATATAATATATACGTATAATTTGGTGTCATTTTAAAAAAAAAAAAATGTGGTGGACATTTTGTGGTGCTGCATTGCAAAATTCAAGTCTTGATGTGTTCATTGTTTTGGCAGTATTGAACTTTCTGTGTGATCCTGTTCTGAAATGGCTTTAATAACAGAACTTCTAGAAAAGCTGGAGCACTTGCAGCATGTAAAGCAGGAACCCAGAGCAGCCCAGCTTCGTGCCCTGGAAAACCTGCATCCAAACTCTTTACGGCCTATGTGACCGGTGCTCCGGGGTTCGCATATCAGCAGCAGGGTTAGTGCACTCTCAAACAGAGCGTGTATTATAGCTATTTTAAGAGTGTTGTGTTGCCCTAATGGAGAAGAATTTATCGGCCCTCATTTAGGTGTAATGCTATACGCTTCAGTGTGCTTCGAGAGTGGGACCGAGCCCAGGGCAGCACTGGGAGTTGTTCGTGCTGGGGAATAGAAGGCTTTTGCTCTCCAGGCCAGCGTGTGAGTGGGTGTGCTGTGGGCCAGACTCCTTTATTCTCTCTCAATCTTTCTCTCCCTTCTCGCTCGAGCCTGCGCTTCTGCCAAGGCCTTGTAAAGGGACTGCAGGCTCTGTTATGTGCCAGCTCTTTCCCATCAATACAGCCCTCTGGAAAGAGTCTCTCGCTTCTCCTCAACGAAAGCCGAGAGTCCAGTTCAGAGCTTCCAGTAGCTGGTCTCAGAATGGCAGGAAAGCGTGTGCGTGCGGCTTTTCGTGTATATGCTAGTTTGGCGTGAGACTAAACCGTCCTCCTCGGTTAGAGTGCTAAGGGATCGCCTTTCACTTCAAACCTGACCCATCTGTAGGGCTTCAATCTAATGGGACACACATTACAAGCTTATAAAAGCAAATGGACTTCCCGGCTCTGGAGTCGGTCAGGTCTTGGCAAAAAGGGGAACTCCCAGCACAATGGCAGCATGGCAGAAACCTCTCACCTTCCCTGAACTCTTCAGGGAAATGGAGCCTCTGTCTCTGATCCGGTCTCTCTCTGGTTAGCAACGTTTTAAAAGCCGGTCGGAACCAATTACGTTCACCCTCCTGAAGGCAGATCGAGCACCCTTATCTGATCTATCTGTCAGGCTAATGGAATTACATTCGTAGAAAGTTGGTAGAAAGCAGGGATCTGCTTTTTCCCTCCCCTCATGAGGGGCAAGTGGGCTTAGGGGAAACGAAATGAATCTCCCTTACACCTTTCACGGAGCTGGGGCCAAACTCTCCACATACGATCGTATCACCAAAACCCTATCGAGGTTGATTATCAACACTGGGCTACTCAGATGCAATCCCTCATCAAGCCTGGTACGCCACGACTACTTACTCTAAATCGAATTAGACTTTAAAACCAACTCTCCCGCTTTCTCAGTGACAGGAGACCACCTCTTCATGAAAGCGATATCTTTTTTTGTTTTGAATGAAGCCGAGGCCCATTCACTGCTTGTTTTCAATACGACCACGTTCATAGCAAACAGCTGGTATTGACAGAAAGCAGTCCAGACTTCTTTAGAAGCATTGCCTCATGTAGGTAGGAGGTCAAAGGCGGCGAGGACAAAACACAGCCAGAGCCTTCTGTAGAAAATTGATTTTTTGACTGAAGCCATGAGCGTCGGCTGTCAGACACATCACCTCAAAGATCAAAAATAGTTCTGTTAGTAGACTAGACAGTCTTATAAGTGATAATGTGTACCTCGGAAATTTCCAGTTCAACGAAGTAGTCCTCAGTGGTGTCTGACTAGAACAATAGTGATTCTATGAGGTATGAATCATTCATCACATATTGATTTGCTTGTGCTCTCCTACAAATACACTGGCATGTACAAATAGAAACACTCACACACACACACACACAATACAGTACACCCTCTTGAACACTTGCCTGGGTTCCCCTCCTTCCTCCTGCGCTCAGGGCTGCTGTGGGTAATGATTCAGTTCCTGTTTGGTGACCGACCACGTTGACAGCATTCTGGTCAGGGGCTCGGCTGCTGCTCCTCTCAAAATCTGGATGTGGTCAGGCCAGTCATCTCCCAGGCAGCCAGGAGGAAACCCACATCAACTGAAACTTGCTGGTGCTCCAGGAATAGCCCAGCTCAGGGAGGTTACGCTGGCAGCTTCCTCTCTTCCCTTTCTCCTCCCCTCCAATCTTCAGCCTCCCCCTAAAAGACAGCCCTGGCCCACGTCTTGTAAATAGTGAGTAGTACAAGTAGAGGCTCATCAGTTCTGGTTTTGGACCTGCTCCGGTATCTGGATCCGCATCAATAAACACAAAGCCTGCTGTGATCTGGGCTCTGCCTGCAGTGAACGTCTTCATTAGAGATGATTGATCATTATCATTAATGTTGCTGAACATTTTTCATCAAAAGCGGCACTATATAAATCACATTTGCTATTTGATTCAGTTTTCATTACGGAGCCGAGAGAGAAATCATTCTCTCTTCTTGAAATATCGCTCTGGAGTTCCCCTCAAGGCTTGGACGAATCCTAACTTTGATGTCTGTTCATAAGGCCACCTAAAGGCCCTCGCTTTTTAAGAAACATCATGAATTTACCTGTCACGCTTTGTGCATTTCTCTCTTTGATCACTAACAAAAAAATTCAAAAGCATGGAAAGTGCTGTTATAAGGTGCCGCGCAGGAGTCATAAGCGAGAGGTCTACAGCTGGGGCTTTTTAGGACCTTCTCACATATTTTTTATTTTACTTATACAAAGGTAGTATCATCTCATCCTTTAGTCCGCTGGGGGAAAAGAAAACAGTTAAAGCCTTTCGTTTGAGTGCTCAATGAAAAGCCCGGTGTGGGTTAGAGTTTGCCTCACTCTTTCAGTAAGGGGCCTATGTTGGTTTGGGTCCCGCTGAAGATACATTTTTATTAATATCAGAGGACTTACATGGCATTTTAGATATGTTTATATGTGTTTAATTCAAATAATTAGTTGTATCTGCTTTTGGATTATCATGGTCATGCATCTAAGTTTTTTTCCTCATTTTTCTTACAGGGTTATTCAGACTGGCTCTTAGTCTATTCAGATCACACGATGCTCCACGTCTTCATTTCAATTTAGGTGAGCACATGCTTATATTTGATTGTTTATATGTCATTTAATATAGCAGCAAATATCCTTTTCTTTTTCAGTATCTTCAGCCTTTTGGATGCAGAAATATATAATGATAAATGTGATCAAATAAACTCAGTCTAACACATTTTAAGTTGTCAGCACAAAGCGTTCAAATAGAATAGAAATTTTACATACAAAATCGGGCTTCCACATTCTGCAAAGCTATTACACTTTAACTTGCCATCACATTTAATCTGAAATGTGCAGAAATGTCTGCCGCAGCACTTTGAAACGAACCTTAGCTCAGAACTTTAGTATCTACAACACAAGCCGTGTCTTATGTGCTGACTAGCAGGCCCTTGGGCTGAGCAGTGACTGTGGAAGGTTATGAATGGAATGTGCCGGAATTCTCCTAATGTTTACAGGTCATTCATGTGAAGTCGCGGGCTGGGGCTTCTCCTTAGGGGCAGACAATAGTGTTGCAGCAGGAAGCACATACCTCCCTCGAGAGCCTCACGGCACGCTCCCCCACCCTTTTGTAGCGCGAAGCAAATTAAGAAGGCTTAATGGGGTGGTAGATGCATGTATATTTGTAACTTCATCACATGAATTGTTTAGTTTGCTTAAAGCATTGCTTTTGTGATTCACGTCTATACAAAGTGTCCGTTCATGCATTTAATTTCATAGCCCGTTGTTAGTGCTGCCAGGAAAAAAATACAATGAAGATGTAAACGGAATAGAATGAAACAATATAGCTGTCAACATCAGCTGTCACTCTGGAAATGAAACAGCAAATTTTGACAGAAGTTTTAAACCCTAGAATCCAAAGCACTTTACAGTCAACAAGGTCAGTCAGACAGTCAGTTTTTCATTTAAACCGCATAATCATAACTTTAGCTTAACATAAACTAAGCCCACGTTTACAAGGCACAACAACACAGAGATCCATTCTACCAGTACCATTCTATTAAGGCCACTCTCACATGACAGTTCACTGTTCACTAAATGGCCTTAACTGTTTCATAAAGACTCACTTACAAAAGAGTACTGTGGCCGTACCATGGTACAGTGATAGTATCTTGTTGTACTTTGATATATGGGTCAATGGTGTGACACACATTTTTTATTTTTATCTGTCTTTAAGATTTAGATATTTTTTAAAAGAAGTCTCTTATGTTCACCAAGGCTGCATTTATTTGATCGCAAATAGACTGTTATGTCGGAGCCATAGGTTGTGGACAGTTCTCCAACATATAGCGCAGTAGGCACAGACAACCTGAGATTGAGTCCCGGCTCGAGGCTGTTTCCCGATCCTGTTCCCATCTCTCCTCCCGTTGCTTCCTGTCGCCTTTACACTGTTCTAAGGCAAAAGGCCAAAAATTTAACTTAAAATAAATAAAATAAAATAAACCATAATATTGTGAAATATTACAATTTAAAATAACTGTTTTCTATTTTAATAAATGCTAAAAAAAAGTAATTTATACCTGTGATGGCAAAGCTGAATTTTCAGCAGCCATTACTCCAGTCTTCAGTGTCAAATGATCCTTCAGGAATCATTCTAATATGATGATTTGCTGCTCAAAAAACATATCTTCTTATTATAAATGTTGTAAACAGTTGTGTTGTTGTGTATACTCAAAAGAACACCATTTATTTTAAATAAGAATCTTTTGTAAAAAATGTTTTTCAAAAAGTCTTTACCGTCACTTTTGATGTAATGCATCTTTGCTGTATCAATTTAATGGATCCTTGCTGATTGATTTTTTAAATGTAATTAAAATTAATTTTGATATTCTTAGGGTTGTTTTTAGGATGTAAAAAGTCATGTGGTGTGAAATCCCTCCCCCCTACCCACTCAAAAAAAGCATTTACATTTTTTTTTTTTGGAAATAATGATCACTCGCTTACCCCAAACTTTCTTTACTGTAGACACTCTTATTGGTATTCTTTTACCCATATTCCATTATTTTACTGTGCTATTTATATGGTTCTCAGAGGAACTTGATGGAATAACATGGTATTTTTTTGCAGGCAAGGTTCCCTCTTGTATGATTTACCCCCAAATATCCATCCTTTTACCATTCTGAAATCAACCAGACAGTTCAGTCAATTCACTGTCTCTTGTTCTATAAAAACCATCAGTAGTTCTCAGACCTCATGCTGCCGCTGTCCCACGGTCTAGTCAGACTGCTTAAAGAGGGCTGAACGTTGACAGCGAGCAGGGACAGAGCATTGGAATTCAGGTTAGGAATGAACTCCCTAATAGAGAAAAATTAGAGTCAAGTGACCATCAGCTGGTCGAAGTATGTTTGATCAATACAGTCACAAGGTCTCAGGTATGCAGAGCTGGAGCCTTTACAGGAGGGTGCAAAGACAGCCATACAGCATATCATCTGTGCGTGCTCCTGTCAGTCAAACAGAGAATGATTATACTTTATTGTTAACCAATACAATAAACTCGTACATAAATTGCCTGACGCTCTCAGCATCCTTGTCAACAGGATGTATTCAGCACTATGTGAGTCACTCTCTTTTGTTTATCTAGCTGAGGATGATTTAATTAGATGACGACCCAATCAAAGTGCACCTTGGGCAGCTAACAAGCACCCACTTCTAATTAATAAGACTTGAATTGAGTGCTCTGACTGAGGCGGACTTATGCTTGCCAAACCACTTAGTGGATTCGGGGAGTAGTCGCAAAACCAGGCTTACATTTTCATAATATTAACAGGTCAGAAAAAAGGTTAATGTCGCTGTTTGTTATGAGAAAAATGCACAATGCAGGTCTGGTTCAGTCTGGTTCAGGCCTCTATCTGTCTGCCTTCCTGCCGTCTTGCCTCCAGGCTAATGGGGAAAGAAATATTTGCAAGAGTGTTAACGCTATGCTCAGGGCCAGATTTACCTCATATTGTGACATAGGCAAAATATACCCCCCAAGTGGTAGCTTACATACTAAACTATATATTGTCGCTGATGGGAGGAAACCTTGAAAATCCAAAATGAAAAACTGTATTTTTTAAATAATTAGATGATATTGTGGCTTTATATGGTCAGACACTTGCATGTGTCATTATATTATTAACATTCTAACAAAATCAAGCTCAAACAGAGTTTTTGACCAGTGAATGTCGGACATACGTGTTTTGTCCACCATTAAAACAGACCCTCCTAAGGCAATTAAGTGCATCGAATTACGTTTTCATCAACTTGCAGGTTATAAAGTTTATTGTAGCTGTGTGGGTGCTTAGTTTTTCTGTAATTTGTCCAAAATCTCATGCTATAAAAGATGAAGTGCTTCGCACAGACAATTCAAGACTTAAAGTATTGGCTGTGACTCAATAACAAATGCAAGACTAAAACAGACTTCTTTGCTCCTAAACACATAAAACATTAGCCTTTTTATATAGAGAGAGTTTCTTGAGTAAAGTAAATGCTGTACTTATTCCAACAACCAGTTCTTTATTTACCCTTGCAAACAAGCAGAGACAGTCCCAACTGCATGAGACCAAAAGTTTGAGAATACAATGGAGATACGAGGTTTAGTCATAAACTCTTTTTTAATACGTTAAAAGACGTAAAGGGTGACCAATAGTAATGATTTGTGGGGGGGGAAATTATGAAATATGGAGATACGATGTTTCTGCCTAGTATTTAAAATTTAGGTCGAATTTTCTTACATTGTTTTACCATTAAAGTGAAATAAAAAATTAAAAACATACATTATTTTTCCTCATTGTAATTGGGCCCCCCCTAGACGTGCAAGCATAGGCACATGCCTAGAATGCCTATGCATAAATCCGGCCCTGGCTATGCTTAAAAATGCCCATCGGGAGATTAGCTCCCCCTCCCCGGTGCTGCCTGTCTCTGTGCTATGAGCATAAAGGAGGGCTGTTGTCATTCTCCGAAGCTGCAGACACTTTGATTTGGGGTTGTCTAACCATTCTCTTTCTCTGTCTTCCTCAGGCGCTGAGGACGGCTCGAGTGGACGACCGCTGCCGGTGGCTTTTTAGGGTGCTCATGAGGTGCTCAGTAGTCAGTGTAGATCCTGTGTTGCAATCAGCAGCTACATCTGGCTACTGGGTCTCTGATGGCATTTTCTGCTTCCTGTTGGCACATTCCTTTTAGATTGTGTGGTATGTTATCACAATGTGTGCTTCATCCTGTCAGAATAGGACTCGCTCTTTCATGGACGTTAAAGAGGGCCCTTGTCATAACAGTCTGTCTCTTTGACCAGACCGAATCGGCGCTGTTTTTGCACTTTTAGCCTTGTTCATTGTGGGTTTTTTCCCCTAAAACAATTTGATCAAGGTGAGTGAACTCTCACAGCATAGCTAAAAGCCTCGAGAAACCATTTCAGATGTCTTTGAACGGAAGGAATGAGACATTGTTTCTTGTTTGACTGCTGAAGATTCGGTTTAAGTGATTAGGTAACAAAGGACAAGGCGACATGTCACATTCCCTTTGTGTTTTGCCTGTCACAAGGGGCTGTCTTTGTGAAAATGTTTTTGAGTTGCTGAAGGCTGACAAATAATGAGAGTTAAATGCGCAGACATGCTGAATCGCATCAGATTTGGAAAGCGAAGGATGAATTCTTTTGTGCTGTCATGAACCTGGCATACAATGTAGATTTCTGTGTGGTACAATCTACAGCTACATTGTCTGCTGGGTTTCAGGCCAGTAGAAAAATTCTGCTCTGCTCAGAAATTGAATAGGTGAGTCTTTTAGTCATTATGCATGTTTGAAAAAGACATATTCCTACTATGAGAGTAAAATAAAAGTACTAAAAGTATACAAACTCTGATGTGTCCAATTATTTCTCTTCGTGTTTATTCTTACCATGGGTTCAGCTTGATATTCGCAGGGCTGCACAGATTCCATCCAATGACAGACTGTCAAATTTCACCAGGGATTAAAAAGGCATCCAAGATATTTCTGCCATACACCCAGAAGAGCTTCTTATCACTATTACCCATCTGCGTCTGAATACACCCACCCACAACACACACACACAATGAAAGTTGGGAGAAAAATTCAGCATTCACAGAATATAAAATCACAATCTGACATCTTTCTATATTGCGTACCACTATGTCTTCAGGGATTCGTAGCATAGAAGAACTAATGAAGAACTGAAGAAAGCCTGAAGCCCTCAGAGAACTCAGTTCATTAAGACTTCACACAATCTGACTGCAATATTGACAGAAATGCCTTGCAGGAATGCTGTAGCACATCTCTCACAGTCCTCACTTTGTGTTATGTGTCTTTTCGTAATGCATTCATACAGCAGCGAATGCCCGCTGCCAGCGTTTTACATATTACTGCATATTATAAAAATAAGTAAGTGAGTTTATGACACTGCATTATAATGCAATTTCATAGAACAAAATATCTCTAATGCTCCAAATAGCACTCGATTAGGTTCTAATAAGCTTCTAAGAGAACTACATTTAAAAGGTTCCGGAGCCTTTGAAATTCCTTTTGTTGTCCCTTTGGGTTTGAAACAACCAGGTTTCCAGCAACAGACAATTTGTTTGTTTACACTGAATGCAAATTTGCCCAATCAGAGGATGTTTGTTGTTTAATGTAGTTAAATATTTAGTAAATGCTTTTATCAAAAGGGACACCACAAACAATTCACAATGCAAAATTTTGCTATATTAAACAATTATTATACAAAAGCATATTCACAATGACAAATTTCAACAGTAAACTATAGTGCAGAAGTGAAAATGAGTGAGATTTTGGACCAATGAGATTTCACAGTGGGCGAGGCTACCAAGCGGGACAGAATGTCCTGAATGTCCTGAACAGAATGTCCTGTCGCACGTCATTTTGGCACCTGTTTAGGTCAGTGTTAAGGTGCAGTCGCACTCAGACTTTGAGACTTTCACTTCCATCCATATTGTGAGCCAGAAAGCTGAAACACAACGCGTTTTGTTTTTCAGAGTTCAAAATGAGAAAATCTGACCTAGAAATTTGCAAAGTTATTTGACCAATACAGGAGCTAAAAGTCACCTCTTGGGTCAAAGAACAGAAATCTCAGAGCTGCACCCTGTTCACAAAGCTCCAGGAAAGTGTAGATAGTATATTTAAAATATATATTTTGCATTTAATTATTTTATAATTTATTTTATTTTAATAGCCCTAATTTATTTTAAAAGTGCAACATCACATATTGTTATTGATATTTATCACAGTGTAACATCACATGCTCAAAGCCTAAAGTGACTTTTAGGCAGCACTGAAGAATGAAGAGAGAAATGAAAGAGGAGGGGGGTCTTACTGCAGTGGGCCATTATGGTAGTCGGGCACAGGTGTTTCCAATGGTGCCATTTCCCCTTGCACTACTGTTTGTACAACAGGAATATGGAGGCAGGTGGTCATGAGCCTCTGTATGCGCTCTATACTGCAGCCCATAGCCTAGCCGGCGGATACTGGAATCACTTCAATAAAACAACAGGAACAGGGAGAACACACTCGAGCTGCTCCAGGAACAGCCACTTCCCATCTGTCTGCTCACCCCAACAGACAGCCATCATGTGACTGTATGCTCTTCATGAAGCGCTAAATTCACACCCCTCAGACGAGGGACGAAACCGTTTCACGGTGATTAAAATGTCTGACTATGGTTACATTTGAGTTAAAATACAAAAAAATATGACTATTAATAATAATAAAAAAAAGAATTAAACAAAAGCATGTTTTTGCTCTACTTTACATTTATGCATTTGGCAGACGTTTATCACTTTGTTTCCCTTCTGAATCAAACCCATGGCATTTCTAACACCTGTTGCGCTACAGGAAGTCTGGTATCTGCTAACTAACAGTTATTAAATCACAAATCTTAAATGGGCACTGCTTTCTTCTTCCCAGACAAGAACACTTCTGTTCTTTGTGAGCTAAAACTCTGACGTTGCAGTTATCCAATCATTTGCAGCAATGAGAAACATTTCTAGAGGGGAAAGTGGCCAGGGTGAAAGTATTCCAGTAATGTAAACCTCTGAATAGCGTGTAATGGAAGTAAATCGCTCGTTTGATATCTTGTGCGGCAAAAGCTGTGTGATGACATCAGCGGGGGTCCTCCAGGGCCATGGTTAGGCTTGTGTGGAATGATAATTGATGCTCTGTCAGGGCTTCCCTTGGGTAACTGCAAGGAGTGATAGGGGAAGATTAACCGCAGAGAACCGTCCACGCGTTTATCTGGCTATCCCGATGACTCACCTCGGACTGCGCTTCTCTTTAATGGGTCAAAGGTGAAGGGTGCAGTGTGGGGTGAGGACTGACTGACGGCACTTACGTCATTCATTCAGGATATCTGCATGACGAGCTGCGTTGCCGTCAACATCGCATGCAGTTTTCCGACACTAAGTAAACGCCTCTCATTTTACTTTCTCTCGCCATGAATCAGATATGAAGTCATGGCCCACATAGTCTCCTGAAGCCAGACCTTCAGACTGACGGCAGAAGGTCGGGACTCTATTGCAGCTTTCATTGGCCAGAGGACGTTTGACTGACATGTAAACGCAACCAATCACAGTCCGTTTTTTAGTGTAATGTTTAGGGGCGTGAAAATGTAAAGTTGATGTCCCTACAGTAACAGACCGGTGTGTATCTAATAAATTATTTATTCTAGAACGCTGTGCAAGTTTATTGCAACAATGCAAACTTCACGTACGTTTGAAAATCCAGCCTTTAGTTGATCCCGGTAAGCGCTCATTGTCACAGTTGTAAACAGGACAGCGTTCTTCTTCCACAAGGGGGTTTGGCATCATGGCATTTGTTTCCAGGCGGACCGGTAAAAAACAAGACATACACGTCACCCGGACATCATGTAGAATTCAACCAACCAGATGAAGACGTCGAAAATCCTGAAGTGTTTCCAGTTAAGTGTGCCATATGCATCAGACGTTCAGCCCACGGTCCGTGGGAGTGACGTCTAAGGTTGAGACTATGGCCAACACACACACACACACACCACACTGTAGTTGATTTTAATGCGGTGTAATACCCAGATAACCTGCAAAGGTCATAAAGCGACATTAATCTCAGTCAGTCCTGACCTTTTCACACCTCACACAAGAGTAGATCTATTCAAATGCATTATAGATATTCACTCTACCTCCCACAGTCCTTGTATTGCATTATAATATTTGATTGTAATGCAATACAATATGAGACGCTACATATAAAACACAAGGCAAAGCAGGGGATTCTAAGCATGCACCTGAAATGTCGTTTATATGGGGCTATTAGTTTGAGCGCTTGGATGTGTCTTTGCACAAGGCATTAAAAGGCACTGTGGAAATTTTCTTTGGCGCACAAATGCATTTGATAATAAAATCCAACATTAAAAGAGTGCTCGCAGGAGCATTGTATTTTTTCCTTAATACCTGAGTGACTCTTAGAGAATCTCTTAATATCAGCGCAGCTTATGCGGACCTCAGTGCCAAGGGCAGATTAGAAACTGACGAAAGTTTCTGCATTTCACTTAGCTGCATAGACTCCATTCCATCTGCTCGCTCGGGTGCCATGGAGACGAGGCCTTGTCTCGACTGTGAATATTTCTGGACGGAGAGCGCTTGGTGCGAAAACTGCCTCTCTCCAAATGCTCTGGAAGATGAGCCAATAATTATATAGGCAAATAAATCCTTTTTATTAAAAAGTGTGTTAATACTCCCAAAGGTTGTTGTTCAAAAGCAAACAATTTCCCTTAAGACACCACTTAAGTTTTGATATTGCATAATAAACATTGCATGAATTTAATCAGTAATACTTTATAATAAGGTTCAATTTATTAACAATAGGTAATACTTAATGTATTATATACTTAATACTTAATGGCCTGGTTTCACAGACAGCGCTTAGATTAAGCCAGGATTAGGTCTTAGTTCAATTAGGACATTCAAGTAGCTTTTATAAACATGCCTTTGAAGAAAACATTACTGGTGTGCATCTTGAGACAAAACAATGTCACTGACATAAGATATGTCAGTACAAGTTGCTTTCAGTTAAAACAGCTCAACATGCATTTTAGTCCGGGACTATCTTAAGCCTTGTCTGTGAAACTGGCCGTAAGTATCACGTAGGGCTGCACGATTTATCGTGATTAAACCGCACGTGATTTGGCAAAGGCTGCGATTGTTTAATGCGCAGCTTGTCAGAGCTGTACGGCTCTGTGATCAGTAGTAAATGCTTCTCCATCTGAAAGGCAGACGGCGCTCTTGCTCAGAAACTCTAAATATGCCCTGCCTCAGAAGAAGATAACACATGTCATATCTCTGTAGCTGAATAAACAGAAGATTGAAGCACTTTGATTAATTAAACATGACTAATAAACACAAAACTGCCTTATTCTGTGTAAACAGCCACATCATCTCACAGAAGGATGCTCAACTGTCATTATGAAGTGAGTTTGGAGTAAAAACGTTGTCTTTTGTTGGACAAGATGTTAATAAATGTACATTATAAGCGACTCAAACTTGCAGTGCTTTCAGATGGATTAGCATTTGGAGCCATACTCCATACTTCAAGCTGCGCATAAAAAAAAAATCACAGTTTTTGCAATTTCATAGTCGCACTAAGAATCACGTTTAAGCGATAATCGCGTTTAAGTTCAATGTTATTTTTCGTACTGTGCGATAAATCGTGCAGCAGGAACTAATAAAGGACATTTTTACAGTGTTTATTAATCTAGGTTAATTTTAATTTATAATTATACTTTTGTTAATTGTTAACTCTCAGCTGCTAATACATTAATATGGCAACACTTTACAATAATGTTTCATTTGTTATCATTAGTTAACTACATTAACATGAACTGAGAATAATTCTACAGCATTTATTAATCTCAACATTTACATTTTTTAAATCAAAAGTCATCTGTTAACATTAGTTAATTCACTGTGAACTAACCCAAACATGAACATTTTTATTAACTAACATTGTTTATGTTAGTTAAAGGGGACCTATTATGCCCCTTTTTAAGAGATGTAAAATAAGCCTCTAATGTCCCCAGAGTGTTTATGTGAAGTTTTAGCTCAAAATATCTCACAGACAATTTTTTACAAGATGTTGAAATTGGCACTTTTTGGGGTTGAGCAAAAACGCGCTGTTTTTGTGTTCCTTTAAATGCAAATGAGCTGCTGCTCCGGAGCTTCAAGAGCAGGTGCGAGGTGACAGAACAATCTCACGCACTAATAATGTCAGAAACTCTCCATAGAACTGGAGTCTGAAAATGATGCCTATGAGCCAGAGAATATATGCTACATGGAGAAAGAACAGGTATAGTTCAGTTTAATTGCATTTTTATTGGTTATTATAACTCATGTTGTCATCTTGCCTTTATCCACTATTAGTATAACTTACAAGCCTGTTGTAGCGGACCCCGTCTGAATGATGGTCACATCTTTACTGAGTTTTATGAAGTTTATTGTACATCACACAAAACATGAAGCGAACGTTTTCACTCTAGAAAATCACCATAAGAGCTTAATAAAACAGTACACAAAGTGCGCATTAAAGTCATTTATCTATAAACTCTCTCTCCATTGTATTATTATCAACATACACAGCGAATTACACAAAACACTTGTTACAACTAACAGTAAACAAATATATACAGACCTTATCCCTTTTTGGGGGTGCTTAATAAACTTTATATGTAATAAAGTGTGTGCTCTCCCATTTTGCCATGACCAGTATCACTCCGGAGAGGATCACGAACAGTTTGTACTGATTCACCCTTGAGTAATAACTTCAACCACGGTGTCCTCAGTGACTCAGATGGCGGTCTATGGAGCCTTGTATGTTCGTTGGTACATCCAACAACAGAACATTTGTCTTTTTTTTTTTTTTTGGCACAGACATTGTATATCTCTAGTGAGTAAACAGAAATGCCGGACTCTGTGTTTCTCACTCAGGGCGGTGTCTATGATAACAGGGCAGATCGTCACCAGTCATGGGCAGGGTTTCCCTACTCTTACGTAGGAGTAGCAATAGGGCGAAATATGAAACAACGCGTTGATTGATAATGATTTATTATGGGGATTATAAAAAAGTATTGGGTGGATGTTTACCATTATAGTGTGGTTGTTTACACACACTGTGGTATTGTGAAAGTGTGTAAAAAGTGAATTTTACTGTGTGTGTAAAAGTGAATTTTGCATAGGTCCCCTTTAATGCATTAAATAATGTTAAGAAATGACACCTTATTGTAAAGTGTTACAATTACAATATATATATATATATATATATATATATATATATATATATATATATATATATATATATATATATATATATATATACAGATAGATATAGGCAAGTTTTCTTTTACAGGCAAAATAGCCAAAAAAGAGATATAGACTAAAAGTCAAAAATATTAAATACAGAGAAGGACGCAATATATATATAGAAATTGCAAAGTAAAGCATACCAAGGGACAGCAAAATGCTCATTGGGTCAGCGGGGTAGACAAAAACAGGTGGAAAAGAAAAGACACATGTTATGCAAAATAATTAAGAATTAAGGTGAAGAATTAAGTGTGAAACATCAGGAACCCTTATTCCAGCGCCACCATTTTCCAGAACTAACCTACCTGGAGTCTCCAGAAGTGTGAGGTCTCAGGATCTCAAACTTAGGTTATAAAGAATCCTAAAAAATGACCCGATTAAAGAATCACAAGCTAAGTTTATAATACATGAAACTGGGTTTTAAAGGCTTTAAACAGACAGCTTGAGAGTGACTCCTAAGGACCAGCACCACATTCTTGTACCACTGTTTGAAGAATTTATCTTCCAGAATTGGCAGTGAGTTTTGGAAGATATTTTTAGTCCATCTCTGCAAACAACATTTCAGGAAAGAGATGGATAAAAGTGAACTCAAACACCTTACTCCAGTTTGGATAAATTCTTCAAACAGTGGTACAAGAGGATGGTGCTTGTCCATCAGGAGTCATTCTCAAGCTGTCTGTCTAAAGCCCTTTAAACCCATTTCATGTATTTCACAACACTTAGCTTTGATCTTATCAAGTGCAGGTCATTTTTTAGGATTCTTTAGCTAACCTAAGTCTCTGAATCCTGCACCTTGCACTTCTGGAACTCCAGGTAGGTTGCATTTGGAAAATGGTGGCCTGGAGACTAAAGGGTCCTGATGGTTTCACACTTAATTCTTCACCTTAATTCTTAATTATTTTGCAGTTAACATGTGTCTTTTCTTTTCCACTGTTTTTGTCTGACCCCGCTGACCCAATGAGCATTTTGCTGTCCCTTGGTCATGCTTTAACTTTGCAATTTCTAGTATGCATTAGTATTGCGTCCTTCTCATGAGTATTTAATAATTTTTGACTTTTCAGTCTGAGTTAAATTTTTTTTGGCTCATTTTGCCTTAAAAGAAAACTTGCCTAATAATTCTGCACACCTGAATATAAGGCATTTTTCATTTCCAGCCTTCATGAACAATAAATCACTTATAAATGATTAAAAACTTAATAGTAGTTATTAAGATTGATGTGGATTGGAATTGGTAAAATGTGCTTGGGAAAAAAATATGATCAGAAAATAATTGCCTATAATTCTGACTCCCTGTATAATATGTAATAGATATATACAGATTATTTTACTATATATATATATATATATATATATATATATATATATATATATATATATATCAACCCTTATTGTGTAGTATAATAAAATTATTATGGATTAATTATTTATAATGAAAAAAAAAATAGAGCTTATTAAACTTTTTTGTATTAATCAAACAACAAGGAAATGGATCATTTCGTTTATGTGGTTGGTATTTATAAATTTAAACATTTTAATTATTTTCAGATTTATAAATACGAATCGCATAAACTGAATTTCCATTCCCTTGTTCCACTAAGATTTATTCAAAATGTTTTATTAAGCTGTAGTTTTTTTGTTTGTTTTTTTACTCGTTTTAAATTCTTAATCCATAATATGAATAATATGTAAGGATTATTTTACTATACAAATGAAATTTGTAATTCTTAAAAAAGGCTTAATTTTTTTTGTGTAATTTATACAGCTTGAATTGTTAAAAATATATTATTATATGTAAAACATTAACCTAGATTGATAAATGCTGTAAAAGTATTGTTTATTGTTAGTTCATGCTGCATAATGCATTAAAGGGAAAGGATATTTGAATTTTTTGTTCATACAGTGAAAGTCAATTTAATTGTATGAACAAAACATTTTTTTTAAAAAGCACTTTTGTTGTTCCACAGAAGAAGAAAAAGTCATACAGGTTTGAAACTACAAAAGGGTGAGTAAATATATGTATTTTTTTGGTTATACTGTTCCTTTAATGGTACATTCGTGACATGTGATGCAGATAATTTGCTTTGAATGATAACAGAAACTTGTGAGAGCCGGAAGTTGCCTATCCAGTACCAAATCTCCATACTGCTGTCTTCCAAACCCTGATATGACTCATACCTGCACCTAACGGCTGTGCTACGGGTTTGGTGTGACCGTTTAGCATCTCTGGCGGCCCCCTGTGTGGGTGGGAACGCATTCTGTCTGCATTACTCAGTACTAAGTACCTGTGAAACTTTAACAACATGATACACTCCATCAACACGCTGCAAGTCTTGTCCTGCTGTAGGGGTTTATACATTTATCCTGCAGTAGGCAACGCTGGCTATCACGCAGAGTGTACAATACACACATGGGCTAGTCTCATGACCACGGCAGACTGGGTGGGAAGAAGGTGGAGGGTGGGAATGTGTTAAGAGTATACATGAGACCACACCGAGAGCAAGACACGTATGAAGGAGCCCAGGGTCGAAACGGTGTCTGACTGTGGGTCCAGTGCCGACATGACATGGACCAGTCGTCCATCAGATTAAAAATACACACACTTTGTTTGTTGCTTCCAAGGTTATTATTGACAAAATTGAAGAAAAATGTACTACTGCAGCTGTGTTAAAATGAATTTGATGTATAAAACTTTGGTAACACTTTACAATAAGGTTCATTAATTAACATTAGTTAACATGAACTAATAATGAACTGCACTTCTACAGCATTTATTAATCTTTGTTAATGTTAATTTCAACATTTACTAATACATTATTAAAATCTTGTTAACATTAGTTAATGCACTGTGAACTAACATGAACAAACAATAAACAACTGTATTTTCATTAACTAATGTTAGCGAAGATTAACAAATACAGGAACAAATGTATTGCTCATGGTTGAAGAATCAAAATGTACGAAACGCAAAAATGTACGAAACTAACTAAAACTTCAAGAACCAAATAAAACTAGTCAAATTTGCCTCATGATTTTTGATGTTTTTTGTTGTTTGTGTTGGATATTAGTTAATGCATTAGATTACGAGCGAAGAATGAACAATTTTTACAACATTTATTTCTTTAGGTTAATGTGAATATATACACTACAGTTCAAAGGATTGAGGTCAGTACTGACCAAAACTGCAGTGTGATTTGTCAACGAGCATCCTGGTCCTTTCCACATGTAGACCAGCAGCCAAGGAAGAAGATCCCCTAAGCCCAAATGTGTGCGGCGGATGTGCTTCACTTCCTCTTTCCCTCCTTTCCTTCCTTCCCTCTCTCTCTCTTTCTGTCATGATCCAAGGTGTGCACATTCCACACTGCATCCTGCCGCTGGAATGAAGGAGAAGTTAAACAGACAAACATGAATCACAAGATAGAAGATCACTGCATGCATTAGTGATTTGGACTGCAGACAGTTGTGGGCATCCTTCTCCTCTTAGTTGGCACAGTTGACTCCAATATTTTCATACATTCATTCTACATCCCAAAGTGCAAGAAAAGCCCATACATGATGATGACTGCAAACATCTTTCCCATGAACATTTTCTAAATAGTTTACTAAAAATACAACGTGACCCTGCAGGTTAAGCTGATGGATGTGAAAATGTGTACACACAGGAGCTGCTATACATCTGAGAAGAGGTCAACAGTCAAGGGTTAACTGTCTTTTAATATAGCAGCATGTCCTCGTGTCTCTGTGACATCACTGCCTTGCTATGCTGAGCCTCAACATGGTGTATCAATTGATTGTCCATTTAATGTAATAAAAAGCCTACAGTTTGAGTGTTGACTTATCCTTCTGTATTTGAGATTTTTTTTATGCTTACAAAAAAACATTTTAAAAAGATGAGTATATTAGGAACTTGCATGAATGCTACTAGTTTATATATGAATTAGCAGTGCCTGCATTTCATAACCATTTCAACATTCAAGATGCAAATTTTGCACATAAAATAAATAAGTAAATTCTCCAAAAGGAAACAATGCAGAATGATGTACCTATACTATATTTGCTTTCTGATTTATTTTATTTGTGCAAAAATTGGTGTTCATAAACTTTATATACAATTGCATAAAAAAAAGTATGTGAACCCCTTTGCAGAATCTGTGAAAATGTAAATAATTTTAACAAAATAAGAGAGATCATACAAATTGCATGTGTTTTGTTTTGTTTTGTTTTGTTTTGTTTTGTTTTGTTTTGTTTTGTTTTGTTTTGTTTTGTTTTGTTTTTTGTTTTTTGTTTTGTTTTGTTTTGTTTTGTTTTGTTTTGTTTTGTTTTGTTTTGGTCGTGCCAATAGCCTAGTGGTTAGTGCGACAAAATATGGCGCAAATGCATTCACGGCGACACGAGTTTGATTCCTGTCTCGAGGCCTTTGCCGATCCTACCCCCCTCTCTCTGCCCAATGCTTTCCTGTCTGCTCTCTACTGTCCTCTCCAAATAAAGGCACAAAAAGCCTATAAATATGCTTACTTTAAAAAAAAGATGCATGTTATTTTATCTGAGTAAGATATTTCACATAAAAGATGTTTACTTATAGTCCACAAGACAAAAAAAAAAAAAAGCTGAATTTATTAAAATAACCCCGTTCAAAAGTTTGGTAAAAACCAAAAAGGAGTAAGGGCACCTCAGTTGTGGGTAATGAGAGTGGAAGAGAGCACTGTTCTTTCACTCCCCCCACCTACATTTCCCGCCGGTACTGAGACTCAAATCCACAACCTTCGGGTTACAATTCCTACTCTCTAACCATTAGGCCACAACTGCCCCTTTACTTTCCATTTAGGTACTAATATGCACTTTTTAGGTATAAAAAGGTGTACCTTTTGAAAGGGTACCACCCTAGTGTACCTTTTTTTCTGTGAGTGTGAACACAAAAAGAAAATTTTTAAGAATGTACATAGAGTAAAAATAACATCACATTGTCTTAGAGTAGACAATATGAGCGTGAGTATAAAGTCCCACAGTAGCAGACACTACGAAAGGTAACATCTGGCTGTCAACTGTGCAGTGCTCTTGCTCATTGCTGTAGCTGAGTCTGACCACATGACCCTGGTGCGGTCCCTGATGCCCTGTAGTGCAGGACAGTAGTCTAGCTGTCCACAATAAGATCTGGCAAGGCAGCACAACTCAGCAGTCAGGGAGCATCTGACCCCAGCCAGTGGCATGTGACACGGGTTAGGTTTTCATTCATACCCTGAGCCCTGTAGAAAGGAAACTGTTGTGCAATATGAGGAGGAGGGGAGAGAAGCCATCATTGATAGATGAAAAAGAGGAAGAAGGCATGACAGAAATGAACACCACATGACAGGAGGCCACCGTACAGGGATTACAAGTTTCTCTCTCTCTTTTACCATCTATAGGCTTGCTATCTATCTCCCTTTTGGTGCACTCGTTTATCTAATTATGCTAAAAAGCACCTGATGTTAAAATTAACTAAGGTAGTTCACAAAAAGGATAGTTCACACAAAAACCAAATTCTGGTCATAATTAACTCAACCTTGTGTCATTCCAAACCTTTTCCATACAGTCAACTGTTCGGAAAACAGCAGTATGAATGTTGTAATTAATATCTTGTATTGTGTTTGACTGAAGAAAGGAAGTCATACAGGTTTGGAACGACATGAAGGTAGTAAATGATGACAGAATTTTCATTTTTGGGATGAACTACCCCTTTAACGGCTGCTCCACTGAAAGCTCGACTGAAGCTGAATCTGTGATTTAGAGCTTCTCACTCTCCTTTATTTGAAGATCCTCTACAACTCGGCACACAGCAAGATTTTGAGTGTGTCCTTTTGTTTCGAGTAGCTTAAGAGTAAGACTGTTGCCTAGCGACTACCCTGCATTACAGCATTACAACACATACTTCTGGATAAGTGTGTGCGTGTTTTTGTGTGCGAATCAGCTGAGAGCCTGTTTTCCAGTGCAGGGGATATCCTAAGGGTTAATCTCTTGGGAAAACATCTCCCCCTTCCACACATTTATGGATGCCAGGCTTTGAGACAGTAAAACACTTCCCAAAAGGAAATATCGTTCCATTGCTAAAATGATCTGTTGAAGGTTTATGCCATGTGAGATGAAACACATCTGTAGCAGGTGCCGGCAGGATCAAGTATTGGCAGTAACATTCATTTTTTATATGCATTGTACTTGTACTGAATGCAAAATAACCTTTCTTCATAGACAAACCATTGTATTTATTATTTATATATACTATCTATCTTATATATACAAAAGTTTGGGGTCAGTAATATTTTTTAAATGATTTTTAAAGTCTCTTATGCTTACAAAGGCTGCATTTAATTGATCAAATCAGTAAAACTGTGAAATATTATTACAATTTAAAATAACTGTTTTATATCTGAATATATTTTAAAATGTAGTTTATTATTGTAATGACACAGCTGATTCTTCTATCATTCTATGCTGATTTTGTGCTCAAGAAATATTTCTTATTATAATCAATTGTTGAAACAGTTTGGGCTCTGAAGAGTTAAATGCAACGCTAAAGCATTGAAACACGAGAGCTGATGAGGAAGAGGAAAGCGAGAGAGGGCATGGGGGGAATTTCAGGGAACCAGGGTGAATAGTCTCTGTCTTTCTCCGTTTATCTCTTCTCAACGCAGGCTTTCAGATGCTCAGCTCCACAAAAGTGACAGCTCTGTTCCTCAGCAGCCATTAACAGCTTCGCTGGACTGACACTGCGACGACTGCTATACGCCACCCGGCACAATTTGACCACAAAAATCGGTGTCACTTTCTTGGCGCTCGAACTACTTTGAAGACCCCATTTCCTTGGCAAAGCTGAATCAGCCCTGAAAAATGCAACACGGGCTGAGTCATACTTCCTCCTGGATATGACAGTGCTTCCTCCACAAACTGATCTGTCCTCCCTCCCCTCCCCACATTTAAAATGTTAAAGGGACGGAACATGGAAGAAGTGAGCAGGCAATGAGTCCACTCCGGTCTCAAACGTAGAGATGAATAAACCTACATGGAAATAAAACACAGGCATGCTCAAAATAAATGACTCAGAATGCATGTGATATATGGGCCTGAATTAAATCTGCTTATATAAACATATATATATATATATATATATAATTATAAGCAGATTTAAATCAAGACCATATATCATATGTATTATATATAATATAATAACACACAATAATAAGGTTTTATTAGTTAACATTAGTTAAGTACTACATGAACTAAGAATGAACAATACTTTTACAGCATTTATTAATACATTATGGAAATCAAATGTTGTATTTGTTAACATTAGTTAATGCACTGTGAACTAACATAAACAAACAATGAACAGCTGGATTTTTATTAACTAACGTTAACAAAGATTAATAAATTCTGTAACAAATGTATTGCTCATCATGTTATTTAATGCATTAACTAATGTTAATAAATGAGACCTTATTGTAAAGTGTTACCCTTTATTTTAATAAAACAAAGCTGGAAAAAATTGTATCGCAGAATCCACAAAGATATTAACCATCACAACTGTTTTCAACATTGATAATAATAAGAAAAGTTTTTATCAAATATTTTTATCAAATAAATGCTGCCTTGGTGAGCATAAGAGACTTTTTTCAAAAACATTTCATTAGAATTGGACCCTAACAGTTATCAAAAATCTTAGTCACCCAAAACTTTTGAACAGCAGCACAGAAAATATTTATCAGATATTAGTTTTTATTAAGAATTTAATAGCTTGTATTTTATTGTTTTTTTTTATTATTATTATTTCTACAATTACATTTACTACTTTTTTTTGTTGCAATTTTACTTTTATACTAAAATATGTTGTAAATATATATATATATATATATATATATATATATATATATATATATATATAACATACAACAATAGATAACACATCCATCTATGTGCGATAGACAGTGCAAGGGGAATTCCATAGACTGATGGAAAACCTGTTGCACTTCTGCAAATACAGCATCAAGCATGGCTGCCGAACAACGAATAATCATGTAAGTCATTTGAGTAATTGCTTAACTGTAATATAAAGCAAGGAAGGGAAAGTTTTGCTAACAAAACGCGTGTCACACGAGTAAACAAACAGTCCCTTTACGCCTGACAAACACACACCCTGGTCAAATGGTACGTCATTTCTGCAGGTGTCACTTGTTAGAAGCAGGATCTTTCCTCTCTGCTTTGTTGACACATAACAGCACAGCCATAAAAGACAACGGTAATCATCAGATGAGTGACGCCGACATAGGGGATCAGCCACAGCCGGATTGTCCCAGTGATGTCATTACCAGCCTCAAACCCAAACTGATTACTTAATAAATGATGTAGAGAAAACATTTAGTTTTCCACTGACACAAGAACACAGAGTCACAAGTACCTGGACCATCATGAACTCCACTCACTAAAGCTTAAAAGTCATAAAGGAATTCTGCTCTAATTCATTTCTCTCTGTGTAAAACTTGAAGCTTTCGTTTTCCTTGAACTCTACTCAGGGGGTATTCTAGAACGAGTGAAAAAGAAATGACTCATACAGGGAGCCAAGTGTTGTAGGAAGAGAGCGGACAAATATGGGCTCTCTCACTCTACCTCACTGAAGACAGATCCGTCAGGGCTGGTCGAGAGCGTGTGGACCGGATCAGGAGCGGTTGAGACCACACTGGAGCCCACAGGGACCCTGAAGGTGTTCTGTCTGCATGCCAACATTGCCATGCTGATTCATTCACCATGTAGGCTACCGCAACCCAAACCCTCCTACAAACCCCAGCATTTAACTCGTGGCTGCAACCGTCACCCTACAGATCTGATTCCTCGTAGCTGACGCATCAATCCAGACAGACATAACAGTTTTTATATGTGTTCCTAAACATACTTATATTTACACTAGGAATTTGAGTTGAACTTGCTTCAGACTGGGACACTGTCAATGCAGTTTTTGTGCATAGCAGCTACTGCAAAACTAATTCATTTTGTCCTGCAGTCTTAGTTTATGGGTTTAGTTTTTAAAAAGGATGTTGTCTCAAGGGTTATATCATCATGTTTGTCTCTAGTGGTTTTGTATCAACTAAAAAGTTCAAATCCCCATTAAATGACAATATTTTTGTCCTTTAAACTAAAATTTAAATGTCATCAAATTTTACTGTTGAGTAAACAAATTAATATTTTAACAAGAGACTGAACTGTGTTCTCAGGACAAGTGAGTTTTTCTAAATGTCAGGCCTGGGAAAATTCTCTTAAATGTTATAATTTTATTTATCAATTACATGAATACAGTATTTGTCATATAATAAGGGTTTCATATTATTTTTGTGTGTTACATTTCTGTTTCATTTTTGCTTTACTGTTCAAATTTCTTTAAAAATTTCATTTAAAGGCAACTTTAATGTGCACACACTGCACACTACTGGGGCACGTTGTCACAAAAGGTGTGTGTTTAATGAAATGAACTGTATCTTTTGTCTCCTGCATTATAACAGTGGAAACTTTCAACAGCGCGTGCACACAATAATTGACTTTCATAAACGAATTTACAGTGAGACGTTTTCAGTGCATATTGAGGCAATTAACCCTTATTATCTTCTGAATACGAGTGCTAGAAAAGCATATAGCTATCGAAGTTACCAGAGAGTCAATGTATTTTAAAAAAGTGATGTAAGAGCATGTCACAAACAAATCTCCATCTTTTAGGTTTAGGCTACAACGTTTTGAGCTGTTTGAATTTTTTCCCTCAGGTTAACATTGACATTTCATCCACCAAACCTTCCTGCCGGTTTACTCCTGAATGAGGAATCACACGTTGAAGAGAAGTGCAATTAAATAAATAAGGGTTATAGGCTATATTTTACATTTTTTTTTAATTAATTTTAATGTAAAACATAGCTATGCTATTATAATGTAGCCTAACGCGCTGTGCTTCATTCTAATATTGCTCCAAACAATTAAATTGCAATATCATCGTGATGAATAATTTCCAAAGTTTTCAAAGAAAATTCGCATGTTGCTCCGTGTTTGTACAGCTGTCTGAATTGTCTAAATTCAGTTGGAGTTGTAAACACCGCCATCGCGTGGTTTTGATGTCGACAAACCACAATGTTCTTTTTACAGTGTCTCAGAGTGGAATAACCTGGATTGAAAATACCTTTTACTTCTCCACAGGATTCTGCCTTTAATCCAGTCCGAACCACTTAATGACATCCATTCAAACTTTGTTTTTCACTTTAAATACGGAAGCCGCGTTGTGTTGATTGTCTCGAGCAGCCCAAAGAAAAGAAGGCTTGTGATTGCCATAACAAAGGCAAAGCGACTATATGATTGGGCATTTTACACCAAAATCAAAGCCTACAAATTCTGGCAAGCATTGGTATTTACTTCAAGGTATTAAAATATAGTATTAATTATTTTGCATTTAAATTAGGCTACATTGATCTTAAACTCCAACCTCAAATCCTCATCACATTGTTTTTCTAGAAATAGTTTTAAATGACTGCCTTACAGTATGCATAGTAATCCGTATGCTATCCCTAGCAGCAAAGATTTACAGAACAATCCGTTTTGGTTTATGATAACATGTGCACTTTGACATAATAGCATAAATATAATCTGATGCCACACATGAGTAAGATCATCAGCATGAACACTAACGCAGCTGGTATTTGGGGGAATTTTGTGCTCAGGGCCATAATAACGGACAAGTCCATTCCCGAAGTCACGGATGTAGGCAAGGTCATTCTTTTAAAGAGGATTATTGTGCTAAAAAACGTGACATTTACAATAGTACCACATATTCATCAACCATACCACTGATATATGCTATATTAATTAATTAATTATTTTATAACTATGTTTACAATGGGTTTGTAAATGTGTCCTAACATTAAAATATAGGCTGTGTAATTATTAAGAATTGATCTATGATGTGAGCTTAATTTTCTACAATAAAATCGGCTCTTTTTTCTTATGCAATCATGAGGTTTTTATTTGTAATAGGAAAGCTTGCAAGTGCAACCGTTTTAGTAAGATTGGGTTTAGTCACTTAGTCAATAAACTCCGTTTCCGCTCGTCCCGGGACTCGACTGAAACACTGATGATTAATACACGGTGAGTCAAATAGAGGGGACTAGGCTATTTGTGTCCCCTATATATAGAGTCGCGAGCCGTTCACTCTCAGTGCAGCGCAGGTCACTGCTTTACTTTACTTCACTTCTAGGTTAAGTAAAGTACAAAATAATGGTTTATTCATTCATTTTTTCATTTTTATATGCCTTACAATAACGCAGTCTAACCAACGCAGGCTGGTAACAGAACCCTACAAGGGTCGAAGTAGGCTATGATAGGGGAATGGTGCTATAGGTAGCCTATAAGTGAACTGCAAATCACTGGACCGTCAGTTAAATGACTGTAATGAATAGCATCATTCAGTACGCACAATTAGAAACAAATCCCGAAAATGGAAAAGCAAAAAACTAAAAGTAGCCCAGGTCAATAGCTAAACTATTTTACAACGTAGCCTATTGTCTAATACATTATTTATTTTGATAGGGCAATAAACAATATCACCGCCATTCATAAAAAAGTATTTTTTTTTTCAGAAAATGATTCATCGTTGACACACAGACTTGAATAAGAGACTGTTAAATGTACTCCGCTTCCTACAATAATTTAACCATGTTTTCCTGTGGTCGGATGAGTAGACCAAAGAAAACTTCCAGAATTTACTCCCACATATTGATATTTTCCTTTTATCTTAAATAATCTCTCGTGTTCTCCAGCTGTGAATCAGCGCAATTAAATACACAAGCAGTTTTAACATGCACTATGAATCACGCGCGTGACTAACGCGACAGGAATAAACTTTAATTCTTTCACTTTCAAATGCTGTCTTTTAAGTCTCACGACTGACATCTATTGCCCGCTTTGTGTCACAGTTTCTCCGAAGAAAAGGTGCAATAGGCTATTGGCTGGGCTTTTTTTTATATAGACCATTTGACCAACGATAAACCTTTGCTCTGGTCACTTTGCATATTTTATCCCACTCATATGTAGTTGGAGTGGTTAGAAGAAGTAAATTAATTCACCTGTCAAACAAATTCATGAGAATTCAAGTGTCATTTTATTGTTTCAAATTATGATTCCTTTGTACTGAGAAAAAAGCACTGCAGACATTAAATATTTGCTTCTCTTGAATTTGTTCTAGATCACGTGATGTTATTGTTCCCTGGAAGCCTGTCTGAAAACTTTTCTTAGTAGTAGCCTACCTTACAAAAACACTGTCTGTCATACTGCAGAAATAGTAAGCTTAAGTATAGTCCAACAACACTCAGTTAAGCTTCATTATTTAAATATTAACAAAATTATGTCTTGCAATATTTTTTGATGTTATTATTTTTAACGTTTTTTTCTTCTCACATCAATTTCTGTTAACGTTATAATGTAATCTGTAAAATGTAATATTGGATTAATCAAGTTGTGCTGGTACAATCGATAATATAGGCTACATAAAATGGATTAAAATCACAATTTCAGAAGAACTCAGTGAGTGTGACAGGGTTTGTATGTACAGCGTTGAAATTAGGCTGTATGCAGGAGGAAGTATCACCATGACGACAAGGGTTATCTTTGTTCTCCATGTGCTTCCTGTCTAAGTAAAGAGTTTGGTGGGGATATAACAGATACGGTTAACACTGAAGAGGTGCCAGTTGATTGTTTAATGTGCTGGTGTGCTCATGTTAAGGCTGCAGGGGTTTTAACCATACTGGGCTGCCACTATGGTGCTGTGATTCTGGGGTTTATGATATAGTGATGGCAGGGATATGGTCAGAGGTCTGGACGTTGTACCTCATACTGGCTCTTGGTACTCCAGACCCCTCACCAGCACCCCAAGAGAAATCCCGTGACTTCAGAAGGATCCTCCTAGGTTTGGATAAATGCAATGCCTGCATTGGAACATCCATTTGCAAGAAGTTTTTCAAGGATGAAATAAGGTAAACTTGGATATTTCCAATTTATGCAGAGAATACATTTCTGTCAAGTTAAAAAAAAAAAAATGTTTGAGATATTCATACTAGAGTATTAAAGGATCCTTGGAACAAAGTATCCAAATGTCCAAGAGTGTAGCCATCATTTCAGAAGTGACGGGGACAGAAATGTCAAGTGTAATACCATTTTTTTCTGACTTTTGTCTAATAGACAGGTTTTATTTTTTCTTATATCTTGCTTTTAATTGGCCAAGAAATCAAATACACTGCTAAATAATAATGACTAATGTGTATAATATTTTCCTATTATTTCCTTATGACAATTTAATGATTGGTTTTTGTACTGCAAACACGTTTGCATTAAGTCATCATGGAATTTATACAATGAAAAAAAAACATCACGGAATAAGGCAGGAAATTTTATAGTTTCTAAAGGCTATGTCAAATAGCACTGCATTATTTATTTACTTTATTGTTATGAAAATACCCCAAGGTGGCTTGACAAACTCATAAAAACATATATTTTCACAATCATGTGTTTATTGTCTTCACGTTTCATCAGGTAAAACATTTCTGCTTTTTATTCAGCTACAGCAACAGCTGGATGCCTTTGACCATATAAGGGATTTCCTGGAATGTCATAAGTGTAATGACTTCTATGAGTCTCACTTGTGGACGTTCTGCACTAGGGCGCCCTCTGGCTTCCAGTATGAATAAAACAAACATTACATGAGAGTGTTTTGCACTCCATAATATTCACATCCCCTTGTTTTGGATAAGAATAAAATGGTCAGGCATAGCCTAGACTATCTTGTCTCTTTGAATTTAAATCTAGATTTATTCACATTGGCCCAAAACCTCTATGTGAACACATTTCCCCCGAAAAAAAATTATACGCCTATACAAATGTCCAAATACAAATATTTTCATTGAAGCAAAGATGTTCTGTTATGTAGCTCATCTGATTTTAAAAAGTAAAATCAGTTGCATATCCTCACTGATCTAATATAGGCCTAATATACTGTATTAAGGTACAAAACTCAATTTGCAAGAGAAAACATACTTCATCAAATTTCTCTATTTCTGCTTGTATATGAGTATATAAAAGTACTGAGGCAAAAAAAGGGGCATTGAACGCCTATTGGAAAATAAAACAGCACTAGAAAGGTACCTTTTCCAACAACAAAACTGTCTGCAAAATGTGCAGTTTGATCTAATCATTGATCTAAATGAGCATGAGCAGTAAAACCAAAAACAGGAAGCTAACATGGACACTGATTATTTCACCGCAGGTTTGAAAGATGGCTGACGGCTCAGTCTAATCTCTCCTCAGCAGATGTGCGCTCATATGAGGGAAACTATACAGACAGCACAGCGGGCTGGAGACCTGTGGTGCTGTCCCAATTGATGTCTCCTCACCTGCACGAGATATCAGACAATAGCATTTGCACCTCAGCAGGCAAAGGGAAATCCTGCAGCATTGAAGCCGTCCTCAGGGCCACTTCACGCTTCCAAAGTTGGGTTCGCTCCAACATACTGCTTCCCAGCATGGTGAAGGTCTGCATTTGGTCTCTGTATTCTGATGTCTATTTGAGGTCAGCAGTGGCTCAGAATTTAAGGTCTAAACAATTAAATTTCAAAGCGTTATTAATTTGAAAACTAGGAGGTGCCAATTTAGCACTTATAAGGTGTTTTTTTTTTCCATTGTTAATGTTTATTAAAGAAAAGCTTTGGTGAGGATGAAGGTAACAAGTGTACTTTTGTCTTTGTATATAAACTTTAAACAGACAGACAGACAAAATATGTTTTAGAGGTGTTTCTCCAACTTTTGGCACATTTATGTTCCAGATTTCAACTTTATTCTTTTTAATAAATGAAGGTCACATTAAAACTGTCTTGGAAACTTTTTTAATTGGCTCTTTATGTATAGATTTTATGGTTGTACCCTTGTCTCAGACTCAGATTAGTCTAAACCAAAAATATAGCATGGTGTTTTATGGTGTAATATGGTGTTTAAAATGAGGAGGCAAAGTCCTAAAATGTTATATATATATAACGCTATATATATAAAATGAATGCCCCTGTTACACTTAATTTTCCTGATTAAACATTACATAAAAAAAGAGTACCAAGTACAATTCTATTTTGTATTTTTACACTATGTAATGATCTATTTATTAAAACCAAGTATAACTTTCATCAAGTTAATGTTTTCAAGCATTATGAGATTCATTCCAAAATAATAACTAAAGGCAGTAACAATTTTACTAATGTTCAGCTTCTCATTTTAATAGTTACCTTATTTTCAGCAGTCATCAAGCTTGTACGAACTGTCACAGACAAAGCTGTAGGCCAACCTTTAATTTCACCAAGCTGATTGCTCACTAAAACCCCCACAGTCATCATGTTTTCAGGCCACTTCAAGTTTGGCTTTGACAACATAAAGCAGTGATATCTGTGGCTGAGTTGTTTACTAACTTTTTAATTAGTCTTCCATTAACGGCATCATCTCGCCTTCGATTCAGGCCGATTCAAGAACACGAACGGAAACAAGAGGCGGGGTTTATCGCACAAATCAATCATATCCAATAATAACCAATCATATCCAATCATAACCAATCATAACACGATGGGGGAATTGCCTCCTCTCACGTGACTTTCCCTCATTTATTTTAAATTTCCCCACTAAACCCACTTATGACCACTGCCAGGTGAATTGAATAACACTGATTATCTCTTCATCAGAGCATCTGGGATATATTAGGCAGCAAGTGAACATTTTGTCCTGAAAGTTGATGTGTTAGAAGCAGGAAAAATGGGCAAGCGTAAGGATTTGAGCGAGTTTGACAAGGGCCAAATTGTGATGGCTAGACGACTGGGTCAGAGCGTCTCTAAAACTGCAGCTCTTGTGGGGTGTTCCCAGTCTGCAGTGGTCAGTATCTATCAAAAGTGGTCCAAGGAAGGAACAGTGGTGAACCGGCGACAGGGTCATGGGCGGCCAAGGCTCATTGATGCACGAGGGGAACGAAGGCTGGCCTGTGTGGTCCGATCCAACAGACGAACTCAAATTGCTCAAGAAGTTAATGCTTGTTCTGATAGAAAGGTGTCAGAATACACAGTGCATAACAGTTTGTTGCGTATGGGACTGCATAGCTGCAGACCAGTCAGGGTGCCCATGCTGACCCCTGTCCACCGCTGAAAGCAGCAACAGTGGGCACGTGAGCATCAGAACTGGACCACGGAGCAATGGAAGAAGGTGAATCACGTTTTGTTTTATATCACGTGGATGGCCAGGTGTGTGTGTGTCGCTTACCTGGGGAACACATGGCACCAGGATGCTATGGGAAGAAGGCAAGCCGGCGGAGGCAGTGTGATGCTTTGGTCAATGTTCTGCTGGGAATCCTTGGGTCCTGACATCCATGTGGATGTTACTTTGACATGTAAAACCTATATAAGCATTGTTGCAGACCATGTATACCCTTTCATGGAAGCGGTATTCCCTGGTGGCTGTGACCTCTTTTAGCAGGATAATGCGCCCTGCTCCTCAAACCATTCCTGAACCAGTTTGAGGTGCCTCCAAATTCCCCAGATCTCAATCCAATCGAGCATCTGTGGGATCTGCTGAACAAATAAGTCCGATCCATGGAGGCTCCACCTCGCAACTTGCAGGACTTAAAGGATCTGCTGCTAACATCTTGGTGCAGATACCACAGCACAACCTCAGGGGTCTAGTGGAGTTCATGCTTCGACAGGTTAGGGCTGTTCTGGCAGCAAAGAGGGGACCAACACAATATTAGGAAGGTGGTCATAATGTTATGCCTGATCAGTATGTTATATATATATATATATATAGTGGCGGGGTGAAGAAACACACGACAAGTGGGTTGCGGTGAAAGTCCCCGGAGTGTGGATTTTATTAAGAAAACTCAGTGTAGGTTGTGCAGTAAGGTGACGTGGTGTTCCTTCAATCTCCGTGGCTGTGAGAAGGTGTCCCCTGGGGTGCTCCTGTGGTTGGGCAGACCGGTCACACGCTTGACTCTGGAAACGGGAGAATAGACAAGGGTTAGTTGCACGTCTCATGGAGAGTAGTTCTCACCATGTTGCAAGCGCGTGCTGCTTTTATAGGGAGCGGCAGATTTGGAACACCTGTGACCGGTCTGCTGGTGATGAGGGTGAACAGGTGATTCCTCTTTGTTCCCAGGGCGACGCTGATGAGTGCTCGGGACACGCGTCACAAAATATATATTATACTTAAAAAAATTATATATATATACATACAGTTGTGCTCAAAATTATTCATACCCTTGGTAAATATGATCAAAGAAGGCTGTGCATCATTAATCTTTTTGATCTTTTATTTTAAAAGATTTATTTTTTATTTATTGATGGAAAAATCTCATTATGAAATAAATTATTTTCTCTAATACACATTACTCACAATTAATCATACTCTTTTATTCAATAGCCTACTTTTTGCAACCTCCTTTTGCCAAGATAACAGCTCTGGGTCTTCACCTATAGTGCCTGATGAGTTTGGAAAACACCTGACAAGTTCACCGTTAACTGGTGAACTTGTCAGGTGTTTTGTCAGCCTTCCACTCATTTTCTTTAGTGTTCAGGTCAGGGGACTGGGATGGCCATGGCAGAAGCTTGGTTTTGTGCTCAATGACCCATTTTTGTTTTGGTTTTGATGTTTGTTTTGGATCATTGTCCTGTTGGAAGATCCAACCTTGGCCCATTATATGATGTCTACCAGGGACAGTCAGGTTTTGATTTTTTTATCTGTTGGCAATTGTTAGAATCCATAATGCCATGTGAACAAGATGTCCAGGATTTCCAGCCGAAAATTAGGCCCATAACATTAAAGATACAGCAGTTTATTTAATTGTACATTGTGGGGTACTTTTTATCCCTGTGTGCACCACACCCATCTTGAGTGTTTGCTGACAAAAAACTCTTTTTTTGTTTCATCCTGTTTGAAGTTCCAGTAGTGTCAGTTACTTTTCAAATGTTCTATGGTCAGATTAAACCTTTCAGTTATGCTGCCATTTTGCTTATTCAAAAAATGTTAAAATGTTCTTCACCACAGAAATTTTATATGGATAGATAGATAGATAGATAGATAGATAGATAGATAGATAGATAGATAGATAGATAGATAGATAGATAGATAGATAGATAGATAGATAGATAGATAGATAGATAGATAGATAGATAGATAGATAGATAGATAGATAAAATGTAAAAAGTGTTTCCGTTCACAAAGTCTACAGTGTCAAACAAGCCCAATCTTATATGTCACATTTGACTGCTTATAATGAGTATAATTTATCAGAACTCTTTCTCTATAGGGTCTGGTCACCCCGATGCTGCGCTGCCCATCTCAGAGGTTGCTGGACCGCATTGTGCGACGCTACTTCGAAGTGACTGATGTGGGCAGCATGCAGATGAAGCACTTCAGTGAAAAGGACAAACTCAGACTTCTTTACACTCTGGCTGTTAATCAACAACCCCTTATACTGCAGGTATAATGATAAGTGGGCCAACATGATTAGCATGGCTCATGATTTTGAGCATGGTGCTAGCAACATCATGGGTTCGATTCCCAGGGAATGCTGATCTGATCAAAATACATACTTTAAAAATGCAATGCAAATCGATTTGGATAAAAGCAGAAATCGGAATGTAAACATGATTATTTCATAGAATTTAGTGAGCACAGCCTTTCAAGGGAAAGGGGCAGCATCTGAGACCTTTCAATAACATTGTTTCCAAACACAGGAAGAGGGGCTGTCTACCTCTATATATAAAGAAAATGAGAAATAACACACATTGGCAGTGCCCGCTCAAGATCCCTCGCTTCCTGTTTTGAGCCCTACTTTTTACTTTTCTGCCTACAGATGTTTCCAGGCACTGAGGGCTGGCCCTTCCTCCGCTACCACGGCTCCTGTGGAAGGATGATGGTGTGTGCAGGGAGCAGACCCCTCAGGAGCCTGTTTTCCTCTCCATTAGAGCGCCGCGCAGACATCGCCTACCAGCTCCTTCACATCACCCAGAGCCTGAGCTCCAACAGCCTCCAGTTCAGCCTCTTTTACACCAGTGTCTCAGAGGACATGTTTGGCACCTTGGATGATAGCAGGCTCTTCATTGTGGATGCCAGTACCATAGGGATCATTGACTTGCAGGAAGGTCAGTTTTCAGTTACAGGTTACCTGTAAATAGCTTTCTGCGGTAAAATATTCCTTTTACCATGTACACAGACGAACCTAATGAAAAAAGAGCTGTCTGCCACTTGGAATAAGCTTTCCACCAATAAGGCAAACAAAAACTACATATTCCTTCAAACAGTTTTGTAAATATGTGCATATGAATAGGTTTATTTTATTCTTACTAGCGCTTTATATTTATATATGAATGCTTTTTTTTTTATTTGCTGGGTTTCACTTTATACACAAACATTCAAAAGTTTGGGGGCAGTAAGATTTTTCTTTTTTAAACAAATTAATACTTTTATTCAGACACACTGAATTGATCAAAAATAAAAGTAAATAAATGTATACTGGTACAAAGCATTCACAAAAATGTGTCAGTTTTCACAAAAATACTTTCAACATTGATTGATTATAAGAAATGTTTCTTTAGCACCAGATCAGCATATATATATATATATATATATATATATATATATATATATACCGCGTTCCAAATTATTATGCAAGTAAACATTAAGATTTTAGTTTTTCTAAGAAAATGTTTGTTTGTTTGTTTATTTATCCATGTCTTTTTAGATAACTGGTATCAATCTCAGACAAAATAATTTGCCAGGTCTATGGAAACCCTACTTAGATTATTAAGCAAGTCACAGTTCTCATGCAATATGAGGAGGAAGAAAGATCTTTCTGAAGATGAAAAGCATGAAATGGTCCAATGTTGTGCAAAAGGCATGAAAACAACAAATATTGTGTGAAAACTGAATCAAATTATCAGAAGATTATCAAATTATCATAAGATTTGTGAGTGATTTAGAGCACAGCAAAACTCGGTCAGATAAAGGCTTATTAATGAAAATTAAAAGGGCAGCTATAAAAAAGCCAGTGTTGAGCAGCAAACAGGTATTTGAAGCTGCTGGTGTCTCTGGAGTCTCAAGAAGCTCTCCATGCAGGCTGGCAGTTGTGCGTAAAGATGCATTTCAGCCACTCCAAACCAAACCTCACAAAGAGAAACATTTACAGTGGGTGTAGAAATACATTTTCAAACAGTTTTATTGCTGTGTTTCTTGCAGCACGGGATAGTGCATAGTACATTGCATTTCAGAAGGCACTTCCCAATATTCCAGCCCAAAACATCACCCACCAGCTCCTTGCTGATGTCGCAGTCTTGTTGGAACGTGGTGGCCATTCACCAACCATCCAGAAATCCATCCATTGTAGTACGGCATTAGTCAGTGAATAAAACTATTTAAAAATGAGTCTGAGTATGTATTTCTAAACCCACTGTTTCTATTTGTGAGGTTTGGTTAGTGGTAGCTAAAATGCATCTTTACGCACAACTGCCAGCCTGCATGGAGAGCTTCTTGAGACTCCAGAGACACCAGAAACTTCAAATACCAGTTTTCTGCTCAACACTGGCTTTTTTTATAGCTGCCCTTTTAATACAATTAAATTTTTTTTGACAGGAACTTTCATTAATAAGCCTTTATCTGACTGAGTTCTGCTGTGCTCTAAATCACTCACAAATCTTATAATTCGATAATCTCCATTCAGTTTTCACACAATATTAGTTGTTTTCATGTATTTTGCACAACGTTGCACCATTTCATGCTTTTCATCTTCAGAAAGATCTTTCTTCCTCCCCATATTGCATGAGAACTGTGACTTGTTTAATAATCTAAGTAGGGTTTCCACAGACCTGGCAAATTATTTTGCCTGAGATTGAAACCAGTTATCTAAAAAGACATGGATAAATAAACAAACAAACATTTTCTTAGAACAACTAAAATCTGAATGTTTATTGTACTGAAATCTTACTGATATGTCACTTGCATAATAATATGGAACGTGGTGTATACACACAGAATGACTTAATGAGAAGGATCAGGTGTCACTGAAGACTGGAATAATGGCTGCTGAAAATTCAACTTTGCAATCAGCAATAAATTACATTTTAAAATGTATCATAAAAAAGGTGAGCATATGAGACTTTTTTTCTTTTAAATTATGTAATTTTAAGTGGACCCCAGGATGATTAGCAACCATTTTGTGAAAGTTGATGGAGAATTAAAATACATAAACAGGTGTTTTTTAATCATTCATGATGCAAGCATTCTTTACTGGACAGTGATCATTCTTGATTAACCAAATCCGTTGCTGTTCTATACCTCTAATCAAATAATCCTTCTGGCAGGACATCCTCCTGATGAAGACTTGCTACCAGAACACCTTGATGTCTTCTCCTGTCTGAGCGGATCTTGTATGAGACCACCCCCATGTGAGACTGTCCGAGCCACACAGAGTTTCATCTTATTATGCAAACATGTCCTTAACAAACTGCTCATCCCTAATGATGTGCAGTCAGGCCAGCTTCCCAGAGCAGCAGTCGATGAGCTCGCCATCTGCGCAGACCAATCTCAGTCTGACCAAAGAATAATCACTGCCATCCAAAGCTTAAAAAACATTTTACAGACACTAAGGCCATGCAGCGCTCTCTATGGATACAGGTATCCTGAATGCCTCTATAGTGACAAGTTCTAGATCACAGCTATTGACAAAGGGTTAGTTCACCCCAAAATTAAAATTCTGTCATTAATCACTCACCCTCATGTCATTCCAAACCTGTAAGACTTTCGTTCATCATCAGAACACAAATGAAGATCTGTCCCTCCATAGACAGCTACGCAACTACCACTTTGACGCTTCAAAAATTCATGAAGAGATCATAAAACTAATCCATATAAATTGAGTGGTTTAGTCCAAATTTTATGAAGAGACTCAATCACATTTTATGATGAACAGATTTAATTTAAGCTTTTACTCCCATATAAACATTGATCAGCAAACCTAAACAGAAGCTCAACCGAACCTGAAAGACGTGCGAGAACAAACCTTTTGCAGCTCAAACATGCCTGCACACAAGAATGAACCTTTCTCACGTCAAGCAAACAGAAGTTTACCATAACTGATGTGTGAGTTGATGAATGTTTTTATGTGAATAAAAGACTAAATTAAATCTGTTCATCATATAAATCGATCATGTCTCTTCAAAAAAATTGGACTAAACCGCTCAATATGGATTAGTTTTAGTTTGTATTCCGAAGATGAACGAAAGTCTTACAGGTTTGGAACAACACGAGTAACTAACCATTTAAGGGATAATTCACCCCAAAATTAAGATTCTGTCATTTACCCACCCTCATGTTTACAAATCTGTATGGCATTCTTTTCTTCTATGTAACAGAATATTACTATATTATATATATATATATATATATATATATTTTTTTTTTTTTTTTTTTTTTTTTTTTCCCCACACAATGGAAGTCATTGGGCTCCCATTTTGTTTGGTGTTTCACAGAAGAAAGTCATGCAGGTTTGGAATGACATTAGGGTGAATAAATGAAAACAGAATTTTCATTTTTGGGTGGAGTATCTCTTTAAAGGATTAGTCCACTTTTAAATACACTTTTCCTGATAAATTTACTCACCCCCATGTCATCCAAGATGTTCATGTCTTTCTTTCGTCAGTCGAAAAGAAATGAAGGTTTTTACGAAAACATTCCAGGATTTTTCTCCTTACAGTGGATTTCAATGGCTACCAACAGATTGAAGGTCAAAATTACAGTTTCAGTGCAGCTTCAAGGGCTTTAAACGATACCAGACGAGGAATAAGGGTCTTATCTAGCGAATCGATCGGTCATTTTCGAAAAAAAATACAACCGTTTATGCTTTATAAACAAAATATCGCCTTGAACGTACTTTCCGCTTCCGCATTCTTCATAACGCTTATGCTGAATGTTCTACGCCTTCCCTATTCAAGTTATGGAACGAACGCGGCGCCAGTTTAATTTTTTTCCGTAACTTTAATAGGGAAGGTGTAGGATATTCAGCGTAAGCGTTATGAAGAATGCGGAAGCGGAAAGTACGCTCAAGGCGATATTTTGTTTATAAAGCATAAACGGTTGTATTTATTTCGAAAATGACCGATCGATTCGCTAGATAAGACCCTTATTCCTCGTCTGGTATCGTTTAAAGCCCTTGAAGCTGCACTGAAACTGTAATTTTGACCTTCAACCTGTTGGTAGCCATTGAAATCCACTGTAAGGAGAATAATCCTGGAATGTTTTTCTCAAAAACCTTCATTTCTTTTCGACTGACGAAAGAAAGACATGAACATCTAGGATGACATGGGGGTGAGTAAATTTATCAGGAAAAGTGTATTTAAAAGTGGACTAATCCTTTAAGGCCCATAGCTGACTGTGTAAAATTCACAGATACAACCCGAAACTGTTAGTATCTTCTAGGCACTACGAAATAAAGCACTTAAAGTTCACAAGTACAAAATGGATTGTGTAACTTCACCAGTATATATCTAATAAATAATGTTTATCTTATCAAATCATAGCCAGCAAACAATATTATGCAAAAAAAAAAAAAAAAAAAAAAAAAAATCAAAATATTATAATTCACACCTGAGACAAGGAATTTCATCACAAAAGGAGAATATTTTAATTACAAAGACAACTCTGATTAGTAACCCATAAACCATATCAATCTTCATGTTTCTGTACAATGCTTGCTAAGCAGTTTTATTCATGTATAGAAAATGTAAAAAGAGAAATGTTCAAAATGACATTACTCCATAAAATTTAATGGCAGGAACTCTGGAAAAAAATAACAGCATTCCATCAACAAATATTTTCAAGCAATAAATATTTATAAATAGTGTAAATTTACAAGATTAGAAATATAACACAAAAAAAACAAAAAACAAATTAAAGTTTATTCCTTAGTCTATGTGCAACCCATTTTTCTTTGTGACTTGGCTATCCCCCCCCCTCCCCCCAACTTAACTTTTTCTTTAAGAAAAAGAGGCAAAACTAATTTAAAATTAAAAAAAAAGAAAAAAAAAATTCACATTACAAATTTCTCTTTTTTGTTACCTCCAGAAAATGTTGAACAAAAAAGCCCAGCTACGGTAGTATTTAAGAGGAAATAAGATTCAAAGAAAATCGTGTATCAGCCCGTACATGAAGTACAGAAGAACACAAAAGGAAGGAAAAAAACAACAACAAAAAAAAATTATTAAAGCAACAGTAAAAAGGAAGAGTCAGTAGTTTTGAGTGATTTTGACATTTGTGGTATATACACAAAACCATTTTTTTCCTCAGCAATTAGTCTATTTGTAGTTTGTGTTTCAAAGAAAAGTGGGGCTGAACAAGCTGAAACAGTCCTGAAGATGGAGACGATCCCACTTCACTCCAGTGGGCCGAAACTCCATACTTGGCAAGGTTGCATAGACAAACAGCTTAGAACCAGCAGCCTCGTGGGGTTTGCTACAGAAACCAGTGGTGTGGAACTGGGTCAGGTCTCCTGAATATCAGAAAGGGATGCGTTGCGTTCCAGGGTGTTATCCGAAGAACCGTTAATGTTAACGTCAAGATGAGGACGAGGAGGGCAGGGGTGGGGCCTGTGGAGAGAGCGAGAGGACATTACCATGCTCGGTGCTTGCTACCTGGGACCATTAATCATACAGAGATTCATCTAGATGAGGTCAACATAAAGGCTTTGAGACTTACTAATGTGAAGTGGTCATACACTTGCATGATGTCCTCTATTTTGTACTGCTCTAAAACCACAAAGTTCTCAAGGTTAGGGCTGCATCTCCGAGCGCAGCCCTGGCAGTGCACCACGTACGTCTTCCGTGAGTTGCTCTCACTGGTGACAAACAGCAGATCAAAGACCTCAACCTGGGAAAGCAATGGAACAGATCAATTAACTAAAAAGAAAAAAAAGAAAAGACCCAAATCAAATGAAAATGGGAAAGTAGGAGAATTGAAATGAACTAAAATATAAAAAAATTCCTAACTGTTTTTAACTAGAAAAGTCAAGTATCAAGACAAAGTTTAATCGACATGAACTGTAACGTTCACCTATTGAAATTTAGATTCAGTTTACATTAGGGCTGGGCAATGACTCAAATTTCACGATTTGATTAGATTGATTAACAAGCTTGCGATCCGATTTCATTTTTCAATTACATAATTATAAACGTTTGCCAAAACATCTGAGTTTCTTTAGAAGTAAAACAGTTTCACTTAGTCTACCTTTACATATTATTCAAAACATAAACATTTAAAATCTAGAAAACATTAATAAATAATACCCACCTCACAGATGCTACAGTAGTGAGCAGGTTCGTCCTTGGTCCTTCCATGCCAAACTAGCTCTTTGCCAGCAGCTATAAGAGCCTCCCTCAGCATCTGACACTGCTTTAGTGTCCTCAACAAACAGTACCTGAGGAGGAAGAACAAACTACAGTTAACATTTCCATTAAGCTGCTTGAGATTTCAGTCACAATAAACTGCATCATCGGGACCACTAAAAGAACCACAACTGTAAAATGTGGTGAAGTAGACTCACTTGATCATCTCAAAGAGCTTGTGGTCTGACACTTTGATGTTCCTGGCCATGTTCCAAGAAAGGTGAATCATGGGAACGATGGATTTGACACACTGGAGTTTGTTCCACTCGTAGCGTTCCACAGCTAATTTGTACTGATGCACTGCAGAAAGATGGATAACAATTAAGATCATTTGTTTAGTTAACAAATAGAACACTTTCTTCAAAATTTATATGCATATCTGTTCTAAAACCAAGCGAGCTGCCTACCAAGACAGTATTTATTTTTTTATTTTTTTCATGGTCTTTTTAATTAAATAGAAAATATACAGAATTTAAGGCATTATAGGCACACTCCAGACTTGAAAGCTAAAATGCAGGCAGCAAAAATATTCTGCTTCATAAGATACCTAATTTCATCCAAATTTTAAGTCGGCACTGCATGTATCCTTCATTGATAAGCTGATCCCAAAATGCAAAATGTCAAGAAAAAAAGCATCCAAGATGGCAGACAAAAGCCCAGAGAAATGTTGACTATAAATATATTTCATTAACCACTTAAAAGCATGAAAAACTATTTCATCCAATATTCATGTGTTCTTGTTTAAAATAGAGTACTGCACCAAGATAAACTTTGTGTTTTACCACCATCTAAGACAAAAATCTATGATAATATATATACACACATACAATAAAAAAAATAAAAATAATAATAAAAAAAAACACCTATATAAGAAAATATTTATGTGGTATGGCTTTTATACAGCTCATTAGGTTTGAAAACAGATCTGGTGGTCCAACAGCAGTGATAAGCAACTTGACAAATTTACCAGTGAGTGGTCCTACATTCCAAGCAATGTTGTTGCACCAGCCAATAGCCTGAACCCAATGCACAGTGCCTGTATTGAGCCAGACCAGGTCACCTGGTCGCTGGATAAAGCGATACACTGGAACATTGGCCTCATACAAGTCCTCTAGATTTGGCCACCATGAGCCCATTAGGTAATTAATATTATTCCTGCATAACAAAGAACACGTTGATCAGTGAATGTGCAAGATAGGTCTAGTATATAGAGACATGCTCGTTTTAGCATAACGATTCCACAAATTCATGCATGTGTGTCTCCGCTCACCTTTCACAGAAATCATTCATGACACCCCAGTATGGCTCAGGAACGGCGAACCATTCACAATCTCCAGGGCCAATGTTAATGTTGACAGAGCAGAAGTTGTTATTTTCTTGATGACCTAAATGGGCAAAGAAACATCTTCACTTAATCACTTTCAATGTCTGTATTTGAGAGTCCTGCCTCAGTAAAAGCACAGCGAGATGTTTATGTGCTCGCGTGCCAATAAACTGACCTGGTGTCCTGCTGCCTGGGACCTTCATATAGAGCTGGACTGTGTTCATGCCGAGAATGGTATGGCCCACATGACTGAGCAGATTCCCTGCAGACACCACCCGCGCGAAGGCAGGCAGCTTACTCAACTCAGCCAGCTGCAGCTTCCACCTGCAAAGCCACAGGGTGGAGAGGTCAGATGCAATGACCTAATATGTCTTCCTGTTCCATCACAACTCTATGAGTCTGTCTGAACGCTGCAAGAGGTCTATAAAGATCCATTTAATTCTCACACAATCCTCCTTCAGACTACAACGAAACTCTCAAGAGTTTCTCGATGAAGCACTAAACCACATGAGGCATGCATTAAAGTGATTTTATTACCGTTAAAGAGTGTTAAGCACAACATGAAGCAGAGTGCCTTTTCATCATGGTAAAAATCACTGCAATTCATGAACTTAAGTGGCCTAAGAATGTTTGACCATTAGAGAATCAAAAGCGTTTAAGATTTAAGTTTTTATTGCCAGATTATAGTTATTTCAGATGACTTATCCTAGAATGCATTAAACTTGTCAAGAATTACTGTAAGGATATTTATAATGTTACAAATTATAGTAATTAGTTCTATTACAAATAAATGGCAAGTGCCAAAATGTACAAGAAATGCAAGTGTACTCAACACGCCATGAACAGAAAAAGACACTGTACTGCTGTTTCCACACTTTATGAAGCAGCACAATCATTTTCTACCAATAAGAAAAGTTTTTCATATTTAAAAACAAAAGTAATAAGAAGAAACATTTCTCAAGTACCAAATTAGCACATTATATATAATGGATTATATCACATTTACATTTAAATCTGATATTTTACAAGCAAATGTTATTTCTCCAAATACATTTTATTCAACAAGTTGTGACTTTACAATGAGTTTGGGACTTCTGATGCATACAAGCAGGTCTGCAACTTTTGTATTTCATGTTAGGTGGTTGAATAAAGAATCGCTCAGGAGAAGGAACAAAATCAGTAACCACTTACTTTTTCTCATCTGACAAGTCAATGTTCGTCCCAAATTTGATGTGCTTAAAGGGACCTCTTCTTCTCCGTAACACACTGAAACACAAATGCAGGATCCAGTCAAAGACTATGGTTCTGTCAAAAGTGCTTAAAACATTTAGGCTTTAATGGAACAAGGAATACTTTTCTGATGGAGCAGATTCTGTGTCTGAGTGGTCTTTCTGCCCTTTCTTTTCATTTTCCTCCTGTTGGATAAAAACAAAAACAAATAAACAAAAAAACAATGTGAAAAGGAACCATTAGAAACCAAAGCACCAATCATGAACTGTATCTCAGTATCAATAGAGTTCACGGTCTTTTGTGATCATATAACAGAGATAACAGAGACCAAACACTTCTTGAGTTTTTGGCCTGCCTCAGAAGCTGCTAATGCACCTCTGTCAACAATCTCAGTGAAATTAAACTCCCAAATGGCATGATAGTGACAGAAAAACTCACACACTCAAACTTTTAGCATGAGGAGGAAACGTAGATTGTTGACATACTGGCTCCAGTTCAGAGCGAACGCACAATCAAGAGCGCAAGATTCTGGGCATTATTTTCAAGTAGAATGATGAATAAATGATTATGACGACCAGGGTATCTGAAACGACTAGTTCACTTTCAAATGAAAATTACCCCAAACTTTACTCATCCACAAACCATTCTAGGTGTATATGACCACCTTCCGTATTCTACTTACGAATTAAGTGTAAAACTCTCGCAGTTCAAAAAGCTAACGCTACGTCCTACACCTTCCCTATTCAACTTACGGAAAAAGCATCGCTTCAGAAGGCCTAACCGTTTATGATGGATGGATCTGGATGGAGGCACTTTCTTCAGCTCATACTCATTGATCCCGCTCCCTGCCATTATAAAGCTCAGATGCGTCAGGATATTTATTAGTATTTCTCCGATTGTGTTCATCAGAAAGAAGAAAGTCATATACACCTGGCTTGGGGTAATTTTCATTTGAAAGTGAATTAATCCTTGAAGGCACGTCAAACTGATGACACTAATGAAATATTTATCTAATGTACATGTTTATCTAAGACTACACATTTTTTTGGAATGATGACGACTCACCCGCAACGATTCCTGGAAAGACGAGGCCTGGTACTGAGCATATCTGGCAATGGTGGTGTGAGACCGGCTGCTCTCACAACGCCACATCTTTCTGCTGCCCGTCACATCCCAATTCTCATCAGTGGGCTGAGATAACTGAGTCCTCACCTCCACCAGGTGCTCTGGGTTGGCCTCCACCAGAGTCTTGGTGGAGAACAATCCTAGGTCTGACATAAAGAAGTGGAGAGAAACCTATATATTAAATTATTTCCAGGAACATCAAAGTGTCAGATCACAAGCTCTTTGAAATTATCAAGAGAGTATACTGCAGTCTTTGAGAGGTCATAATGAAGAAGTTTAGATACGAAATTTAGCATTAATAATAATAATAATGATGTACATTTCAATTACCAAAAGGGAATTCCATTTTTAATTTATGTAAAGCCATGGTTTTGGAGAGAAAAGCCACTTTTCCACCATTGGGCCAAACCATTCTCGTTGCTTAACCATTCCATTCCGTGCCGATCCAGCCCAATTCATTTTCCACTGTGGGGCTGATAACGGCGCTCTTTGGAATGGAATACAAATGCTTCAGTTGTTTTCTTAGTAACCCAAGAGTTTACAGATGTATGGATTTAAATGCGATATAGAGGATAAGATATTTATTTTAATTTTATTATTAACTTGTTTACACATTGCACAAATAGCGATCTTTGCCAGCCACAGAGAGACCGGGCAACAGACAAGTGACGAATCCTGAGTGTTTACATCACTACACATATTCTACCAGCTTGGTTCAGCACGGTTAGACAACCATGCTAAGAATTCCACAGCGATAACGGTTTGTAATCGTGCCTTGCCGAACCAAGCTTAAGTGGAAATATAACTGTTCCCTGCGTTCCTTTCTTAGAACCGTTCGGCCCAACAGTGAAAAATCAGCTAATGTGCCATTGTTTCCATCTAATTTAAAAATGCTGCAAAAACATAGCAATAACAAGAAAAATTGGGGGGAAAAGAGACCAGACCTTTTTTTTTTTTTTCCTTAAACATGAAACATGTTTAGGTTTCAAACCCTTACACACAGATTGGGCTGTATGTAAGGAGGAAAAAAAGAAAAAAGAAAAAAAAGAGGAAAAACTACTTTTTTGCTATACAATAAAAATGCCATTTAGCATGAATGTTAAATTAGAGTACAAATTTTGTCCAAATGGCCCAAATTTTCCAAACAGCCAAATGATGAGATATACATAACAGTGTAACATGCACACGTCAGTCAGAATTAAATTTTTCCCTAACGTACTTCTACTTTCTGCAGAAAGTTGACCATTAGAGACTCTCTCAAAGGAAAATTATATATTCCCATTATGTCATTTAAGAGGTTTGCAGAGCAGGTACATAAAAAGTCCATTTAAGAAAAATCCTGCAACTGCTGTTTTTTTTCTGTGGTGGGGATGCCTTCATGTAATGACACTTTCAGCATGCAGATGGTGCTGTTGTCATTTGCAGCCAAGTCATCTTGAAATGTGTGCCAAAACTCACTGTCTGTAGCAGTGCTAGTTAAATGTCTCCCGACTGTTGTACTTCTGCAAATGACTGAGCACTCAATTTAAACAAAGGTGCTAATACACAGCAAAATCCAAAAAACAAAAAAAAACAAAAAAAAAAAAACCAGAGCTCAATGCTCACACATGTACGCAGTGCTTTGGCAAGCACTCAAATGTGCACAAGCGCTCAGAAACACACTCACCTAGCTTGAGCGCTCCAGCCAGGCCACGGATCACTGTAACGGGGTTGGCTGCGTTTGTGCAGAACTGGTGTAGCGGCGGAAAGAAAGCGTCCCTCTTGTTCTCCAACTGTCAAGGTTTTAAAAAGTAGGTTTAGGTGACAAGAAAATAACGGCGTGGAATTTAAAAAAAAAGGGTGTAATAAAGCAAGCATAAATTAAGGTTAAATAAGGTTTACTTAATTTATTTCCCATGGCAACAAAGTGCTTTCAATCAGTGCAACTGGAATTTTCTTGCCAAATACTTTGCCTTGTAAATAGCATGCCGGCAGGAATACTAGAAAGAGTTGATGAGGAGCATCCAGGCTGCACCGTGTCAGACGTCGATGATGTTTACTTACATAAATACTAGGGGTGGGAGGATTGAGCTTGTCCTTTGGCAGAGGAGGGAAGGGTGGTGGTGGTAACCGCGGAGGGGGACACTTGTCCAGTAAGATGCTGTTATTGGACACACCATTTTTCCCCAGGTTTCTGCAAAATAATTTTCATGAAATATTTATTAGCACATTTTCAGATGGCCATATAATATCATTTATAATATAATATAATATAATATAATATAATATACATGTAACACTTTACAATAAAAGGTTTCATTAGTTAACTACATTAGTTAAACAAATTTTTAACTGTACCTCTACAGCATTTATTAATCTTTGTTAATGTTATTTCAACATTTACTAATACATTGGAATAAAAAAAAAAATCCAACATGAATGAACAGCTGTATTTTTATTAACATTACAGATTAATAAATACTGTAACATGTATTGCTCATATTTAGTCATTTATTCCTTGTCTGGCATCGTTTAAAGCCCTTTAAAGCTGCACTGAAACTGTAATTTTGACCTTCAACCGTTTGGAGTCCATTGAAGTACACTATAAGGAGAATAATCCTGGAATGTTTTCATCAAAAACCTTTATTTCTTTTCGACTGAAGAAAGAAGGACATGAACATCTTGGATGACATGGGGGTGAGTAAATTATCAGGAGATTTTTATTTGAAAGTGGACTAATCCTTTAATACATTAACTAATGTTAACAAATGAAACCTTATTGTAAAACGTTACCAATAATTTTATATAATTTTAATAGAATTAAAAAATCTCATTTGATATACTGCATGTTGCAGTGGAGACAGTAATTTCTGATGTATTCCTGTCAACATGACAGGGACAAAGGGTCAGCACATGTGCTGCTGCTTTCTAGACACAGATGGAGCCACAAACCAGATCACTAGAGATGGAGGCCATCAACAGCCATTCCAGTCAAAACAAACAGTGTAGGAAATGTCCCACTTTATACAACACGGCAGAGGGTTAAAAATTCAGTAACTAAAATTTCTCTAAATAATTACAGTTGTGAGGATGGAGCATAGTTACACTGGTTTTTGTTTGGAAGAGGAACCTTGGTGCTTGTGAAAAGTTTGACACAATCCTGAAATTTTTTTCTGCTTAGTCTCTGCGTTATTGGGATTGCAGCACTTTTAATGTAATTTTTAATGATAGAATAGCTCATTTTGACATGGTGAGGCATTACACTAAAAATATTTTTTTGCAAGCAGGAATTTATTGGTTTTGCTTATTACTAGGCTCTAGATGACTTAACAAATGTATATTAAATGGACAGCAAAAACACTGGGCATTCAGGGAAAAAAAAAAAAAAAAAAAAAAAAAAAAAAGTAATTTATTGCTATGAAAGCAAAGCCAAATTTTCAGAAGCCATTACTCCAGTCTTCAGTGTCCCATAATCCTTCAGAAATCAATATAATATGTGGATTTGGTTCTCAAGAAACATTTATTATCAATATTAAAAATAGTTACATGCATAATATTTCTGAAATTGTGATACATTATTTTCCAATAAAAGAACAGCATTTATTATAAATTTTGTAACAAATTTTTCTTATTTTGTAAGATTGCCTTTACACTTTTGATCAATTTAATGCATCCTTGCCGAATAAAAGTATTAATTTTAATTAAAAAAAAAAAAAAAAAAAAAAAATACTGAATACAAACTTTTGAACTGTAATGTATATAACTACTCTATTGGCCGTATATTGAAAGCAATCACACCATCCTGGAGTCAACCACACAGCTGTACATTTAACAGACATCCCCAACATCTAGTTTTGAGCAGATATCTTCCGGGTCAGACACATCTTATTTCCGCTTCCATCAAAGCTTATACAATGACAAAATATTGCAGTTTTTTACTCAAAAAAGCAATATTTCCACTACCTTCAAAATAATAAACAGCTAAACACCATTGCAATTCTATTTAATGCATAATTCTCAACAATACATCAAATCAACCTGAACAATCATTGTACGGCAGGTTTAAACTAAATCAACTAGGATGGATTTGTATTAGACCAGGAGTTTCCAAAGTCAAAGACAGTGGGTTGCACCTAAACGGACAAATTCACACAAAAATGATGTCAACATGCCCATCTTAGAGAGTATCCTAACAAACATAGTAGGTAATGTCTTAAGAGAAAAACGAGACAGACAACGCATGTGTATCAGTGTACTGGATCTTTGAATTGTATCTTAAAATGGACAGCAGTCTAATATTACTCAAACGACAAAAGACGAAGAAATCACTCTTGACTGAATAGCTTTTGTAACAATGTTTCATCTTTATTTAATTATTCAAAGAAGTTTATATGCAGTTTTTATTTTATATTTGATTACTTTATTCAATTTATGTACCTGAAAGCTACTGTTAGATTGCTGAAAAACTTGTAAAGTAGGGCTGGACGATTATGACCTAAAATCAAAACCTTGATTAATTGAACATTTTACCTCGATTACGATTAATGAATGATTATTTTGTTTCTAGTTTTTGTTGTTTTGTTTTTTGCCCTCATAGTTCACTTACAAGGTTTGTACTGTAAATATGATTTACTATTAAAGGTGCCCTAGAATTGAAAATTAAATTTACCTCGGCATAGTTAAATAGAGTTCTGTACATGGAAATGACATACAGTGAGTCTCAAACACCATTGTTTCCTCCTTTTTATGTAAATCTAATTTGTTTAGAAGACCTTCGAAGAACAGGCGGATCTCAACATAACACCGACTGTGACGCAACAGTCGGGATCATTAATATGTACGCCCCCAACTTTTGCATATGCCAGCCCACGTTCAAGGCATTAGACAAGGCAGTATTAACATCTGGATCTGTGCACAGCTGAATCATCAGACGTTATGCAGGTAAGCAAGGACAATAGCGAAAAATGGCAGATGGAGCAATAATAACTGACATGATCCATGATATCATGATATTTTTAGTGATATTTGTGAATTGTCTTTCTAAATGTTCCGTTAGCATATTGCTAATGTACTGTTAAATGTGGTTAAAGATACCATCGTTTCTTACTGTATTCACGGAGACTGGAGCCGTAGTTATTTTCATTATTAAACACTTGCAGTCTGTATAATGCATAAACACAACTTCATTCTTTATAAATCTCTCCAACAGTGTAGCATTAGCCGTTAGCCACGGAGCACCATCAAACTCATTCAGAATCAAATGTAAACATCCAAATAAATACAATACTTACAAGATCTGATATGCTGCATGACGAACACTTTGTAAAGATCCATTTTGAGGGTTATATTAGCTGTGTGAACTTTGTTTATGCAATGTATTGTAGAGTTGCGAGCTTGGGGGCGGGGTAGCGTGAGCATTTAAAGGGGATGTGCGCTGAATCGACGCATATTTAATTATGCCCCAAAATAGGCAGTGAAAAAATTGAATAATAAAAAAAAAAATCTATGGGGTACTTGGAGCTGAAACTTCACAGACACATTCAGGGGACACCTTAGACTTACATTACATTTTGTGAAAAAGGGTTCTAGGGCACCTTTAAAGGTGGGATATTTTTTCCTATTGAAAAAGTGATCTGACATAACAGCTCACTTTCAGCAGTTATTTTTTCTATGGTTCCTAACATTTATTTCAGATTTCTGCTCATTGTAAATCAGATACAGATAATTAGCACAGTACTAGTATGTATTGCGTGATTGCGTGTGTGAATTAGTCATACCGTCTATAGTCGTACCGAAACCGTGACCCTAAAACCGTGATAAAAACCGAACCGTGAGTAATCGGAACCGTTCCACCCCTAATGATTAATATTAAAGGTGCAATAGGTGATTCTCTACAGGATCATTTTTTGTTATACTGATGCAAGTCTCCCGGTTCATATGGTATACCAGTTTCAATTTTGAGGCCGATATGTATTTTTCAAAAACCGCAATACAGGTGTGTAGCAGAAACAGCTGCTGTATCTATTCAATGGCCATGAAGCACTATGTAGAGTTCAGACTTCTATTAACTGCATACCCTTCTTACACTAATGGAAACAACTTTATAACACAACAATAAATAGCTCACAAAACTAACTCTCTTAATACTGCAAATACCACGTAGAGCCAATTGATTTCCGTGATGCAGAAAACACGGATGAAATCACGGAATCCAGTCACAAGAATTTACTGTATAAAGTGGAATGTCACAGAATTTGGCAATTTTTGGATGAATAAATCAAAAGTAGGGCTGTACAATTAATCAGACATCGATACGGACTACTGTCTGTGAACATTAATGCTAAAAATGACTGCTATTGAAATGTGAAGCCTTTATAAATGAGCGCTGCATTTTCGTCTACTACTACACATACTGAAGCACGCGTGACGCTTGCGTCTGCCTTTTCAGTGTCTGCTGTCTCACTCACTATACATGAACTTCTTCTGCAGAGCTGCTCTTAGAGTCACTTTATGAACATTTTACCGTTTGAGAAAGCTATCGACATTTGTCGAATCATATACCCAGGAAGTCAAAGGTCTTCACGACCATGTCAAAATAAAAGTTCTGTATAACTTGAAATAACAGAAATATAGCCTACTATTGTACAATCAAGTGTACTTCGATTAAAAGAGATAATAATCATAATAATAATAACACCATTTATTAAAACACAAACTCAAAGGTCTTCGTTGAAATTACAGAAACTGCACAGTAAAAATGTAGCCTACTTATATATAACAGTGATATACCGTGTATACTGTGAAACCATCAGAAAAACAGATACAGATTTTTGGTCAAACCGCTCAGCACTAGCTACAAGCTCTCTAAGTTGTTTACATTCATTATTATTGTAAAGTGACGTGCTTTGAGACAAGAGGTAGTTTAACACCGTCTCTTGTGACACGTTGCAGAGAGCAGTTGTGTGCGTGTTCATGTGTTTTGGAGGGTGATTTGCAGGGGTGTGGGATCGTATGCTTTCAATGCTAGCAGGCTAATATTAGCATTTCCCAGATCAACTGAATTCAGTTCTCTTTCACGGTTTTTATTGTCCTTTTAATAACTCATCATTAAGCACACCAGTTCTTCTTCTCATTCAATGTTTCTTTGCAGCTCTATCGTATTCAGTTCTGCGCTGCACAAATATATTTCCATACAGATAATCACTATCGATTTGTCTGCCATATCACCCTGCCCTACTCTGCGCCTCCCCTGACATGCTCTTGTCACACACTTTGAAAACCTCTGTATTAGACCATAGAGAGTGAGGATGTGGTATGGGTGTGTCATTTGCATGCAAGCAAGAAAAAAGGTAATCCTGCTCAGGTGGCTGAAGACATCAATAATAACAAAAAACAAACAAACAAGCAAACAAACAAACAAAAAAATAAAAAAAACAGCAGCAGTGAAAAAGAAAATATCTACCTAGAATTCTGACAACTAGCTGCATACAGGAAGAAGTCACTTACCTGCATGCTTTGAGCACATCACTGGAGCTGGGGTAGATGGAGACAGAGGACCACGGGGCGAACGAGGGAGGCGACGGTTTCCGACAAACCAGCGGAGATGCCACCTTCAGGGGGCTCTGAGAGTCCTCCAGACCTTTGCCATTGAGTGTGGGGCTGTTAAGGCTGTTAACACTGTTCTGAGTGCTGTGATGGTCTGCAGATTTGGGTGATGGTGTGGCCGTGGACATGGCAGAACACGGAGAGGAGGCCACTGAGTTTTCCTGCGCCTTAAGCCCTGGGTGCAGACTCGGGTGAACGTTGTTAACCTTTGTGCCGGCAGCCGCCAACCCACCGCCATTACTATTATTACTATCATTGGCTTTTCCAATCAACAAGGCAGAGAGCTGAGGATTGTCTGAACTAAGTACACCTGGTGAGCAGGGTTTCGCCCCAGCAGCGTCTGCCTGGCCCTGATGGACGTGATTAGGCAGTCCTTCTGCAGTGGCAGTGCTGTTAGGCGTCCCCGCGGAATGCCCGTTTCCTGAAGGCTTGCTCTCTTTGGTGTGCACCATGCCTTGCTGTCCACCTGAGGTAGCAGAGTGAGGGGAGCTAGGGGAGGGGAGGTGATTGTGACTGGCCTCCTGCGCTAACGTGTCGCTGGCTGTGGCCGAACGTCCGACCTGATTTGGAACGCCAGTGCCGGCTGCCGGGGTAGGCTGGGAAGTTCCAGCGGAAGAGAAAGGCTGCTCACTGTTAGGACCTGCGGAATACGAACCTGGACTTTTCTGAAGCCCCTGCAAAAAGAATAAGGAAATGCTAGATTAAGGAGTGCATGTTATTCAACTTTTCATACTGTACTGTTTGAGGTCAGTAAGATTAATACTTCTATTAAGCAAGGATACTTTAAATTGATTAAAACTTTTACATTACTGCACAAAAATTTCAATTTTTTATTTCTTTTGAACTATCTATTCAAAGAATCCTGAAAAAAGTATCACTGTTTCCATAAAAATATTTTTATTTTATTATATCGGCTAGGATATTTAATCTTACCTGAGTGGAGTTGATGTGTTGGCTTTTCCACGGTTCATCATCCATGCTGCTGCTGGTGGGGGTTGTGCAGTTCTGAGGTAGTGCGTTTTGCCGCAAGTAAGGCACGTTTCCGTTGCTCCTCAATCCTGGGAGGTGATTATTGCCCACAGAGACGGCATCTGTGTTACCCAGGTTTCCAGCCGTGCTGCATGGGGTGGGGCTTGCAGGGACAGGTCCGTTGGCTATTGGCTGAGCAGCGCATCGTGAGTGGCCAGAGGGTGTGCGAGAAAGAGCGATGTGTGGATGGTGAGGGGACGATGTGGAATTAGATTTCATAGGCAGTGAGGAGTCGGCTACAGGACCGTTGGACACATTGGGTCGTATCTGACCCATAGAATTCAGCCTCATCTGTTGGGGAGAGCAAGAGTGTTAGGCAAGGCCCCTTCATCAATAATAAAATCTCAGTAAAATAAAGAGATGAAGGCTAGAGAGGGGACAATCATGATTTCACTTTTACAAACGCTACCTCTAGCCTTTCTCAAAGTTTGGAGTCTGCTTTGTGCCACTATAAATGATCCATACCTGCTGATTCTGTTGCATTTGACTGAGCTGCTTTTCCAACTGTTCCAGCATCTGCAACTGCATTGGCTTTAGATTGGCCCTGTTGGTCCGTAACTGTTCCAGAAGCTGTGGAAACAAACCACACAATAAATAGTTTAGCACCAGTTCTAAAAAATACATAAATCATTCACATGCAGCAGTTTACAGATATAAAATATGAATCTGCCGACCTGAAGTTTCTGTGGGGTTAAACTCCAGTTGGGGACTTGATGATGACCTGGATCATTTGCCCAGGAATCAGGTGAACTCTGATGGCGAGACGAAAAAAAATCATAAATCAAAAATGTCCTGTCAGTTGTAATAGATTAAACAAACTAAAATGCTGTCCCTCAGTACCCTGGCTGGACTAGCGATCCTCTTTCTTTTGGCTGGGCTGGACTGGTCATCTGTCTGGTCAGAGAGCATATGAGGAGGAAGAGACTGGCCTGGGATTTGGGACTGGGCTTCATTGCTCTGATGAGCTTTGCAGGTGGTCTGCTATAGGCAACAGATAAAGAATTGCAGCTAGGACAACTGCACAAACATTTCACTAAAGTAACCCAAATGTTTTTTTGTTTGTTTTGCACCACTGTTTGAAACTTTGGTATTGATTATTGTCAGTGTCAAACCACTCCCTAAGACAATAAGCAAAAAGGCAGACGAGAAAGTTTATGCCACCTTTCTCACTCTCAATTATATCAGTTAAATATATGACATTTTTGAAGATTTAAATGGCTTTCCAAAATTAGTGACAAATACGTTGAAACAAAGGATGATGTGTGCTGATGAGTGCTATGATCTAATGAACTAGAGGAAATAACTTTAAACCTTAGCAGTTTAAGATTATTCTCCAGAATCAATGTTAACAACATTGTTCTGCATGACTGGAAATTAAGGACCTTTTAGTGGTACTTAATCATGAAGTCAGGCCTTACCACACATTTTGATGTTTCATTAAAGGAATGTTATAGGTTCAATACAAGCTAAGCTCAATGACTGCATTTGTTACGTAACAGATCTGTGGAGATTGCTATTATTTATTTATACATCTCATTGAGCATTATAAACATTATTATGTGCCTCTATTGATTCAACGGTCTCAAATGTACAGTCATACACTACTGTTCAAAAGTTTGTGGTCAGTAAGATTTATTTTTAAGGGTTTAAAAGAAGTCTCTTTATTGTAAAAACAGTAGTATTGTCAAATATTGTTATAAATTTTAAAGAAATGTTTTTTTATATATAAAAAAAAATAAATGTAATTTATCCCTGTAATAGCAAAGCTGAATTTTTCAGCACCCATTACTCCAGTCCTTCAGTGTCACAAGCTCCTTAAATGTTCGGAATCATTCTAATTAGGGTTGTTCCGATTCCGATACTAGTATCGGAAATACCACCGATACCACAAAAACTTCTGGCATCGGTATTTAAACTCACGTACCGATCCGATACCATTTTCTTAAACAACACCTAGTTGTGCCCGCTATCTTTGCTTAACGCAGCAAATCGGAAATCAATTATTCTTCGCGGCTCACAATGCAAACACAGGAAGTTGTGCTGCGTTGCCACAAGCAACCACTGAAACGGCGACATGTCTCATATGCAATGCTGCAATTTCGAGTGGCACAAGTATTGGCAACTTTAACACAAATAACTTAATAAAGCATTTGAAGACGCGTCACCCCGCGCAACACGATGGTTACACAAGGCTAATGCTGCGTTCACACCAGACGCGAATGAAGCGATAAGCGCGAGTGATTTACATGTTAAGTCAATGCAAAGACGCAAATTGACTCCCTGCGGCGCGATTCGCGTGAATGACGCGGTGCGAATTGAGTGATTCGGGCGTTTGACGCGCTTAAGATGGAGAAGGATGAGGCGTGCCAGCTTCATTCAAACAAAGAGAAAAGTTTTCAAAAGACAAATAAAGATAACCGACAAAATTGTCGGGTTTATTGTTCTGGATGACCAGCTGCTGTCAGTCGTCGAAAATGTGAGATTTTTATTAAACAAAATTGTTTCTGGACTTCAAGTTTTAAAGAGATTATTTTCTTATATAATTATATTCCTAGATTTATTTGTTGCACTGTTTTTATAGTTATATTGTAAAACTAATATAACTTTTTCAGTTTACAGTGTTAGATTTGTGGCTGCATTTGAAGTTCTTTTTCACTTAAAATAAATAAATAATATAACTGACAAATGTATGTCAGATAATAAAAATACTCTAGTTCACTGTATGTTTTTGTTCTTGTTTTATTAAGGGATAAGTCTGAAGCACACCATAAATAATTCTATCAAATCATACAGGGCTAGTAATATATATATATATATATATATATATATATATATATATATATATATATATATATATATATATATATATACACACACCCAGGTATCGGATCGGTACTCGGTATCGGCCGATACCCTGAGCTCAGGTATCGGAATCGGTATCGGGAATGGAAAAGGGGTATCGGAACATCTCTAATTCTAATACGATCAAGAAACATTGATTATTATAAATGTTGAAAATGGTTGTGCTGCTTAATATTTTTGTAGAAACATAAATTTTTTCCATGATTTTTGATGAATAGAAAGCTTAAAACAACAGATTTTATATGAAACATAAAACTTTTGTAACACTATAAATGTCTTTACTGTCTCTTTTGATAAAGTCAATGCATCCTTGGTGAATAAATAAAATAAAAATAATTTTTTACTAATCCCAAAATTTGAACTATTTTAACAGCAACATTTACTTTTTAAAAATAATAAAAAGTTTAAATTGAAACATAATGCCATAAATGACATCAAACTCAACCTGTACTGAACCCAAAAAAATTCCTTTAAAACGCCACAATATCCAAGCTACCACTAACAACATTTTTATAAGTCTAAACCATTAGATGGTGTAATAGTTTCTACTGGCTTGTCTAGCTGATCTGTTCTCACCTGTTGTGTTGTGTTGAGCGCTCCCTGTCTGGAGGTGAGCTCTGCTGGGATTGGTAGGCTCCACGCCTCCTCAATACTAGGGAGCATTTTACTTTTACTTGGTAAACTACCTTGCTGAAGATTACACAACTGAGCCTAGAAAAAGATTGCGCAGAAAACATGTTCAATGTCGGATTCGGCTAAGCTTGAGTCAATGCAATGGTGGTATGCATCAAATCACAGATGAAAATGACACTCATTTCATTCTCGGTGTATAGTATGTCAGACACAGGGACGTGATTCAACTCAAACAAGAAGTAACTCAAAAAACGAACAATGTACACAATTTGTTTTCAAAAAGAAAAAAAAGTAACAAAAATGACAGCCATGTTAAAATGAAACGTGTACATTTCCTCTCCTGATAATGTCACGTGCAAGCACTCTCTCTACCTGGAGGCATTTAATGCGAGCGGTTAAAGCTGGGATGTTACTGCAGGACTTGCTGCACGTGGCATTGATGTAGCACTTGATGGCATCCTGCGGCTGGTTGCAGGACTCGTACAGCGTGCCCAGGTCCATCCAGGCAGCCGCATGGCTGTGGTCCAGCTGCACTGCACAGATATATGCCTGCAGTGCATCCATCGGCTGGTTCTGCTGCTGGTACAACACACTGCAGCACAGCAGAGAAGAGGGGTCAAAAAAGAAAAGCAAAACAAACCGGTTCCTAACTAGCTGCCACATGATCACGTAAAGGCCCCGATATACTCACGGTGAAGTTCTGTTTTGTTCTTTGCTTAGGGGAAAAACGAAGTTCGAAATACATAACCAGCAGTATACTGTTAGCTAACATCCGATGCTGCCCCGTTTAGATGAATATGTAAATATGTGCTGCGTGCTTTCCTCTCAATAACAAAATAAACACAACAAAACAGCAAGCATTTTTTTAATAAAGCACAATAAAAACATCATATTAACGTGGATGTGTTTGCACGAGCTATGCAATTCGGCACTCTAGTAAAGTCACTTTGGTACCAAGTCGGTACTGAAATTTTAAAAATGTGACACTTTGAGGACTGTTGAGAAGATTAGACTTTCTCATCTGTTGTGTTCACACGCTCATCCGATATGTCTGTGATTGGCTACAATGATCAAAGCATGGGAGTGTTTGAAAGCACACGGAAGTGTTTGAATTTGAAAGCGTTTTGAAAGCGGGAGAGGAAGCTTTTGAAAGAAGATGTCTATCAGCGGTCCACTGATAGACGCTTGCGTTCAAACGCTCCTGTGTGCATCTGTGTAAGCACTCAGGGAGGAGCGTCACTGATGTCTATTTACAACATGTTTTTGAAGCGTTGATCATTGTAGCCAATCACAGACATATTTGATGAGCACAATGGCCAATCAGAGGCGTTTACGAATCTGCTCAGCAGCACTCACAGTGTCATGTTTTTAAAATTTCTGTACTTTTGACAACACTAGTCACGTCACGTTATATATACAGTACAAAAGGTGTTTACCAGCCATAAACTTTACTGCAAACGTCGCTTTGGCAAGCTTTCAAACTCCCAAAATGAACTCCGCTTTGGCCTGATTTTGTTCGAAATGACCCCACATCAGTGCGTTCTTCGATTTTGCTTGAAGTATATTGGGGCCTTAACAGTATCAAACAACAGTTCATATCTTTCACATGAGCTTTGGCAGTGTTAACCTAATAAACAATGATCATTAAAAGCTTACCCAATTGAGCACCATGTGTCTGCACTGGCCTCAGACTTATCAATAGACTGTCGGTAAGATATGAACGCATCTTGGACCTTCCCAATACTTGAGTAGCACCTGCATTACAAGCATAGACAAATCAAATCCAGACACTTTAAAGCACATGAGGTGTAGACTTTACATTTGAGATAATTACTTAAATTACTAATTATATGTTTATTCATTTGACACACTTATATCCAAAGCAAATTATACCAGTTTTAATAATTACATTTAAGCGCTTCATGCGTTGCTCTACAGTTTGAGCATCAGTAACTAAAAAGGGACTTGTTTTATTAAATAATTATTGAATTATTATTCAAATTATTGTACATTAAATTTGGCTGAGAAATTATTTCCCAAAAGATAATTTGTAAGTCAATATTTTGTAAAGCATCAAATAGACATTACAAAAATTAATGAATAAGAAAGGAAGAAAAAAAAATATTTTATTTGATTCAACATAGAATTTATTAGGCTACACAAACTTTTGGACCATGAGGTTAAGTAAATGATTGAATTTTAATTTTAGTGGAACTATGTTGATTTTTTTTTTTATTTCTTTTTTTTATCAATATGAAAATATTAAATTGAAAGTAAACATATGGTCAATCGATGTTTTATGAATAATTTTCTTAGAGAAGTTAATTTACTGAAGGTTAACAAGAAAGCTAGGTTACTAAGTTTATTAAATTAATTCACAAACGACGTGTAACGCTGACACAATAGCGCTGTATGACAGATGCATCACTTATTTCATTTTTACTTTTTTATTCAAAATATTCACCAACTTGTTAGGCTATATAGGTGCTGAACACCCATGGAAAAACATGAGATATTCTCCATTCATTTTAACCAATAAAAAAAAAAAACTGCAGCATTCAGATGTGACATTCTTTTCATTTTGATAGTTTACTTGAGGCAGTTACTATGGCATTTTTTTATGACGCATGTCGAGAGCGCATCAAATGTAACTTGCAGCACGAATCTCTCCACAAAACTCACACGCTCTCAAATATAGTGCACAATGTGCATCTGATATAAAACACTTTGTCAGATTTTAATTGAAGAAGGAATTAGCATATTATTATCACTTTCCATAAATATCAGTGTGAATTTAACAAAATGTATTTTTGGCTAGTAGCCTATTTAATGTCTATTTAAATGTCTGAAACTAAAATAAACTTTATGTGGTTGAAAACACTGAATAGTTGCCAGCCAAAGCACGAAAGCACAATTGAATTTACTAGTGAATGTTCTGATCTTACTGGTGTTGTTGTACGCTTCAAAGGCTTCAAATCCATCACCTTGCGCCTTTCATATCTTGAATTTTATGGACATTCTAACTGTATTCTATAGGCTATATTATGCAGTAAGCTGTTGCCCTGCATCATATTCATCATCAGTCAACTGTATGAAATGTCAGATGACCAATGTAGGTCTGGGGGCGGGGCAAGTGCGTTAAATGTGTTAAATTTTAACGCATTGTTTTTTCCATAATTAATTAATCTAATTAACACGTTAAATTCACAGCCCTAATAATTAGGCATGATTACTTCAGGACACAAGCAAAAAAGTTTGGTCAAATATCAGACAACAAAAAACTAATATTCTGATTAATGTCACACACACAAAAAAAAAACACTAATCTGTGGAAGAGGAATTTAATTTTAAATCAGACATGACATACTACAAGACATAAATTTCTTTGCTTACCTGCCCAGGAAGTACCAAGACTGTCCCGAATTGGGGTCTGCTTCTAGGGACTTCTGCAGACACTGAATAGCATAGCTGTTCTTGTTGGCTTTATCTCCCAACTGTTCGACTGTGTGATGCATCCAGCCTGAGGGAACGATGGGAAACATGAGGATTAAATCAAAAACTGCATTCTCAACAAAACAACTGGAACACCATCAATAACCAAACACTCTCTACCCCAACACTAAGCCACAGTGTGTGCTGTGGAGGCTGTTACACTGGCGCTTAATAAAGGAGCAAATGGTTTGTGCTTGTTGTCTTCAGGGTTGGGTGGGGAGATAAGGCTGAGTTGGTAGGATCGGGGGGTGGTTTCTTCTACCACCAGCAGCTTCAAATGTTCCCAGAAGATATGGCTCTGTCCAAACAGCCCCTCTCCTCTCAATTCCCACCCAGCCAGAGGTTGTTAAGAAGAACGAGACAGTGTGCAGACAAAGAACTTCCCCCATGTGGCCTGGCTTCTCCTAGGCACTGATCCCAGCCGAGCTCTTAACACCTGTGGCAAGCGCCTGCACCCGGGACCCGTTACTACAGCAACCAGACCATTGCCGACAATTGCAGGGGCAACGTGGCAATGGTTTTATGGCAGCTGTTTTTTTTTTGTTTTTTTCTTGCTTTCTTTTTGGACTTGTAAAAGAAAGAAGCTTGACGAGGAGCTGGTGTTTGAGGATTCACAACTCACCACTGCACCAATTATTTAAATTAATATTCTATTACTTATTGATGCTTTCAACCCAAAAGTAAGTACCTTACAGACAGTCCCATCCTGGAGTGCTTTGCTCATTGGTGCCAGTTTACAGAATGGCCTTAACTCAGATTTCTAACCACACAACAGCATCCCAAAAGCAATTTGCACATTTAACATTAGCACTTGCATCTGGCAAATTTGCACACCCCGGAGAACTGGGACACATTTGAGAAAACCTGGACAGTACATTTGGGGATGGTGTTATTGAGAACACCACTAACATCTTTTGGGGAGACAGCATGATGCAATACCTTAGTGTGGATTGTCTGAACACTAATGTATTATGATGAACAATTATCTAAACCAAAAGGTTATTCAAAACCCTGCCATATTCTTACTTTAAAGGTTTTACAGATATTTTAAAATAAGCCTCATTACACAAAATCAAAATCGAGGTTGCTGAATTTCACAGACAGCTGTGCAGAATTCCAAAAATTTAAATACCAGCCATTTACATACTTTTTAAACAGTTGTTTAACATTACTAACAAGACTGTAATTTTCTCAGTCTTGCTTTTACCACATTCAAATCCAGATTTTGTATAAAATCTGTGCAGAATAACTGCAGATTTCATTCTTTGACTAGCTCAAAATAACAGCAAAACAACAAATATACATAAGAAACATACTATTGAAAATAAAGCCCTAGTTCCCTTACATATTGACCAATGAATTTCCGTAACTTTCCCAGCAGTTTGTAATTACTGAATATGGATTTTTAAAATCATTTTATGAACACTGCACTCACTTAAGAGTAATTTGCAGTTGATGAAATATTTAATAGCAGAGCATAACTAGAAAAATATCTGATGACAGAAATCATGGCTTTTCCATGACTTTAATATATTATCTTACATGACTTTTCCAGGCATGCAAATCTCAAATTCCCTGATATTCCCAGGTAGTCCATTACTGTGAGAACCTTGTGAAGCAGGAAGCAAGTAAAACACACTCACCTAATTGTTGGAGCGTAGTTGCCTTCACCTGTGCAGGGAGATTCTCTGTTTGTAACAGACTCTCGTAAGCTTCCTTTGCGATGCGGTATTTCTTCTGCAGACAAACAGAGAGAGGAGAGATGTTTTAACAGACAAAAGGGTCGGCGCTTTTATGGCCCCTCTGGTTTAACACAAAGGGCCTCGTCAGACTGACCACAATGTACGGTCTCAGGAAGAGAGGAAATACACTGGACACTGACCAGGCCAGACACAGGGACGCAGGAGGAGACAGACAAACACACAGACAGACGCGGGGGGAGGGTCAGTCCAGGCCAGACGAGACTTAACAAGTCAGACAAACACAGACATTCTCTGTATCAGTGTAACTTGAGAAGCCCTCTCAGAATAAGTGTTTGTTTTTCTTAGCGACCTTGACACAGATCTTTGTTGGAGCTGATGGTTGACCACCATAGTGGACCAACTGGAGCAACACGACTCCAAACACACATGGGTCTAACAACATGAAAGCAATCTCCTCTGTGTGTGGTGGACAATAAAATTAACCCATTGTAAAACATGGGTGTTGGTTGGCTGGTTAATGCAGCAGTCATTGCTCATAGCAAAGTTTAAAAATCTGTATGAGATTTAATACAATTGTATTCAATATAAGACCAGGTGGATAAGAACTATCAGAGTTGAATAGAGAGGACTGACTGTGTGACAAGAGTCTGTCAGTCATAACAGAGATAACTAAAAGGTAATTTGAAGCAAAAATAGGAGGGCAGTGCGGTGACTGGTCGGCTGTTCACACAACCCGTCAAGGTTGCACCCTAGAAGCAAATCCATCAATCATGAGTTTTTCAGGAGAAAACCCCAGGACCAACAACACTAGGGCCTGCTTCCTTTACAATCAGTCATTTACAATGCCTTTAGATCACAACAGCAGGGTGCTGGGAGTTTTTAAAATCATATTTAAACTGCCAAAATCCAAGTGAAGTAGAAGTCGCACGATTTACTAATCAGAGAAGCCGATTTTAGCATAAAAACGGTGATAACGGCAAGTAGGACTTGTAGGATTTGGTTACATTTGCAATGCTTTATGGCAGAGGTGGCGAAAGTTGGTCTTGGAGAGCCACAGTCCTGCAGAGTTTTGCTTCAGCCCTAAACAAACACACTTGACCAAGCTAATCAAGGTCAGGCAGGTGAGTTTTTAATCAGTGTTGGAGCTGAACTCCGCAGGACAGTGGCTTTTCAGGACCGGAGATCACCACCCTTGCTTTATGGCATGTGTTTTCAATTTTGATAAAAAAAAAAAACCAAGAAGAAAACAATAGAAAATTGAAAGTGAAAAGTGAAATTGACATGTCAAGGCCAAGTATAGTAATCCATACTCAAAATTTGTCCTCTGCATTTTAACCATCCAGTGCACACACATTAGGAGTAGTGAGTAGCGAACACACACACACACTGCAAACCGTGGACACACACCCTGAGCAGTGCGGGCAGCATCATTTCCTGCCAGTATTGAGAATCAAACCCACAACCTTTGGGTTACCAGGCTGACTCTCTAACCATTAGGCCACGACTGCCCCAAAGAAATGGTCATAATATAAAATCTGATACTGTGTTACATGTGTTATAAATATGTGCTAAACTATTACATTAAAACAGTGATTCTCAAGCATGGGGCTGTGGATTACTTAAAACATATTACATTAATATTTTTTTTTTATTAATAAGGGTTAAGATTATAATAACTACATTACTACATTAAAATGTTATTTAAAAAAAAAATTAAAAAAAATCAAGATGTAACTGAAACCATATTTCCTTTTTTCTCTCTCTTCAATAGTGTTTGTATTGAACAACATACGGTTCTTCAAACATCTGGATTCATGAAATGAACCATGGTCAATTTAATACAATACACCATTTTGGATGATAAAAAAAAAAGTTTGAATGTAATTGTAATGATTTTTCTTTTAAATTTTTTCCATCCTAATATTTGTTGCCACAGATTTAACACTCTGTATCTCCCTCATAGCCTTGTCTTCATTTCCTTCAAACTAAATATGGCATCAACTCTGATTAAAAGGTCTATAGATGGGAAATTACTCCAGGAATCAAGGTCTCTGTCAGAGCAAACAGTCACTGTTGTAGTCTTTTAACATACAGGACAGATAGAAAATTATATCCCAAAACATGAATGTCAGTGAAACTGCACCTTTTAATAAAACGTTACAAAAAGGGGAACACTCACCTGAATTTCATATACATGAGCGATGTGGAACTGAACTGTGGAGGCAAAAAGAGGAACTCATCAATACTGGAAATCCTTTTCTGATAGAATCAGTGCATCCAAATCTGATATCAGGCAAAAAAAATAAAAATAAAACCAGCGTTCTTTGTCTTCACTGTTTCTGCTTGAGCATTAATAAGCTTATGGGTGTACAGACACCGGGAAGGAAGAATATTAGCTTGCCCTTTGTGCACTTCAAGCATGTCATTACTGCCCGTATGCAAGGCAACACACGGCTGAATTTAGTCATGCTGTTTCCCTGGCAACTGGAGTCTCAGGGAGGATGGAGACGGTGAGAGGAAAAATCTAATTGAGGAAAGACTCCGCAAAGACGTGCCGACCTTTTTCCTTTGAAATCCTCAATCAAGGAGACAACACTTTGTCTTCACTGCTAAAAAAGCCCTCATGCATAATGTGACTGAATGTAAGTGGCAAATAAAAGGATATTTAATAAAAATGAACATAGCTCAGAAGGGTACTTACTTTCAGCTTTGGACAAAGTGCAGGGTGTGGAGTCAATCAATGCCAGTTGAAAATGCTGCAAGACAAGGTGAAGTTTGATTAGATTGGATATACTTAGTAACACTCATAGAAATTGGGTATTTTTATTCTCCAAACTGTCATTCTGAAGTCCTACTGTTGGATATGCCCAAATAATTTTTATATCCAAAAACAATACCAACATCATAATCCATCCCATAAAGAATACAATGAAATTGGCTACAATTACAGTGCTGTTTCTTTTCCAACCAATGCAGTTGCATGTCCAAAAATAAATCTGCTGCATCTAACAGTATGGAACGAGCCATATGGGAATAATAACACAAACCACCATTGTTATAATGCCATAAAAAACACATTCGACTGACTACAGCTACATCATTATAAAATGTAATTACGAAATAGAGACAGAAAGTCAGGACATGCATCGATCACTGTTTTCCCAAAACAACCTCAATCACAATTCCATCCATCAAACTATCCCATGACTCCACATCTAGTGAGACAATGATCATTGGACATTTGGAAACTGGCCATAAACTTATGAACCCCAGCTGTGTTAAATAACTGCAGTTTTTTTTTTTGCAAACGTTCTCTTAATTTTTATGGATGAATCTTACAAAACCGGTCAAAATAACCAGTCTGTCTTCAGTACCGGTAGTACCAAGCACCGGGTCAATCCGGTACGCTGTAATAGGTGACAGAGCGCTCTGTGAAGTGCATGAAAGTTTTAGCAGCATTGAGCATTGTAGCCAATCACAAACTTGTTTGAGAATGTGAATGCAATGGCCAATCAGAGGCGTTTAAGTTAGTGAGAATACACTCAAAAGTTTGTGCGAGTGCAAGTTCTGCATGCTCACAAATCATTTCATCATAACCAAAGTATAAACAAGACATAAGAGATTCATTGCACAGTACAGACATGAGAGCACATGAGAGCGGTTTCTGTGCAGAATGCCGCAATGAGTTTAACAACGCTCGTAACCCAGATCAAAGATCATTTACGGATTGGAGTAAGCATGTTTCAAGTTATGGACATATTTTAAGGCAGGAACACACCAAGCCGATGGTCGGCTGTCGGGCAGTTTTTGTTCGTCAGCCGACTAAGTTTTCTCAGTGTGTTCCGCACCGTCGGCTGAAGTTGGTCCTCATCGGCTTTTTTCGGCTGATTCGAAATGTTGAATCGGCGTCGGAGCTCGTCGGTCCATCTGATCATTCTGATTGGCTGTTCAGCTACTGCCACCTGCTGGTTCGGAAAGGCATTTCATCTTACGCAGGCGCAGAATGGACGTGCTACTTGGCCGTCGGCTGTCGAGCGTTGGTATGGTGTGTCAGGGCAACTTTGGACACAGACGCTGCCGACATGAGCCAACCCCGCAGTCTGCTTTCGTCGCCACTAGTTCGTCGGCTTGGTGTGTTCCGGCCTTTACATACTCCAGTGCTCTAAACATGAACCAGTACCGTGTATGCGCATATATTTAAGCAAGTCTTCTTCAAATGAAATATGTTTGCAAATAGGGACACTAATCCAGCCGTACGTCTGACCACGAACGCGATGACATGAGGAATTATTCTGATACACAGAAGACAGTGACGTAGACCGGAAATTCAAAGAACAATGGATAAAAAAGTAACTATGCTTTTATTCTTTCTGTGTTAAGCTGACGTGTGTCGTTTGTTTGCACGGATATCTCAAGTTTACGTTCACTTAAGACATAACCGACTGTGTTTACGATGATACTCGAGCAGACAAAACTTATTACATAGTGTGCGAATACCAAACTGACAGACACGGGTACTTTTGCATCTTTGTGCGCTTGAATATTTAATTTGGCAAGGCTTAAATGATCAACTTCTGTGAAGATGCAGCACTGGCCCGATCGAGTCTTTCACGCTAACCCCGGGCCATTGGGCAGTCCTTATTGTCGAGCCCTGACTACATTAGTTAACATGAACTAAAAACGAACAATACTTGTACAGCATTTAACGATCTTAGTTAATGCTACTTTCAACATTTACTAATACATTTAAGATCAAAATATATCTATTAACATATATATAACATAATATATCTATTAACATTAGTTAGTGCACCGTGAACTAACGAACAATTTTTTGAGCATTAACAAAAGTTAAAGGTCCCGTTCTTCGTGGTTTTTTGAAGCTTTGATTGTGTTTATAGTGTGCAATATAACATGTGTTCATGTTTCGCGTGTAAAAAAACACAGTATTTTTCACATAATTTACTTATCTGTATACCACTGTTTCCACTGTCATAAAAACGGGCTGATGACTTCCTTGTTCTATGAAGTCCCTCCTTCAGAAATACGTAACGAGTTCTGATTGTGCCAGCGGTTCCTGTGTTGTGATTCGACAGCAGCTTAGCGCTCCTTGCCCGGAAAGGTCACGCCTCTTACCATAACGGGGAGATGCATGCGCTCAGTGTTATTGTAAACATGTCTTTAATTTTACCCTATCAATTTGAGCCGGAATCAGACCCGGAGAACATAGATGAAGAGGATCGAGTAGAACCTGTGCAAACACGTCTTTTACAGGATGTGTCACAATGGTAAGCTGTTTATTTACAGTAGGTAACGTTACATAGGCCTAAACATAGAACAATGATTCGCGTGGCTGCAGCTAAACCAGCATGTGGTTAAACAGTAAACAACAGATATAATCAACAAATAATTTAAACTGATCATAACAAACACCAACAATCGATGGTGTCCGGTTGAATTACTACACTTTTTAAAAGTTTTGGTCGGATAAGTTTCAATTGCCATCTAGTTAACAAAGCTAAACAGCGTTGCCCTTTGTGTGATAAGTTAAAGAAACTGTTAAACGCACCAACGTAAATAATAAAATGCACTTACCGGTTGTGGTCCACAAACAACGCCTTCTCCAGACAAAGAGGGAACTGCTCCATCTTTCAAAAATAATCTTTGTGCGAATCCGGCATTAAACTGACTGAGATTGAGGAAGCTGTCCTCAGTAAAATGTGCTGCACATAGTTTAACATGTGGATTATAATTTTCGGGAACCGAGTTAAACATAAATTGTAACCACTGATTTCTAAGTACAGCGTCCCTGGGAAGGCCAAACAAAGGTGATTGGACTGCGGGATGAAAATAACAGCGTTTCGACGACATGGCGACAAACACACTTTACAAACGCAACTCTTGCTCTTCTCCGTGGGAGCGCAACAAGACCACGCCCCCTTTTTTGTGTATTCCTGTGGGCGGAGGTTAGTCAAAACACAGTTTTAGTGACGTCATTAAAGAAGGAAGTAGAGGGATGTAGTCCAAACAGGCCGTTCATTGTAGGCTATTTCTGTTAAATAAAATATCTCGCTTGGCATTGAACTTTGAGCTTTAAAATTTTACAGATTTTATTTATACTCTAACAACAACATTACACACTAACTAAAGTTGGAAACATGGGATCACGAAGAATGGGACCTTTAATAAATGCTGTAAAAATATATTGCCCATTGTCAATTTGTGTCAGTTAATGCATTAACTAATGTTAACAAATGAGACCTTACTGTAAAGTGTTACCATAATTTTATATATACAATTATAATATGATTGTACAGTTTTTCATTTATGCTTATTTGAATTTAAAATATTACAATATTTTCCAAAAATTAGAAGAAAAAAAAAATGCATGATGCATTACGGTAATGTGAAAGTGGGAAAAAATGGTAGCCATTATTATACTACCATTATTTTATATGGTTAACACATATATAGCTACCAAATTATTCTGTTTAAGAGAGAAAACACGGCAAGGTCAAGAGGATGTAATCTTGCAGTCATCATTCAGCTACTGTTGTATATTAAGGGCATAGAAACGCCCTCTGTGAGCAGCATGATCACAACACTAATCACAAACCCTTTGACATGAATAACTACCAGCTGTTCAGGTCACCAAGAAACCAGCCCAAAAGCAAAGCCTCTGGTCCTTATTAAATAAAGCACTGAAACCTGTCCTAACACAGAGGTACCTAGAGGAAACACATCCACCTGCATAGCAACAACTGAGGAACGTGGCCATGCATTACAATGTCATGAATCTGATGTCCAGCATACAGACCTCAGAGACAGATTACAAAAGGACTTAAGACTTCCAACAATCCACATTTACAGCCTGCATGTCCAGTATAATACAATCACTGAAGTTAAATTAACAGGAAATAACCAACAGAGACATCAAATTCATATTTTACAATAATGGAAAGATAAAATGGTGTATCTAATAGAGAATTTTGCTATGAATCACCATTCAAAGTAAAACATTTAACAATCCCAACACTTACATGCCAACGAATCATCACTGCTGTCAGTCGAAACAAGGAAAACATACAAACACACACCTATCTGCTTCATACAGACATCCTCCAGCAAACAAAAACACGGATTACTGACCATAGCGAGCCCTTTGTGCTGAGCTGGTCTCCATTGACCAACTGCTTCCTACACGTTTGCTCTCTCTCTCTCTATGGCTCTCGACTGGCAAGTAGATAATGCAGAAGGATTACCAGTGTGTCTCTCTCTCTAATACTGATTACTATTCAAGAGAGCAGCGGCAGCAGCTGAGAGATGACACGCTGCTCTCTCCTGCCGTACGACTGCCGTAAGCTTTCGCACTCCCGCTCTCTGCAGGAAATCGGGACAGAGGGACAGGAGTAAATAGAGAAATAACAAAAAACAGAAGAGGTAGACTATTCAGTGCATCACATCAGCAGGCATTACAACAGTTCAATGAAACCAACATGCTTTCAGGACGACTTATTGAAAAAAACAAAAAAACAAAAAAAACAAACAAGGTTTATGTTAAGAAACAGTGAAATAACAGCAACCCATGCAATAACAGCAACCCATATGTGTTACAAAAGACTTCCATTTCAAATATATGCCATTCTTTTGAACTTCATAGTAATAATAATAAAAAAAAAAAAGTATCACAGTTAGGGTTGGGCCGATAGACGATGCCATCGCCGACGGCTGACAGACATCACGATGTTAAGCCGGGCATTGTGATCCCGCGCAGCGCGTCAAAACATCGGTGCACATCACAACACAAGCACTGAGGAATGTTTGTGGTAATGATATTACAGCCTCTAGTAGTTTTATCTAATGCCAAACGTGCTTCATTCAAGCCCTTTCAGCTCCAGCGCGTTCTCCCTTTCTCCAGACATGCACCTCATTAACGGTGCGAGTCCACTGCGAACTTAAGCTTAACGCTCAAACGCGAACGTGAAGCTCTGGTGTAATAATGCTGAAAATTCAGATTTGCCATAACATAAATAAATTACATTTAAAATTTATATTAAAATAGAAAACAGTCATCTTAAGTTATTATATTTCATAATATTTTACTGTATTTTTGATCAGATAAATGCAGCATTGGTAAGCATATGGGACTTCTTTCAAAAAAAATCTTATGGTCCCCAAACTTTTCCCCCCCCAAACCCCTTACAAGCATACAAGTAAAATTGACTTTTTTAGGCTGGTCTAGTCAGTCAGTGCGCATTCTTGATCTACTTGAATGAATTACCAGATCCTCTCTCCATTATGAAGAACCTGCAGTAACCTAATTTTAGCCATGAGGATTGAATAAGTTCAGTACGCAATAAAACTAGGGATATTCAAATATAGAAATTTGGACTGATGATCATTATGCAATAGACGATAAACAATTTTAGTTATGGCCAATATAAAGGTTAAACTTTTGTAACAAGTAAATAATAAGCCTATTATGATTTGCTTCTAATATTAGATATTGAAACAAGAAACAGAAACACAGGTATACTGCACATCTCTACATGCAACTAAGAAGCAAAAAATAAAAATCCCACAAATAACTATGCATAAATGTAAATTAACTACTCATTGACTACTATCCTGAACAGTGATCAAACTTTTAAATGCTGATAGCGGAGTATCAAGTCCATCTCTGTCAAATGCGATGTCAAAAGGGATGACGCTGCAGGAAACAAAGCATGGTGGTTTTACAACAGAATTACGATGCATAATGCTACAGATATAACATTTTAAAATGCAGCCATAATCCTACGGTAGACACTTACCAGAGTGTTACGCTCGAGAAGTACAGGGCCGCACAGGAGAGAGTGCACAGAGTGCGGGGACCATAAAGAGAGCACTACTGCCTGCCCTCAGAGCTGCCGCTTTGTTCCCCATAAGTGGGACACACAGGGAGCCGGAGAGCATTCAGCTGGCTGGCAAGCAGCCCCTGCCACCCCTTCCCCAGAGCAGAGGGAGGACGTGCTGCACATGCAGTTCTTGCGACTTATTAGCACTCACTCGCTTGCTTGCTCTGGCTCATAATACACTGAAGAGTAAGAGATGGTTGAGGATGTCTAATGCATTGCATTCCACACCTTCAGACTCTGACAGACTAAGAACCTCCTACTTGAACAGGAAGAGACTGACTGACAAGTAAAACAACCAAATCAGTCGAATTTGTGCAACGTTTACAGTTATGTCCGACAGAAGACTAGATGTCATAAAACTCATGAGATTGAAAAAACAGCCAGCACACAATAATATCAAAAATCACCAGATATCCACTTGAAGTGATGGTTAACAGTTTCGCAAAGCCGACAGCTGCATTCTCCGTTTTTAATAGCACTGAATGCTCAGAGCTTCAGCTGGTGCCCTTAAGACCATGAAGTGGGATCAAGAAGAGAGGTTGGGAACAAGGGAAACATTTTCAAAAAGAGGAGGAAGTCAATAAGCTCAAAAATCAAATCCTCTGCACAGAGGTTGTCTTCCCTTTAGCCCAGATGGTTACTCAGCATGCATACATTCACACTAGAAGAACATGCAGAGATATAAAAATCGCTTTTTCCCCTGCCCTTGGTGGTGTCAATAAAAGATTCATAAAAGGACAGTAAAATTCAAAAGATTCATAAAAGGAAAATAAAATTGTTCAAAAACAAAGCAAAAAAGCAATAACACACAAATAAGTAAAAAGACTATGCCAGTGTATTTACAGTTAAGACCGTGAACAAAGCTGAACAAAATCACATAACATAGGTCAAGACTCACTGGTGACTCAAGTGACCTACAAAACAGTTACAGTCTGCCAAAAACACCCTGCAGCACTGTAATCCCTGACCAGAGTAGAAGCCAAGAGACTGGCAGAGCTAATTATAAGCCTGCTAATCAACCTAGTACAAACAAACAACCAATAAATAAACATTTCTACAATATAAAAGAGGACAAATAAATATTAAGCGAATATTAAAAAAAATGTTCCAGGTTCAACAACAAGTTAAACATTTAGCATTTCTGGCATGTTAAAGATTATAAAAGAAATTAGATGAAACTTTTTCCTTTAAAAAAAATAAGTTTAAAGTAATACACTTACAATCTCTATATTTGCCATTAAAATTAATAATCGATAAATTATTTCACTGCAATAAAACCCATGTGGAAGACTCCTAATACCACATGCACATAGCCTATTTGCTACAATATAAAGTCCCCCTGTGGTGAAAATCAAGTTATTCATCTTGTTCATATATCGATCTGGTGTTTTTAACATGCTTTAGGACAAAACGTGCAAATTCATAAGTCAACAGCATGCTGAGTATTTTCTTTTTAAAACTGCAGTAAACCAAAGACAAACCCGCGGTTTGAAATCGCTGGTGTTTCTGACATCACAAACTACCTCGTAACCAATCACGTCAAAATGCCAGCAGGCTTTAGCATATCATTAACTGACCGCACAAGGGAGTACAGGTATATTTTTTCTGTTGATATGAAAAATCGGCTAGATTTAGCAATATGGCGGCTGTATGATGCATATTACGATGTTATGATGTACTATATGTCTTCCTCCACTGATGTTTTTCAAAGCATTTCTAAGAATACTGATTGTTATAAGGCATAGGGCTGGACGATTATGGCCTAAAATCAAAACCTTGATTAATTGAACATTTTACCTCGATTACGATTAATAAATTATTATTTTGTTTGTGTTTGTGTTGTAAATATGATTGGCTATTAAAGGTGGGATATTTTTTCCTATTGAAAAATTGATCTGACATAACAGCTCACTTTCAGCAGTTATTTTATCTATGGTTTGTAAAATTTCTTACAGATTTTTGCTTGTTGTAAATCAGATAGAGATAAATTAGCACAGTACCAGTATGTAATGAGAGTGATTGCTTGTGTGAATTAGTCATACCGTCTCTCTATTAATTGTGAATCTGTGGGTTGTAAATAGTTCTTTCAAAAATAGAAAAATATATGCTATAATAACTTTTGAGTTTCTAAGCTACTTTAGTGATAAATCACAGGACAGCGCTGACAACTGGTTTCTGCTCCTCTCAGTGTGCGCAATCTTCACGTTTTGCGCAGCTACTGTTTGTATGAGTGCTCGTGCCACAATGCAGCTGTGCGACACGGTAGCTCGAAATAGCATACATCCAGTCGTCTAAAATCGCCTGAATGTCCAAACTGGCAAATCTTAAAACAAATACAACAGACAAAGTTTAGTGAAGTGACGCAAGGCTCACTGCTCACGCACCATCACTGTATGTTGAACCGGCGTTCACCTCCGTGTTGCTTTTATGCCACTGACGGACGGCTACATACGCGGTAGTATGTTTTTAAGGGGAAAGTATGAACAGGATTAAAAAAAACTAAATAACCGACATGGGAAAATTACGTCGGTTAGAGGTTCTGAATTTTGGTTTTGATTACTTTTCAATTAATCATCCAGCCCTAATAAGGCAGCTTTCTGACTCGTAAATGTGAACATGGTTTATGTAACATTAGCAACACATTATTAGCTGTTTGATAACATAGTCAAACAAAACACTAATCATATTAATTACCGTTACGTGTCTGACACAATACCATTGTACAGCTTTTACCTCAGTAAGTTGACCGAGTGGATCTTGTCTGAGCTTGTGCGAGTGAGTGGAGGCGGGGCTAACTATCATATTCATAGATCCGTGTATATTAAAATGAGGCAAGGGTGTAGAGTTACATTCAAGCTATTTTAAGGCATTAAGAATTTTTTTCTCACAGGAAAAAATGTTTAAATGTGTAATTTTGGTGATCAAAGATGTTTTAAGGCATACAATTATTGACTATAGGAGGACTTTAAATATATAAATAACTAATACATTTATTTATTATAGATATATAATAACTTAATACAAATAAGCAGCTTCAGTGCAAAGTTATATTTAATTTTTCAACACCCTTCACAAACATGTAAAGCAGATGAAATCTATATTTGCATTATAAGCATCCTTTGCATAACAGGAAAAAAAAAAATCTACCCACAGAAATGACAACAGCAATGTATATCCAAGTTCATCTGTTTAGAACAGTTGTCATACTGCTACAAGGCAAACTGTAAAAGGTGTGCTTCAAAAATGTTGTATAATGAGGCCTGCTGTCTCAAAGCGAAAACATTTGCATTCTATCCCTGACCAATGAGCTGCCGATAATGCTAAGAGTCTGAACTAAACTACCAACATCGCAATATTTAAAAGCACATTCAGAAGGCCAGTGTCTTGTATTAAGCCTGTTAATAAAATACAGTTCTTAGAGCCCCTTAAAAATCAATGACTTGCACTGTAAATAAAGTTATATTATTAAAAACAGAAGTAAAAATGACAATATACAGCCTGAAATGTACATGGATGGAATTAATTAAACATTTGTGTCTGAAAATCCAGAACAGGCATGTGATAAGCTTTTTATATTAAAAAAAAAAAAAAAGGAAAGAAAACCTGACTACTAGGGCTGTGCGATTAATCGTAATCAATTTTTCGATTTCGACTTTCAATGATTATGAAAATAAGACAATCGGCATAAAACTTTTATTGTGCCGCTGCTGCATTCCGTCCAGCATACCATCCTTTCCTTCACAGCGGTGAGCTTTCGTTTTTTCCCTAAGCCAAACTTGACATCCAAATCACCCCAATAAGTGAGTGTGGTAAAATGCAGTCTACTGTTGCTAAACTGCGGGATGTGCTTGATATTAAACAGTGTTACTAAAAGTGCATTAAGTCACGATGGAAAGCACATAAGCAAAGTATACTGTGGGATTTGGATACACGCCTAAATGGTCAAATAGCCTACACACAACAATGCTATTTTGACGAGTATCCTCGTAAACCCAGTTGGTTATGTCTTAAGTAAATGTAAACAGTTGAGAAAGAGGAGGCAGTACTATTTTACATTTGATTACTTTATTAAATTTCTGTTGTAGGCTATTACTTATCTGAATACCACTGTTCTTCAATGCTATTGAAGTTGGAAACGTGTACCAATATCGTATGTAACTTTAGAGACGGTCTCTAAATTTGCAAATATTGAACGTCCAACATCAAGCCAACTTTATGCCAGTATTTCATTGGGAAACGCTTAGCCTTTGCCTGTTATTTTCATATTCTGAGTCCATCTGCTTGCCTGTAGCCTATTTAGTATGGCGTACATCCACAATAAGGTGCGAGTTTTTTTATATAGTCTTTTATATCACTGTATTAGACCATTTAGCACTTTAAGCGTTTTAAATGTCCTGGCAGCAGGGGAATCCTGGAGTATGACGTATTGAGGGAACCCCCAGTACTGCAGCACAGCGCCACGATATAAAGTTAAGGAAAATAAACAGAGATAAATATATATGATTTTTTATGATTGATTTTTTAATAATGAAAATGTGTGTGAAATGTTTAGGGCTGAACCCGATTATTTGAATATTCATTCAGTGGGGGATTCGAATAATCTTTTTTTTTTTTCTCTTTTCACACACCCAGCATCCCCCTTTGAGAAACGATTCTCATTCGCGCTTGAATATATTTAAAAAATATATAAAATATATATAAAATATGGTGAAATACAATACTTTTTTTTTTTTTTTACAATTATCTTATATAGCCTAGCCATTTTTAATTGGATGGACAGTTGAAGGAACCCAATTGTTATACTTAATAAATATGTTTGCAGCTTCTTAGCCTACTAAAGTGTTCCCTGCAACTGGAGTATTATCTGTCTAGAGCACACAACTGCATGAGCTCGTATGGACAGAAGCACAAGCCTGAGCTTGTATTTTGGGTTAAGCTGCGTTGCTTTGACATTTATTTTTCATTCTTCTTTTATTTAAAGGTGCCATGGAACGTTTTTTTACAAGATGTAATATAAGTCTAAAGTGTCCCCTGAATGTGTCTGTGAAGTTGCAGCGCAAAATACCCCTTATATTTTTTTTTTATTAATTTTGAGGCATAATTAGAAATGTGCCGATTCAGGCTGCGGCCCCTTTAAAATCGCGGGCTCTCCGCCCCCTCCCGAGCTCTCGACTCTATTACTGCATAAACAAAGTTCACACAGCTAATATAACCCTCAAATGGATCTTTACAAAGTGTTCGTCATGCAGCATGTCTAATCGCATAAGTATAGTATTTATTTGGATGTTTACATTTGATTCTGAATGAATTTGATAGTATGCTCCGTGGCTAACGGCTAATGCTACACTGTTGGAGAGATTTATAAAGAATGAAGTTGTGTTTATGAATTATACACACTGCAAGTGTTTAAAAATGAAAATAGCAACAGCTCTTGTCTCCGTGAATACAGTAATAAACAATGGTAACTTTAACCACATTTAACAGTACATTAGCAACATGCTAACAAAACATTTAGAAAGACAATTTACAAATATCACTAAAAATATCATGTTATCATGAATCATGTCAGTTATTAATCGCTCCATCTGCCATTTTTCGCTGTTGTTCTTGCTTGCTTACCTAGTCTGATGATTCAGCTGTGCACAGATCCAAACGTTAATACTGGCTGCCCTTGTGTAATGCCTTGATCATGGGCTGGCATATGCAAATATTGGGGGCATACATACTAATGATCCCGACTGTAACACCGTAACAGTCTGTGTTATGTTGAGATTCGCCTGTTCTTCGGAGGTCTTTTAAACAAATGAGATTTATATAAGAAGGAGGAAACAATGGTGTTTGAGACTCACTGTATGTCATTTCCATGTACTAAACTCTTGTTATTCAACTATGCCGAGGTAAATTCAATTTTCAATTCGATGGCACCTTTAAATAGCCTACCCTTTACTGTGTCAGTAATTACTGTGCTGATAATTTCTGATTTGTGATTTGTCAGAAAAATGTTAGGCTACCTTATTAAAAGTATTGCTCTTAACAGACCTGTGTTTTGTATCACTAGTGCAGTGTCCATTCTCGGTTGGATGAACGGTTCTTGACAATCAAATGCAAACAGGCAGACAGACAGACAAATGTTATGCCCTCCACAGTGTTACTTAAAGAAAATAACTTTAAATGAGCAACAGAAAAACAGAAATAACCCACATACATGTGGTGCTCGAGTCACACATACAACGCAGACAGTTCAACCAGGAGCGCACAGCTCTTAAAAGGGGCCACACCATATTTCTACTAGTTACACTGCCTTTATTAGAGAGAAGAATATGTTCAGCCCCCTCCTTCCGAAGCTTCAAATATTCGGTGTGGATTACTACCAAAGCTTCGAAGCTCAAAAAAAAAAAAAAAAAAAAAAAAAAAAAGGTATTCGGACCAGCCCTAGAAATGTTTGGAATTCAAATATTCACAGCTTAAATATACAACCATGTTGAATTTCAGCCCATAAAAATGCAAGCCATTAAAACAAAGAAGTGCAATTCAACAAGCTTTCTTGATTTAAAAACATTTGGTATTATTTCCATATGATTCTTATAATGAATGTTGGGTTCCCAAATGCAATTATAAGCTACTCAAACACATAGCACTTGCCAAATAGCATTTACTGTGAATCCAAACTGAAAAAACAGTGCTGTTACAGTACTCTGAAATATGAAGCGCATCAGACTATAAATTTATATAATTACATCACATGACGTGGGTCGTATTTTTTTTCAGGGTGGAAAATACTGAAATTGGTATAAATATGGAAAAATCACATCCCTGCCAGAATTATAAAATACATATTTAGAGACTGTACTTCAGCTCCAACAGTAGAGCATGGTGCTAGAAATGCCAAGGTCATGGGTTCGATTCCCAGGGAATGCAAGTATTGATAAAATGTAAATAAAGGTCGCTTTGGATAAATGCGTCTGCAAAATGCATAAATGTAATATAGAGAGGGAGGGCAGAGCTGTTAACAGACATACCTTGAGGCTTGACTCATATTCTGTGTTGACTTTAAACATCAGGCCGAGTCGTAAATGGATCTCCTTGGCTCTTGAGAAGCTGGGGTCAATGTAAAGCACCTCCTGAAATGCCTTTATCGCCCTGCGAAAGACAAAAACAACAAAAGAAACTTAGGAGGAACATCCTAAATTAATTTTTGTATACAATGTGATTAATGACTAATTAATGATTAAAGTAGAATTCAAAGAAAAAAAAAAAAAACTATTTAAGAATTAAAATGTGAAATGAATGATTTGCATAAAAAGCAGCAAAAAGCAAAATTGCATGGTCCATGTGCTTTAAAAGGAAAAGCTAGCAGCAAAAGCATCACTGAAAGACTAGTGAAACACTTGTGCTGCATGGTTGACCCTGTTGTAACCCGTCTCTCTCTATATATGCGTGTATGACATTCAAATTTGCAATAGAGTACCACACACACACACACAGAACCATAACACATGATCTCCGCCTCTGACAGATATTGCAACACGTGGTCGGCTCACAGCAGTGGGCTTTGCTTGCTTATACAGTGTCTGCTCAGGCAAACAGAGGGTGTTTTTACTGAGCCACGGCCCAATAAACTCAATGGCCCCAATCCCCCCTCCTCCTTTGCCCTCCAAACAGTCTTTTCTGCTCTCTGCAGAGCACTGCAGTGCGTGAGAGCTCTGCTGCATGACAGAACGAAAGCTTCATCATCATTTCTTTATTCCCTGTGAATTGCATTACTCTCACATGAGCTGCAGCTATATGACTTTATGGCAGGCAATTAAAAAGATCAATAAATATGCAATACAAGTGCCCATTAGATCAATTAGTATGACTGGCTTCATTAAACAAAAAAAAAAAAACAAAAAAAAAAAACAAGCCAATCTGAGCCCATTGTTTATCGAAACTGACAGGTTTGTTATTTCAAACTGAAAAAAAGCTTTTTCAGCTCAGTGGCAAGAACCCACAGAGGTTTGCCATTTCAAATGTTCCATCTTTGCATATGGGCAATTCGTTTTGGACAATTTATACAGAGACAATTCACATCAACTGTAAATGTTATGTGATTAATCAATAAACGACATCATGACAATGCTGATTGAGCAGTGACATGAAAGGCAGTCCATTTTAACGCCCATTTCATGCATTTAAGTGGCCACTAAAAAAGTCAGGCACTGATAATTTATCTAATATAGTACAACAAAATATTAGCAATAAATTGCTTGAAAAACATTTAACATCGTTTTTTAGAATGCCCAGCTATTTGTGACTGGCCATCAATAAAGAAAAATAGTAGGGGCTAACAAGGGTTATACAGCAAAATCTTGACTCCTTGTTCAATACATATCTGATTATTTAAGCATTTGTACTGAAATGGTTTAAAAGCAGCATTGCAGCTATTGCTGACAAATTCAAATTTGTTTGATAGAACTAAATGCTAAATTCTAGTTAAAATAAATCAAAACCTATTTCCATTGTTTTACATATGCCTCGTTTCCACTGAGCGGTACGGTACGGTACGGTTCGGTACGGTACGCATTTTTTTCCGTTTCCATTGTCAAAAGTTGTGAATGGTACCCTAATTCCGAACCGTACCGTACCACTTTTTTGGGACCCTTTCGTTGGGGTACCAAGCATAACAGTACAGTACCAAAAGGGTGGAGCTACACTCTGCAGAACGTTGATTGGTTGACAGAGAATCGTCACTTGCGCGTGCTACAAGGGGAATGACAACACAAGAGGCGCCACACACAAATGTGGTTCAGACAACGCGTGCATTAATTATCTTCACTTCATGTAGGCTATATAACAAAACAAAATATAAAACACAACCCTGCCTCTTTTCGTTTTTATTAAAAAAAAAAAAAGAAACCTATTAATGTGTGGTTCAGGCAATATGTGCATATGTACTCTGATTATCTTCACTGTATGTAGCCTATAATAAAATGAAATGAGACAAAACAACCTTCTCTTTTTGTTAAACATCAGTTTTAATTATCAATAATAACCATTATAAATAAAATATGAGAAGCTATACAATAAGAAATAAAGACAAGCAAACAATTCAGTCAAACGTAGGCTACAGCGCACTACAACGGTAAAGTTAAATAAATATATAAAGTTGTAAAACTTCACTTTCCCCTCAGCCAAAACGATTTGCCCGGGAACAAATTATAAATTCATGAGACCAAAGAATGCCCGTTATACACAAGATGAATGATATCTTGTTTTTAACCATTACAGAGACATCAGAGCCAGCGGCGAATGTCAGAAGGACTAGCCGAGGTACAGCTGCTCTCGGCTGGATACATGAGCACCGAGCACCCGGTGATCGCCTGGATCTCACAACTCCGACAACGTCAGATCAAATTTTCAAATAGGCGCTATCTTTATAAATTAACCACAGATTTGAAATTTAAACAACTACATTCTCGCCTGAAAAACTTTTAAAACATTTCATGACACAGTAAAATAGTTTTTAAATTACGCGGGTTTTCTCCTCCGCTTGCTGGTAGGTGCTGCTGCATGGACGTGTGAACTTTGCGATCTTGGTATTCTGAAACGCCGAATGCAAAGCTCGTCTTCTTTTTGTGACAGACAGCCTCAAGCCGAGAAGCAAGAACAAGATCTGCTGTAGTATGTCCTCCATTGTTGTTTACTATATCGTTTTCTTCTTCGCGCGAGAATGACGTCGATCACTATTTTCCGGCTACACCACGCCTATCAAGTAAGGGTACTGTTGGCGGTGGAAACGCAAGCCTGATCAAGGTGTACCGCTCCGAACCGTACCGAACTGTACCGAACCGAACCGTACCGCTCAGTGGAAACGAGGCAATAGTGATGCACTCATATGAAAATTCTGGGCCAAAACCAATAATTCAGGACACCCTTGGCCAAAAACGAAAACAGATTTTTTTCTCCCTTATTTTAAAATTACATTACTGCATTTTTTTGTGTAATTGCATTAATATCATAAACGCCAAATTTTTAATTTTTAGAAAACAAAAATTAAATTTAATAGCCTAATTAATTAGTGAAATCAAATTTATTTAATAATCAGCACTCAAAACTGAGTTTAACAAAAAAATTTAATTGCACATAAAGCAGTTTTTCTATCAACTTTTTAATAGAATTTTGTTTCTAATAGGGGTGCAACAGATTGCAATTCATTTGTGATTTGGCATGCATGTGATTTGCGGATTAATTACTTGCTAAGTTTAACCATTATCGAGTGAAAGTTTATAATTTGCACATGTTCTGTCTTGACAATTTACACATTCAAGTAATTTTATTCCATTCAAGCACAAGAAGAGGCAAAAGAGAACTTGATTCAGTACCTGTGCACCGTTATCTGTGCACACAAAGAGAGAGGCACGCACACACAGAGAGGTGTGTTTCAGAATTGTGAACACCAAACTGATTACTCTTTCACATCTCCTTGCGCTTGAACGGATACATACACAAAAATTTTAAATACCGGTCTCAAGTATTCTTGTAAACACAGTTGGTTATGTCTTAAATGAATGCAAACAAGAAAGAAATTGAATGTGTATCCTTAAACAACAATTAAACAACAAAACATCTTTAAGAAAGATTATTTTATATTTATTTTATACACTATAGCATTATTTTAGATTTATGATTACATTTCTGTACCTGAATACTACTGTCAGAGCTTACTTTATTTGTAACTTTTTTTTTTAATCATGCATTTATCTACATTTGTAATTAGTGTATTTGTTAATTTATTACTGACTGTTCACTTGTCTTTAATAATTTTTTAACTTTATTGTGGGCTAAAGAAATAAATGAAAAGCAAAGTATATTTAGCAAAATGCTGCTTTCTAGAGTTATTTAGCCAACTAATGGGATATGGACATTAAATGGCTTTCCAGAGGTAAGTGTAACGTTATGGGACATTGTTTTACAAGCTGTTTTACTGAAGTTTTTCTGCGGTTGAAACACTGTTTGATAGATTACATAAGACGGTATACAATTCAATAAGTCATTCTTTATGTTTCAACATACCTTCATTCATGTTTATTTAGTGCTATAACTAATAGTAAAGAAAGAAGAAGAGTTCATGCATGCTTGTTTTGTGCTTCCGCTTGAACTGATGCGGCTACAGCGAGTGATCGGTCACACCATATTAAAGAGTGCCAAAACAATATTTATTCTTTGAATTTCATGTTTTTAAAAAAAAAAAAAAAAAAAAAAAAAAAAAAAACAGAATTTGAAAATTGAAACATTGTTTCATATTTAAAGCACAACGCTTACTGCAGATACTGGATGGCATGCACGCTACAAATGTTTAGTGAAGTTTTGTTTATGCATGAACAGAAAACAGCATAGACTAAAAGACTGGTCTTGAGATTTAAAGGGTCATGAAACCCCTGTTTTACCCTGGTCGTTCACACCTCTGAGCTGGAAAAACTCTGTTAAAATGGGCGTGTAAAGCTCTGGAAAAGTGGGAGTGTAGAGAGGGGGGGGGGGAAGAGGGGAGAGAACAACCAATGAAGCACAGACATAGAGCATACTCATTATACAAAATAATGAATATTAAGATGTGAGCACGGAGAAAAATGACAACAAGCTCACAAGCACAAGGGAGAAATGCGAAAGGGCTAATAATAGGCTACTTTGATTACGTTTACGAGCACTGCACTCAAAATCAGTCTTTTGTCTATCAGAATAATCGTGTTGTCGCGTTCAGATAGGCTACACCACTGTATCAGTGTCCAGTTTGCACATATAATTCATTTGAAGACGACTTGATGAAATATGTGTGCATAACTACACCGTGCTGGTTAATGTTTGGTGCAGGAGAATGTGTGAAATAAAAACTTTAAACACGGATACTTTACTCTGTATGAGCTATGTGTTATTAAACTCATCACGGAGCTCCGCGCTGAAACCGATCATATGCGCGCTCCGCCTGTATATCATAAAAACAATCGTATTTTTCATGCGTTCGTATTCAAACTCCAGTTCTGACCACATCGCGAGCAAAATACAAACACATGTTCTGCTGTGCTGAAGGAAACATATATGGCTTGCATGTTTGAACGCAGCTAGAGCAGGCAGAGGTGATGAACAGCACTTTTGTGACATTTGAATTATCCGCTGTAATGCGATCTCACGCGAACATATTTTCCATTTGTGCTGGTAGATTTCAGCAAAACAATCCACATGCACACAAACCTCTGCTCTGGTCGCGTCTCAGGAAAACGCATTGTGTTGTAGCACTGAGGAAACGAACACCAACGATATGTCTCTGAATGACAACAGACCGAGGTGAGAGAAGTGATACTTCCTCATGCATAATACCGCAATTATAAACTTATGCATACTACAGCGCAGTGATAAACAAAACTGTAATTGTGTCTTAAAAACAGAAAACAAAATAAATAAAGATCAACTAACCTAAACTCCAGTCATAACAATAAATAAAAACTAGTAATTCATATTTTCTCCAGTATGATCTCCTGGAAAGTATGCTGTTTGCAAGCATCAACTTTTTATTTCAAAGTTGTTATTAATATAATGGACCGTTAAACTCGTATACGGCTCCATCGTTCTGCTGGACCACATCGCGGCGTAGTATTTCACCTGCTTAAGCTCGTATTTCAACGCCCGCCTTACATTTCTCATACATTTCGGGAATAACAACTCATGTGAAATGAGTGCGAGATAACAGCTGGTATCTTTTGTCGAGTGTATTAGTCTTAGGAAGCCATCTTTACTGACGATGTACACAGGCACCATGTCTTTATGATAGGTGATCGCGTCGGTAATTTTATTGTGCTGTTTTGATCCTTTTTCATAAGGCGTGACGCTTGCAAATGCTTGACGCTTGCAAATGCTTGAACGATGGATACTTGTTCGGTCGGTTCAGTCTGGCTTTGAGGTGTGATTTTGTTAGTGTCGATGGACATTGTCGACATGCATTGATCAGTTTATGATGGCGCTGTTTTAAGTGTTGGAACAGGTTTGTTGTATTGCCCTGTTTCTTGCAATAATCATTTCACAGGTCTTTGCAAATTACCTTGCTCTCTCACACATCCTCTCTTGAATCCAAAATACTCCCAAATGACTGATGTTGAATTTCTGTTTGGCACCAAATAATTGTATTCTGACCTGCATCCATATTTTATGATCTTTCCTCCCGTACGCCTATTCTGTTCTCCCGCTCAGCTTTGTCGTAATTTCTGAGTGAGCTCTGATTGGTTAACATCTTAAACGTGCACAAGAATGTTGCAGTATTCCAAATTAAAATATAAATAAATTCATAAATAAAATCGCAGCCTTATGCGGTTTAGTAATCGCATGTGTTCAAATCGCGACTGTTTTGTGATTGCGATTAATTGCACAGCCCTACTGCCTACACATCTCCTTGTCTCTCAACCTCTCTGACCTTGAAGACTCCTGAATGACTGCAATCAAGTTTATTCACCGAGCCTGTCTCAGAAAGGAAATTCCCCAACACTGAGTGAGTGGGCAAGAATGAGAGAGAAAATGGGAAGCAGGTCATCTAAGTTTCCTGCTCTGGAATCGAAAGGCAAGATTACCTCATCAGCTACTAGCATGCAAGAAGTGGTGACTGGGTCATGTGCTCTACAGTCACTGCACACTGAAATTAATGATTTAAGTAACAGACAATATGACCTACAGGACAAAAACGTGACAAAGCTGTTCAGACTTTCAATGAGTAATTGATTCAGGGACCTGAAAGCTACATGCAGTCATAAAAGACAACTAAAAGGAATGTTAGCATGACACTAACCAACATTAACCTTGCCTGTGCAAAGCTATAGTCAGCATATATAAAGCACTTTTTACATAAACTTGACCTACAGAAATTACATCGGTAAAGAATAACCATGAGGTTCACCCACCCTTAAAAAAGTAATCCCTAATTAAAAATGACTATGTAGACAGCATTAAAGATCATTTCACTTACAGAATAATTAATGTAAAACCTTTAACAATATTCAAACTTGACATTCGTGCTTTTAAATCCCGCTTACACCCATCTAACATATCTGCACTGGGCACATTTTACACTGGACACAAAGTAAAGTCTATATACTGGTACATTTGTCTTTTTGAACGGGTGCATGATGATGCTGTATGATACTGAAGTGTCCACTGTAGCATGTTTCATCTCAATGCCCCATTCGCTTTGATGTGTTCATGACCCGTTTAATCTTTGAAGGTTTAAATTAGGGCTGCACGATATATCGCATGAGATTGTCACGCGCATTTCGTCAGTAAAGCCGGTTCCCTGATTACCGCTAAATCGACATCACCTGCTTTCAAATGGAGCGCCATTTAATACACAGAGCCGTAGATCACTGAAAAGCCACGCAATATCGCGTTCATTATCGAAGGCGATTCATCTGCGATATGAACGCGATATTGCGTGGCTTTTCAGTGATCTACGGCTCTGTCTATTAAATGGCGCAACATTTGAAAGCAGGTGATGGAGATTTAGCGGTAATCAGGGAACCGGCTTTACTGACGAAATGCGCGTGACAATCTCATGCGATATATCGTGCAGCCCTAGTTTAAATGGAATGAATTTTGGCATGCACGTCTTTAACCGAAGCTGAATGCCTTTTCCCATGTAACCCAGCCCTGGTTCGACAGCAGCTCAACTCCCTCTGGCTCCACCTGCTACAGTAGCCATGCCCCAAACCCTCACTATAGTTTGAGCTGGAAAGAGATTTGACAGATCTGAGCGGACCGCTCTCAATGTTTTGAATGTTCCTGGGGGCTCAATGTTTACACTTATGGAGATAAACCCATGAATGGCATACTAATAGTAGTCAATGAACAATAAACTGGGTTAAAGGTGCTCTAAGTGATCCTGGGTGGAGTAACTTCCTGTTGACGTTCGAAGTGTTGTCAAACAAAACAGAGGCTAGCTAGACCCTCCCTCCTCCTCCTCCTCCTCCTCCCCTCCGTGCTTCCTGAAACAATCATGAACACGCATTTAAAATCATTCTTGTCGGTTATTGGCTGGAGCATGTTTATTATGTTTTGTGGTCCAGGCTGCACCAGTTTGTTTTTATTGCCGTTTTCGGAGCTTGTGGCAACTACAGAGACCGCGTTTTTTTACAGTGTGTTCAGGGGACAGGAAGCTAGCGGATAGTGAGGAGATGTTTGCTGTATGTGACAAAAAATGTTTGGCCTAAAAACGCATGACATCACTTAGAGCACCTTTAAGAGAATCTATTTTAACTAGGTACGTTAACAGATTATAACTTTTGTACAGTTCAACAGCAAAGAGCTTGTCTACATTTTAGACAAGCCAAGTTGTGATACCGAACAGGTCCACACTGACATGCCCAAAAAAACAAAAAACAAAAACAGCTAAACCAACCGCCTTCACCTGACTGCATATACCTACTAGAGTACAAGGATCCATTCAGAAATATTAAACACAACAACATAACACATGACAAATCAAAACATTATCCTGAATGTGTGTGGAAACATGAATGTACTGAAATGTGTCTGTGCATAAATACATTATGCGATCGATTCATCAAGAGTGCACATACACCGTTTACACATCAATTTAACGGATTTATGCGTGCTTACTGTATGACACCGCAATAGTCTTCTTTACCTTGATTACAATTCTTATCCATCAAAACTTTACTAGCAAGACGCTGGTTTACCAGGGTTACAGGTTTTTGCACCATTGTAGATGCTCAGTGTGATAAACTCCCGACTTCTAAGATCATGTAACTGCATGACGTAAATTACATTAATGACGCAATTTCATGTGCTTCAGTAATTTATTTGCATTAAATTATTTATATTTATTTATTTCGAATGTATCCCATACGTTAGTGTTAACATTGACACGCCTAATTTTAACATAAAAAAACCTCACATACTTCACCTTTAAAGATGCAGATTTCCATCAGCTTTCAACATTCCTTTTATCATCCAATATACACATCAATGTACTACCACGTATGCCAAGTTAACGCAATTCCTGCTGCTAGACCAAGCTGAACAAATCTACAGAGCATGTCTGAGGCATACCCTTACAAAACCAACATGGTATGCCTACCTTCTCTGTCCAGAATGGGCATCTGAGGGGGTGCGCTGCACTGCCCTAAGACAAGAAAAGAGGGGACCTCCAGTAGTAAATATCACAACATACCATCTGTACATACATTTGCCAAATCAATACTAATATCCTATATAATTTCATAGACGGTACAATAATATATATATATAAAATTGACCTTAAAAAGCTATTTGAGGAAAAAAAAAAAAAAAAAAACTTGACTGATTCATGAATGAGGGAGTGTGATGCTTTTCCCATTATCTTTCAAGACCTGGACCTCCATCCAGTGATGGTACAAGATCACCAGCTGAACACAATAATGATTGGCAGATCTCAAATGTAATCTAAAATTCACCTGACTAGAGACAGTATAATCATTTACTTTTGTATAAATCCTCAATATTTGAGGATTTATACAAAAAGGGGTGTAACGATTTATCGTAGATGGTGTGTCTCAATCAGCATAAAGTGTTTCGGGCACACATAACAAAGTATAGTCTCTTGCACAACTGCACTGACCGCAGTGCAACAAAAAACATGAGGCATTAATCTCATTCAAGAAAATCGCCATTGTAAAAAAACCTATATATCCAACATTATAATGACGCGACAGATATTGTCCATGTTTAATACATACTGCAATGTATGTTTTAAAAATCAATCCTGCCGCGACCCTGCAATTTTATGATTATTGGTCAGAATGCCGCAAGCGAATGTTGCACAAGAATAAAATATGGCATGTCAAAACATAAAAGCTCCAACAGCTTCATAGCATCATAGCTTACATTGGTTTTTATATCATCTCCATCAATATATCTCGTAGTAAAACAATGCAAGGGCTAGAAATCATTTATCCTTTGCAGAAACATCCTGCCTCTTGGAAGCTCAGTTCATGTGCATGCAACGACCGACGCCACAGGAGCGCAAGCGCTTTGGAAAGAAGGAGAAGCGGTAGCCGCGCCTTCCACGCGCTTTTAGCGCGATTGTGAACGGCCCCTATTCAAATTCTAAGTTCAAAATTTAACATGTTCAACTGTTCAACTGAATTTGAATACAGAGGTTTTTATTAAAATTTTATATTTATTTATTTTATTGGTCTTGTATGTACAACAAGGAAAATATTTGTTGTTAATTATTGTTTTTTTAATAAATCTTGTTTGAATTTCAGTTTCATTTTGTTCAAATGAATCGTATCGTGAAGTATCGAGATACAAAACGTATGTTACCCCCTATAATATTTACTTTTGTATAAATCCTCAATATTTGAGGATTTATACAAAAAAACCCTGCATAAACTAACAAAGTATAGACAACTGCACTGAACAAAAAAAAACATGAGGCATTAATCTCATTCAAGAAAATCGCCATTGGAAAAAAACCTTATATAACATTAAATGAGCGAATTTGTCCATGTGTAATACATACTGCAATGTATGTTTTAAAAATAATCCTTACCCTGTTTTATGATTATTGGTCAGAATTGAATGTTGCACTTAAAATAATGTCTATCCATTGCAGTTTTTCAGCACCTTGTGCCAAGAGTGTTGCAATTTTAAGCTTCAAATGAAAGAAGCGAAGACAGAGGTGGTCATAAACCATAAATGAATCAAGTGATCAAAACGTCCATAATAGCTTTGTTAATACATATACAATGTCCAACAATAACAGATTTAAAAGAGAATTACACTAAATGTTTATTAACTGCAGTTAAAACAAAAGTAGCTGTCTATTTGACAACATTGTTGCCACTTCTCTAGCAACGTATACACAGAAGTAAACAAAGGTTGTCTTCTGCTTGCACTATGCTGCTGTAACCCACACTGCCAACTACAGTTTTGGCTGTGTACTTGCAGAACAACACAGACACACAAACGCAAAGCAATGAATGCAAACAATTGTTGTAGGCTTAACTTATAACCATAACTGGCTCTTTAAAGTGAACCAAACTTAGATCACTGCCTGAGAGAGTCTGTGGATCATGTCCATATTGGAAGCCACTCTAAAAACACTGAAAAACAGCCCCCACATACACACACACACACACACACACACACACACACACACACACACAAACAAACTTGTATTTGTAGTAGACTACAAACAAACGGAAAGCCCCTTTAATCTGGACCACAAAAAGTGCATAAAGACCATGTATTTAATCTGCAACATTCTGTGGTTTAATCACACATTGCAAATATAATTTTAAATCAATTTATTTGCATAGCACTACTTTACAAAACCCAAGAAGAGATAATGTCTAAAAAACAACACTTCTGTTAGTCAATGACAGAAAAACATTACACATATATTCTACAGTCTATAACAACACAAAAAGATAAAAGGCTCAATGTACTTAAAAAAATGTAAAAAAAAACAAACAAAAAAACAAAAACAGGACAAGTAAGGGGAGGATAAAATACAGAATTTAAAAACAGTATGTATGCGGAGAAAGCATCAGCATCATGCTTCAGGTCATGAAAAATGCTGTTAGGGATGATATTTTAACTATGTAACAGATGAAAAATGATGGAATGCATAAGAAAACAAATGCATCACAGAACACACTCAAATTGTGTACTTACCACTGAAAAGCATTGTAATGGAAGTAAACCAAACCAAGGCCATATAAAAAGGCAGCATTCTGGGGAAGAAAAAAAAAAAAAAAAAAAAGCTGTGTTAGAAACTTGAGAAAACAAACTAATCATCAATTCATCATAGTTGAATTAATCTGCAAAATTACTCTGATAAAAGGATGGCACCTTAAGCATTGAGTAAAGATGGTTTACCCTCACAGCAGTCTGACACATCTGCGCTCAGCGGGGAATAGTAACGGCTGCTGCTAATGAGCATGTGTTAAACTAAATAAGTGGCAAAGTCTTCATCTCCCGCAACCACAAAAGGTCATATTTACATAACGGAATGCGAAAGACAATATGGATCAATGAAACATTATTTGTGTCTTAACCTCTTATCTGCGCTTAGAGGCAAGGTGTTACTCAAACTGAAAGTCACTGTGGCTTATCTTCCCCACAAATGAACTTTCGCTAGATGATGAAACTAGATGGCAAGTTGTCGAAGAGAAATTTAAATAAGTAAAATAGAACTGGGCTGTATGGACACACAAATAAAAAAGGACGAAGTGAGTTTCATGCTGCCTGTATATGCAGCACAAACCACAAAACCGGTGTGACTAATTCGAAAAGCAGCCTTTCTTGTGAATTTTCTACTTTTAAAGCACTGAAAGAAGAGACATTTCTGAAGTGGATAGACATCCACAACTACATTAAACACTTTAAAAAAATAAATAAATTATGACCACAATTAAAAAAAAATTTAAATCCTGACCTCTTGCCCTTATCTTATGACAATGCAGTGGATGACAATGTATATTTTAGTCTGTTGCAAGAACTGCAAAAAAAAAAAAAAAATAAAAAAAAAAAAAAAAAAAATATATATATAGCAAAGATAAAACCTTACATTTACGTATATGACAAATGCTTTTATATAAAGCGACTTTGCATTCAAGGTAAACGTTTTTAATCAGTTTGTGCATCCTCTCAGAGTCGAACTCATGACCTTGGCGTTGCTCACACCATGCTCTACTGTTTAAGCTAGAGGAAATTTTACAAAAATACAAAATAAATACATAATGTGAAATGCATGTAAGGAGGAGCGGGAGTTTTACAAGAAAAGTGCATTTAATTTATTCTTTATTATTATTTTGTTTACTTGTAATTCATCATTTTAAGTTCACTTACAAGTTGTGTAAACAAACTCTGACTCATTTCTAAGTGTGGTCAGAGCCACTTCTATGAGGTGAAGCAAATTGAGTAGGTGAGACTGAAACTGATCCCCCAGAAACACTCTCTCATGCATTTGGTGCAGCTTCATTTGTGATCACTGATGTTAGACATTATTCATTTTTCTTCAAATAACAAGACTGTCTTGAAAGTGCAAGCCAGGTTTTGCATTTTAGCTGAATGCAAAACTAACTAAAGTCCTGCTCTGTTCAAATCCAGTCAGGAAGGCAACAATGACCTGGGGTTTCAACAACCGGTATGACAGCACACACTAATTCACATTCTAAAAAGACAGCAGTGTGAAGTTAGGACATGCAAGGAAAAAGAGTGCCAGAGAAGAACCGACTGCAAAGCGCATGGTGTATCACTCTGACAGGCTGACAGTACTGCACACGGCCGCTCCTCACACCTGAACAAATCATACACAGCTGTCTGACTGCTGAGACAGCGCCCTTAACCCCTTCAGCGCAGGTACAAATTTAGAACCGGCCCTGACTCTAAAAGCTAAAAATTATTCTGACTCCTAAACAGAAGGAGAAGGAAAGGAAAAACTTCAACTTCCACAGCTGCGCTCTGCAATGTTTCCATTGGCAAATTTTCCATTCAGCCGTCCAAGCTAAATAGTGCCAAAGCAAAAATGCAATTTATAGTAAAAACGGTAAGAAACTCACAAAAGAACGTTCAGTCCATCTGTGCTGGAAATCAGCTTCTATTAGCCGTATGCTGAGGCTTAGCGCCTGATATGTGAGAGATGACACTTCTACGGTCGACAGCCGTATCTGAAGTCAAAAGCACTCCATCAATGGTGAAAGTTTGCCCTGCCATAGAAATTTCACAGCCAAGAACGTCACTCTTGCTCAAGGAGAAAACGGTGTTCGAAACCCAGAACTGTCAGAGGGCATTACTGACACTCCCCCAGGATCTAATTCCACATTCAAAAACCTTCTTACAGACAGCTACACCTAGCCAGACACATCAAACTGAATTGCTTTCACTAATAACAGACACCCGGAATTAACAACTATTACAGGAACCCAAACGCAAATGGCCCTACTAAAAATGGTCCCAGTCTTGTGCATGTACTTGTTTTAAATTTTTATTATATCATTGTTATTACTTAGCTTACTTCAAGTGTAAATCCCTTGTTTGACACGTTTACGCTCTATACAAGCACACCGGCATTCAATATTATCAGTGATGCATTAGACATATGCAATGTTGCCAAATGCACCCATGACCACATGTCTGAGATCGGATCAAAATGAATTTCCAAAATACACTACACCCTCTTAACACGCGTATTTAGCACCGTCTATTTGTTGGATGGATTTAACAGAAAATGTAAACTGTGCCAGTGTCCAATCAATGAGAATCAAGCATCTCTCACCTTCCAGTAGTCTGACTGTAAACTGTAGTATCTCTGGTATGCAGATAATGCTGAAGAAAAAACAAAAGAGATTAAGACTGATTATCATGTTTTATAATGTATAAAATACATATTCCTCAAGTCAGAACTCACCTTTAGAATAATCTTCCAGTAAAAGGTTGAAGTGCCCTAACTGGCAAAACACCTCTGGCTCCACTTTCCCTTCAGCTTTTAAGATGTAGATGTCATAGCAGCGAACAGCCTGTGAAGTGAACATGTATGTAACCATCATGTATAACGGGTAGTTGCATTTAAACAGTCTAATACTCAATCCAACCATACATCTCAGCACACATTATGAAATATTCTGTAGCCTAATGTCTGTATTATTTAACATGTTTTCTAATTTAACAGCAGCCATACACTACAGTTTTAAAGTTTAGGCTTTTAGTTTATGTGCTACATAAACAGTAATTTATATCCTAAGTGAATGTAAACAGTTCGAATGAGTGTCAGATTCATGACAGATCCGTCACAATGTTCTCATATTGGTTTTACTATTTTGCAACTGAGCAGTACAGCCAAACTAATTTCCTAATGTAGTCTTATAAGGTAACAAAATATAAAAGAATGACAGACCATTTAGGCCAAAGTAGGTGTGGGCGAAGATGAAAATCTCTATTTCATTATTTTATGTTTGTTATTAAAGGGTTAGTTCACCCAAAAATGAAAATTATGTCATTAATGACTCACCCTCATGTCATTCCAAACCTGTAAGACCTCCGTTCATCTTCGGAACACAGTTTAAGATATTTTAGATTTAGTCCAAGAGCTTTCAGTCCCTCCATTGAAAATGTATGTGCAGTATACTGTCCATGTCCAGAAAGGTAATAAAAACATCATCAAAGTAGTCCATGTGACATCAGTGGGTTAGTTAGAAGTTTTTGAAGCATCTTATATAGATTTTGGTGCAAAAATAATAAAAAATGCGACTTTATTCAGCATTGTCTTCTCTTCCGGAATCCTTTCCATTGAATTGATTCCATTGAATTGATTCCACTGAATCGATTCCATTGAATCCTTTCATCTGTCGGCGTTGGTAATGCACTTTTACGTCGTTGTTTTTGGCGATTAGGACATCCGCGACATGCACACTTATGCACCATTTTAAAAAATAGCTTGAATACACACCATTTAAAAAAAATAGCTTGAATACAGCGTGAGTCTCCCTCAGACGGTAAACGAAACTCTGGCGCACCAGATAACACGTCAGCAGCGCCTTACGTCAGCACTGCGCTGCGGTTCACTGAACCCGAGTCGTGAACCCGGATGAACAACAGACCCGGAAGAAAATACAATACTGAATAAAGTTGTAGTTTTTGTTATTTTTGGACCAAAATGTATTTTAGATGCTTCAAAAACTTCTAACTAACCCACTGATGTCACATGGACTACTTTGATGATGTTTTTATTACCTTTCTGGACATGGACAGTATACTGCACATACATTTTCAATGGAGGGACAGAAAGCTCTCGGACTAAATCTAAAATATCTTAAACTGTGTTCCGAAGATGAACGGAGGTCTTACGGGTTTGGAACGACATGAGGGTGAGTCATTAATGACATCATTTTCATTTTTGGGTGAACTAACCCTTTAAAAAAAATAAGAACAAAGATGCACATTACAAATACAATAATATACAAATAAAATAAAACTTTGCTTTATTCTTTCACAATCTGTTGTATTAAACAGTAGTATTCAAGTAAGAAATTGAATAAACTTGTAAAAAAAAGAAAAAAGTAAAAATAAAACAATTATATAGACCAGTGGTTCCCAAACCTGTCCCGGAAGACCCCCAGCCCTGCACATTTTGTATGTCTCCCGCATATATCACACCTGATTCAACTCATGTGCTCATTAGTAGAGACAGCAAGGACAGGTTTGGGAGCCACTGACATAGACAACACTGTATAAATTATGTATTCACTGATTCTTATTAAAGCTACTGAAGTTATTCAGTGAACAGCAGTAAGTGATCTTTCTCTTTGCCTTTTGTTGTTTGAGTGAAATTAATGACAAGCGCCAATGGGTTTATTAGGCTGCTGTCACTTTAAGACCTCATGCACAGGGCTGGATTCCCGATAACGTTGTCTCTTAGCGAGCTACGAAGACTCTAAAGGTAGACCTTAACTGATGATATACCATTTCTAGGCTTAACTGAAGATATACCATTTCTTCCCTGAACTCTCCCTTAGGAGGTTGCTTAAGGTATATCTTCTTAAGTGTGACGTTACCAGGTGCTTTCCATGGCGTTGGTGCTGATTTGGTTGATATCGATGGCTTGAGAAATTCACTCTGTACAGAGGCTGCTTCACTGCATTATGTGAGAAATCAGTGTTCTTTATAAAAAGTAGCACTTCAGAAGTAGAAATTGCATTTATCAGGACTCATGGGATGTTATAAAAGTAATCCAAATTGCAAACTAAATCTATATTGTAATTTATCTATATTCTGGGGGCGCGGAGCCCCCATCACCACGAGTTTAAAGGTCCCGTTCTTCATGATCCCATGTTTCAAACTTTAGTTAGTGTGTAATGTTGCTGTTAGAGTATAAATAAAATCTGTAAAATTTTAAAGCTCAAAGTTCAATGCCAAGCGAGATATTTTATTTAACAGAAGTCGCCTACATCGAACGGCCAGTTTGGACTACATCCCTTTACTTCCTTCTTTAATGACGTCACTAAAACAGTTTTTTGACTAACCTCCACCCACAGGAATACACAAAAAAGGGGGCGTGGTCTTGTTGCTCTCCCACGGAGAAAAGCAAGAGTTGCGTTTGGGTTTGTAGAGTGTGTTTGTCGCCATGTCGTCGAAACGCTGTTATTTTCATCCCGCAGTCCAATCAACTTTGTTTGGCCTTCCCAGGGACGCTGTACTTAGAGATCAATGGTCACAATTTATGTTTAACTCGGTTCCCGAAAATTATAATTGTGGTATCCTTACTGCAATAGTTAATGTTGGACTGCAGTGCACATAATGGCCACAAGAGGGGACTATGTTTATGTATATGGCTGTTTTCCGTATGAGGTACTCTTCTGAGTGAGTGCTAACGTTGTACATTTTCTGTCGCTGCTTGTGGAGATTAAAGAGTTCAGTCTCTCGGGAATTATTGTCTTTTGTGTTCATTCGGCACGACACCACAATAATCCACATGTAAAACTATGTGCAGCACACGTTATTGTAAGAGGCGTGACCTTTCCGGGCAAGGTGCGCTCTCTATGGCTCTGGGTTCGCTAAGCTGCTGTCAAATCACAACACAGGAACAGCTGGCACAATCAGAACTCGTTACATATTTCTTGTTCTATTTTTTCATAGAACAAGGAAGTCATCAGCCCGTTTTTATGACAGTGGAAACAGCGGTATACAGATAAGTAAATTATGTGAAAAATACTGTGTTTTTTTACACGCGAAACATGAACACATGTTATATTGCACACTATAAACACAATCAAAGCTTCAAAAAACCACGAAAAACGGGACCTTTAAGGCGACCGTTAATTTAGAACAAAGTTTTAATTCCTTGGAGATGCGTCATGCAGCTGACAGACATGTAGGTGTCGCGTTTATATCTGGGTTTTTTTTTCTTTTTTTATTCAAAATATTCACAAACTTGTTAACTAGATCATGAATTTTATGATATATTCCGATTGTAAAATATGTGGAATGTGTTTTGTCACGCGATAAATTTGCACGGCAATTCAGAGCTGTCAGATTTACGAAATCTTCCCCAAAATACATTAAAGTATGTGGTCGGTGAACTGGGAGAAGAAGAGTAAACTTTGTTTCATATACAATGTGTATCTGATATGAATAAAACACTTCGTCAATTTATATAATTGAAAGGGTTATTGTTGCAGCTTCCATAGACAATGTATGGAATTTGATTTTAAACTATAAATGTCTTTTTTATGCAGTAGCCTATTTAACTCAAATGTGTATTTAAATGTCTGAAACCTAAAATAAACCTGATGAGGTTAAAAACACAGAAAAGTTGTGATGCATGACAAGCGCGGAGCACGCGTCTGTCTCTGGATCAGCGCTGAAGCACATTTGAATCTTTGCATTTTATCCTTTGCCATAATCCTAAACGAACACTGGGCATATTGCAGCTTCAGAATTATATTCGTATTGACTGTCAACAGTGATAAGGTATAGTTAAGAGTGGTCCAGACCAACCTTACGAAAGCATGACTTACAGAAGGTATACTTAACTAAGAACGTTTCGGGAAACACGTATTAACATTAAGGTACAGCTTAAGGTATAATTTAAGAACAACGTAGAGTTAAGAAGGTTTTGGGAAATCCAGCCCAGATCTAATATACATGACTGTGCTTATGTAAACCTTGTGTGTATTTGACAATTTAAGCGAAACATGACGCGAGAGATAACTTTAGTTTAGTACTCGCTGTTTAGTACGCGCTGTTTGACAGGCTTTTAGTATGTGCGCTTCAGGTGTGCACGCTCAGAAAAGCTTGTCAGAACAGCCTGCGGCTAAAAATGTTTAACCGGCAAGGCTTTTGAAGGCATGCAAATAATAAACTTTTGTGATTGTGAGTAACTGCAATGTCATGTAAGCGTAAACCAATGTCTCAGTCTTTATAAAAATAAAAAAAATTAACCCCAACTTTAAAATGTACTAACATGTTATATAAGGTATAACATTTACTTCATAACATCAAGCTTAACTCCAAATTAAATGTGGCAAATGAATGACTAATGCAGCTAAAGACTTGTTATGCTTTGGTAGAATGCTGGAAAGACAAAGCAACATAGAAGTACAGAAGGAGCCACTATTGTAAATATACTAATGCAGCACACAATATTCAACTAGTGGTCTTGTTTGCCTGTCCCCCATCATTACACTTTAAAGCTCTGATACACCTAAAACATCACCCGAGCTGAACAGATCTGAAGTTTACAGAAAAGGTTAAATACACTGGTTATTTTCTATGACACAAGCAGTTCAGAACACTGAGGTTTTAGTTTGTAAACAGGTGCGTTACTTGGTGTTAAATTGCTAAAACTTGCATTAAGCTGGAGATTATGAAATTGCCACACACACACACACACACACAAGCTAAATACACTGACTAACACATGCTTTATGACATAGCAAATGATCGTTTGCTTGTTTACAAAGATAAGACAATGAGAAAATTCTGTTGTTCATTTAAATAATAAACATTTTCTACCAGAAAATATATTGTGCAAACATTTTCTTTTTAGACAGGCAATATCGAGGAACCAAAATAACTTATGATAGTGCTAATGTTAAACATATTAATACATGTTTTGGTGAAACTAAAAGGAAGCATTCATTTAACCGCTGCACTCTGGTTTTTGAAGAGACCTATATCTGGGACACCACAGTTTGACAGACATGGGAAGAGTTGCAAAGACGAAGACAGACAGCAAACAGCGCTCACCGACAGCACATCAGCGCTGAGCTGTGTGACAGGGGGATGTGCACGTCTATTTCTAAATTAATCGTCTCATTCTTTTCAGAGCCACCATAACCTCAAAATATCTGGCCCATTGCAGAGATAGTAATTAAGCATTCCACCTGTCCATCTCCTGGGAAAAATCCAGATGATTTACAAAGGAAAATGTCGAAAACAAAACAGTCTACATGGAACTGTAGAAATGGGTCTGCTGCAAAAGATTTAATGCGAAACATCACAGATAACCATTGTTAAGGCCTGTTCACACCAAGAACAATAACTACAACAATAACTATAAAGCATCCACACCGATGCACAACCATATTCTGTTTATTATAAGCCTGTGCTGCACTTTAAATACTAGAGTTCTTTAAAGTCTGTTGGATTCTGATTTGCTGTCAATGTTTTTATCATTCATCAGCAGGAAAAAAAAAAATCATTCAAAAAGTGGCATTATCATTGATAAAATCAGTGATCAGCGAACAAACAGAAGCTCAACCGTACTTGCTTGACACGTGAGAACAAACATAATTGGTTCTTGCGGAAGCCCAAGAATGAACCTCATTGGTTCTCGCACATCAAGCAAGCATGCTTGAGCTTCCGTTTACCATCTGATGTGTGCATTGATGAATGTGTATATGTGAATAAAAGCCTAAATTAAATCTGTTCATCATAAAGCGATCGTGCCTCTTGAGAAAATGTGGACTAAACTGCTCAATTTATATGGATTAGTTTCACAATCTTTTCATGAACTTTTTGAAGCATCAAAGTGGTAGTTGTGTGGACTGTCAATAGAGGGACAGAAATCTCTCAGAATTCTTTAAAGGTGCCCTAGAATTAAAAATTGAATTTATCTTAGCATAGTTAAATAACAAGAGTTCAGTACATGGAAATGACATACAGTGAGTCTCAAACACCATTGTTTCCTCCTTCCTATATAAATCTCATTTGTTTAAAAAGACCTCCAAAAAAACAGGCGAATTTCAACATAACACCGACTGTTACGTAACAGTCGGGGTGTATGCCCCCAATATTTGCATATGCCAGCTCATGTTCAAGCATTAGACAAGAGCAGGACGTCTGGATGAGCACAGCTGAATCATCAGACTAGGTAAGCAAGCAAGAACAATAGCGAAAAATGGCAGATGGAGCAATAATAACTGACATGATCTATGATTACATGATATTTTTAGTGATATTTGTAAATTGTCTTTGTCTAAATGTTTCGTTAGCAAGTTGCTAATGTACCGTTAAATGTGGTTAAAGTTACCATCGTTTCTTACTGTATTCACGGAGACAAGACTGTCATTATTTTCATTTTTTAAACACTTGCAGTCTGTATAATTCATAAACAACTTCATTCTTTATAAATCTCTCCAACAGTGTGTAATGTTAGCTTTAGCCACGGAGCATAACCTCAAACTCATTCAGAATCAAATGTAAACATCCAAATAAATACCATACTTAGGCGATTAGACATGCTGCATGACAAACACTTTGTAAAGAACAATTTTGAGGGTTATATTAGCTGTGTGAACTTTGTTTATGCTGTTAAAGGCAAGCACGAGCTCCGTGGGCAGGGAGCGTAAGCATTTAAAGGGGCCGCAGCCTAAATGAGCTCATATTTAATAATGCCCCAAAATAAGCAGTTAAAAAAATTTATAAAAAAATCTATGGGGTATTTTGAGCTGAAACGTCACAGACACATTCAGGGGACACCTTAGACTTATATTACATCTTTTAAAAAGACATTCTACGGCACCTTTAAAATGTCTTCACTTGTGTTTGGAAGATGAATGAAAGTCTTACGGGTTTGGAGCGATATTAGGGTGAGTAAATGATGACAGAATTTAAATTTTTGGGTGAACTAACCCTTTAAGATGTTCTATCATCAGCAACAATTATTTATGGCATTTCTTAAGGCCGGTAAATATCAATATCTATGAATAATAAATGCATCCTATTAATCTCATTATCTTACAGCACAGTTTTGTTTACAAGCTCACATCCATACTTGGGATTAAAATTGAGTGCACAGAATTTTTCTCTCTTTTTTTTCATTATTATCACTTAAATCTTAAACTTTATTGCAATTCATGTTTACTTTAAGGGTACTGCAAAATGACAATGAAATGTTTAAAAATACAAATATTTTGTCCATATGCAACAGCCACATATATAAATAAAACATAATTCATTAAAAGTGACAAATTATCCAGCACTGAAGCACTGTCTGCAACAAATGCTACTTGCAAATATGCTGGAAAAGTCATGCAACCTAGAAAAGAAACCCAAGTTAACTGGCCAAATTAAAAACTCCATTATCTGCAAAATGCATTGTTAAACCACATACAAGTGCTCGTAAGCAACTGGCTAACTTTACTGAAAGACTGACTGCTGAGATAAGACTGATAAGAGCCAAGTAGCTTTCACCTCACCTCATGCAGTTACAGTTGGTTAGCATCATGCTAACCAGCTAACATCTAGTCACTGCCGGGTGAAACACTGGTGGTTTTAGAGCTTAACCATCCCAGTTATCTCGAAACACTACAATAGCCAACAGACTGGGCTAAGATCTGCAAATAAGTTCAATAATTCACAACTCTGGCCTAACCGAGTATGAACAGCTCGGCTAGCTAAACTTACAGAGAGGGTTTAACGACAGATGCATCTTCTGGCTCAATATAAAGCTATTAAGACACAATACTCTATGATCAAGACAATCAATTTATTCAAAAACAAAAAACATCGACAGTTTAACTAATATTCAAATGGATGCAAATAATTGCCCTCAACTCTTCATTACCACATTTCAGAGCAACAGTGACAATGGGGGAACAAGCGAAAAAAGCTTTAACTAAAACAGTGAAATCATTTCATGCAATAATAAAGACTTACAAAAATAAATCTAATCAACAGTCTATTCCTCGGATGGTGAGATCAAAACAAAGCACAAAATGAAGAAAGTCTGACTGCAGTTTAAATGCGCAAGAACTCGACAAAGTCAGCACCCAAACTAATGTAGTTTAGCAACTCTATGATTACTTTTAAGGCAGATTAATATTTAAAATATTAACTGAAGGGCTCAACTACAGATCCGTATCGCTGACCTGCACAGAGCAGCCTATCAAGTCAATTTTAATTGTACAGTGTTTTAATACGAGCAGATTTACAAGTCATGATGGTAATGATTATAATATCTAGTCGCATTTAGCAGATTATAGCCAAGCAATAATATAATTTTGCAACGATATTAACAATCACGCAGCTTTAATATTATGGTATATTGCTTTACGTGAGTATTACTGTATATGCGGGTGGAGTCAAATGCACTATATCCAACTTTATAGCGCTGGTCGATATTACAGTTCATATTTATTTATCTCTGTATATTATAACTGTAGTACAACGTGTAATACTGTGTATATATCTTCTCTGTCTTGTTACATTATAGATATCTGTTTAAAGCATCATAGAAGTGTCACGTACACTGCATCTTTCTGTACAATACAATGTTTGTCTCTGCAATATGCACATATTCTGACTATATATGGCTGCTGATTATTAAAGTAAGTTATATGTTTATGTCTATATTAGAACCCCTTAAGTGTCATTGCATAGTGTACTGTATCAATACAATGCATTTCTTTCTGTGCAATATGATTATACTGTGCAGACTTAAATTTCCCTTATATGTTTAGAAGAGTTATGTGCCTAATATGTCTATAGATCCCCATCAGTGTCATACACTCATACCTTTAACAGCAAGGCCTTCGTTCTGGCGCCATCTTCATGAAGCCTCTGAAATCCAAATAGTGTACTGCAAATAGAGGACAACACAGGCGGTTCCGTGTTACTTTACCTACACCGCATTCATTTGCACCGCTTCAACATGCGGGGCAGGCTCATAAAAATGCACGGAGGGTCATCGGTGCAGGTAAAGGGATTTTAACTGACCTGTCTATGCTGGCTAAGCGCTCCCGTTCTTGCGGCGTAAGCTTCGGAAAGTCCTCCTCGGTTTCACTCGCTTTTCCCGCCGCCATTTTCTTTTCCTCATCACCAGCAGCAGCAGCAGCGCGAGCTACAGCGGCCACCGACACTCCGCACGATTTCATAGACAAAAAACTCCAGCGAAAATATTTACGCACCGCAAGCCAAGCACCTTTTTGCGTAGATCGAAACGCAAAAATGAATAGACGGAAAATAATTTCCTCTGAACACCCCCTTTTTCACATTGTCCTCGACATAAATGAGTCGCAGGTAGCAGGTACACCAAAATGCATGCAGAATGAGCAATGCAAGGTTTAACGGTAAATTGTTATTTAGTAATGTCTCAAACTTCCCCCTAGTCGCCAGCTCAAACTTGTTATAATTGTGTCACTCAAGCGAACCCACGCCGCCGCCGTCGGAACGCCTTCTCTGTGGTTTTGGCCAATCACTGCTTTCCATCAGGACCACGTGATCGGCCTTGTCTTGGGATCCTTTTTTTCACATAAACTTTCAAGGGGGAGGGTAAATAACAAACCCCTCAACTTTACGCCGTACCTTTGCCTGCTGCGATTGGCTCATCTGGATTTATTATGATTACGTAACACCATCTTAAAACGCATTATTGGTTCAAGCATCTGTCTGTTTGAAAACTCTGGGTTTTGAGGATGTAACGAGAACGTTGCTACTACGATTTTATGTATATATACGCTGTACAGTATTGTATTGTATTTTAAGGATATTTGCAGTTCTGTGATTTATTTTTAATGCTGTAATGTCTCATTTTCAGATAATAAATACCATCATATTATATCCCATAAATTATCATCATGTCCTGTTCTTTCTTTCTTTCTTAAAAATCCCCGAATAGGCATATATATATATATACACCCAATAACCTTATAGACAAATTGTGGAATTTATTAAGATTATTATTATTCGTTATAGTGTTTCTTATCATATAAAATAAAGCCTTTTTAGGCAATATGGAAATAACTCTTAGTTAAACAATATTTTATATTCTAAAATTACACTAAACAGTTTGCAAAGTATTTTGAGATTAACACATACAGGCAATCGTATGGGTCACGTAAATTACGTAGGATTTTGCGTAGAGCTGCAGCGGTTGCGAACAGTGAACGCAGCCTCATAAAATGGCGGATCGCGGTGAAGGTAAATAAATCGGCCAACCAAACATTTTAATGAATAGTCTTGATTGACAACGTTTTTATTTAACCACATGGGTTATATGCAACAAGACTACAAGTGTTTTCAATGAAGTAGCATTATGTTCGCTTATTATGTCAGCAGTACGGATCATGTAACTAAATCGTGGACGATTCAACCTGACTGTTTTGATTTTCATTCGTGTCTTTGTAATTGCACGTCGGTGAATGCTTTTAAAATATCCTCTAACGTGCCTTTACTCTCGGGTTATGCATTTCAATATAATATGGTGAAGTTGGAGCTATTAGCAGTGATAAAATACTTAAAGAATGGTTCGTGCTCATGGTTCGAGAACATAAGAGGGTTAATCTAAATTAATAAAGGAGGTAAAACAGGTTGTGGGCCTACAATTGCTGCTTTGGTGGAAATCCATGAATAATCTATATGCCTATTGTTTTCCAATGCAAAACATCCTAATTAATTATATGAAGGTGCATTTCACTTGCATTAATGTTTTGTGATTTTGAACTCTGTGAATGTACAATTACTATATTCACGTTTAATGACAGTTTCTGTTGCTTTCAGATGTAGATGCAGAGAGTGAAGATGAATTGTATGAGGTGGTTAACATCACAGATTATGCTAGGAGGCATCAATGGTGGAGTCGTGTTTTTGGGAACAGTACAGGACCCATTGCAGAAAAGTATTCTGTGGCTTCACAGATCATGATGGGTGGAGTGACAGGATGGTTAGTATTAATATAGACTACCAATATTTTATGTTGTTCTACATGTATGAAATAACTGAATAAATGCATAAATTAGTATGTCCACTCAAAGATCTTTGTCCTCTAGGTGTGCTGGATATCTCTTTCAGAGAGTTGGAAAAATTATGGCTACTGCTGTTGGAGGGGGATTTCTTTTGTTACAAGTATGGGTTATTAAAATGCATGCATCATATAGCCAAGCCATTTTAAAGATTAGGCTTTAATGTCATCTTACCTATGGGGGGAAAATATCTTTTCTTATTTCAGATTGCCAACCACAGTGGCTATGTGCAGGTTGACTGGAGGAAAGTGGAAAAGGATGTTAATAAAGCTAAAAAGCATTTGAAGAAAAATGCAAACAAAGCAGCCCCTGAGCTCAATTCTTTTATAGAAGAGGTAGGTATTTTGTCATATTTTCGTCATATAATCATGTACTAGTGTATACAAAAAAACAAAACAATCTAAATCTAAAAATACCACTTTGTATTATCATTTAGTGCATGCACAGAATGCTTCAGCAACTTCTTACTATATAATATAACTTGCATTCTGTAAATGGTGTTTTTGTCCTACACAGTCTACAGAATTTGTGAAGAGGAATATTGTTATCTCAGGTGGATTTGTTGGAGGATTTCTGCTGGGTCTGGCATCTTAAATGAAACCTGGATCTACTGTATTGCCACTGATATAAGTAGTTTGCACAGTAATATTCTCCCTTATTTCAGTATCACAGCGATACAGCTCTGGAACATGATGTATTGTCAGAAGCAGTCAGTGCAATGGACATTTGCTGAACTATTGTTCTGAACATATTTCTCTTAACTGTATATAGCCTAAACAACCCGAAGGAAAGAGAGATGTATCTTGTGCCAATAACTTTATAGAAAATGGGTGGTGTGGTTTTTATTATGTTGTTTTTAATTTTATTTTGCTTATTGTTAATCAGTAAGACATCAACATGAAGTTTGTTACATGTACAACTACTAAAGTGTTTCTTACTGTATTTTGTTTTTGACAGTACATTATTTGAGTTGTATAATTTCCTTAATATCTACTTGTGAAGAAGCATGCATTGTTTTGTTTTTTTAAAGTTTTACTTTTGTGATGTATTTTATTAATATATAGTCTAATCCACCAATAACATGTTTGTGGAAATAATAAAACTAATGTCTTTCTGGTTATTTACTGTCTATTCACACTTACTGTTTTGTTTTCTAGTTTTAAGAGCACCTGTCCTGTTGCTTTTAATTTAATCTGGTTGTTCTCCAGTGGTGCAAGGAAAAAAATCTAAACTTGAGTTTTAAATCAATTTGATGTATCTTTATAGTTGGTATATATTTATAGAAGACAAAAGCATGAAATTCTTTTACCCAACAGACTTTTTTTCCAGGGTGAGTAAATTTATGAGAAATTGGTCATGCAGACAATAAACAGATCATGTCAACACAAAAACTTGGCTGAAGAGAGTGAGAAGTAGTACTGTATGTCATTAGCTCAAATAAATGTATTAATAATTTCTGACTTAATTATTTGATAATTTGTTAATGCATGTTTAGCGTTATAAATGGAGACGGTGATATTCAAAATTGCCCTTTCTTGCAGAGATACCGGAAATATGATTAATGTATTTTTAAACGGAAAACATAATAGATTAACAGATAATAAATATCAGATAGAACCTTATAATTACAAGATGAAGAGAAGAAACAATGTATTATCACGTGATCTGTGTTCGTTGCCTAGCAATGATATTTGCAAACAAGTTATTACCTTGGCAACCACTTCCACTGCACTGAGGAAATACTACATTATCGCTTGCTTGTAATAATGGCGTTACCGATGCTGCCTGGAAATTCAGTCAACAGAAATGTGAGTATCTATTCAAATGGTTTGTCTGTGTTGAGGAAAAATATATTGTTAATAAAAGTTGTCTGTGTTGTTAGCTATGTTAGCGACTAGAGCGGTTTACTTTTGAAAACTTGCGTGTGTGTGTGTGTGTGTATGTATATGTAACTGTTATGTGTAAGCTATATATATATATATATATCTCTCAACCATTAATTGCTGATGAAGAAAATTGAAACCTCATACAATAGAGTAAAAACGACAGAACAAGTAACAGGTTAAATTGATGGAAACAGATGCTGAAGTGTGGAAGTGCAGGATTTTCAAGAAATGATTGTACATTTTATTTTCTATTAACCATTTTCCAGCTTGGAAGAGACAAATTTCACAAATCCCAGCATTTTGATTATTCAAATGGAGTAGCCATGATGGTTGGGGCAGAGAAGCCAGGCATTGGAGGAGAACTGCTTCTGGGGCAGAGCACAAGACCCAAATATTCACTTTTTCCAAAGAGAGAAGGCAGTGATGCTCCGGCATGGGTTGCCTTTAACAAACAGGTTTGTCATCATTATGAGGGAATATAATATACCTTTTTACTCAATCCTGTACTAAGTATATTAATTTCCCCTCACTATTTTCTTACCTGAAGGTCCTTTGTTTTGATGCTTATTTCCAAGAAACTGTACCTCAGAGGAGGGAAGAAAAATATAGAGTTAGAAAGTGCAAGATTTACTTCTACCTGGAGGATGACACTATACAAGTAGTAGAGCCAGAACTCAAAAACAGCGGGATCCCACAGGGTAAACTATCAAAATCAAACATATAGCATTCTGATTAATTAGAAACCAGTAAAAACATCCTGTTTAAATCCAGCTGTTCTCCTTCCATTGTAGGAACCCTGATTCGGCGCCACCGTATTCCTCTCCCAGCTCCTAACGATGATCGCTTCTACAATGTGCACCATTTTAACATCAATCAGGAAATAGTGCTCTATTCCAGGACCTTTATGATTACGGACTGTGACCCCTTCACACGTAACTTCTTGATAAAAATGGGGGTGCGCATAAACCCTCCTGCTTCCGCACCAGCAGATCCCTATACCACCCTTCGACAAGAGGTAAGCACCACATGTCTAAACACACATATCAATACTTCAATATTATATATTTCTTTCCCCCCACACAGATGGAGGAGAACATGAAGCCACTGCGGCCGTATGAAAGATTGGATACCCTAAAGCAGTTTTTGGAACATGACCGCAAAGTCCTGCGCTTCTATTGCTGCTGGGATGATACTGAGAGCATGTTTGGAGACCCCAGAGAGCTGATCTTGCATTACTTCCTGGCAGATGACACCATGGAAATTTACGAAGTTGTCCCTCCAAACTCCGGTCGAGATGCTATCCCAAAATTTCTGCACAGGGGCAAGCTTCCCAAGGTTAGTAAAAAACAGCACAGCAAAAAAGATTTTCTTAACATATCCTTAGTATATTAAAGTAACCATGAATCAAAATTGACAAATCTTGTTTTCAATGAAATATTGTAGTATTTATCCTTGCACATTATTATCTTAAAAATTCATGTGCCCGTGTAATCTTTAATATCCTTAACTTACCCTCCCTGTTGCAACCCATCCTCTGATGAAGTGTTTTTTGGAATGAGGGCAGGGCAACCTGTCACTCACACAGCAATAGAAAAACACAACGATCTGATTCAATCCAAATGGACAAAATCAAGTCATGTCCTAAATTTTTTCGTTCGATGAAGTCTTTATACTCGAATATACATTACAATAGGGAAGAAAAGATCACAACATCCATTTCATGCCGACTTGAACACATCCTGAAAAAAGTTTCCACCAAAATATAACTGTTTTCAATATTAACAATAAGAAATGTTTCATAAGTACCAAATCAGCATATTAGAATGATTCCTGAAGGATCATGTGACACTGAAGGCTGGTATAATGGCCACTGAAAATTTCCATCTTTGCCATCACAGGAATAAATTACAATTACACATTTAGAAAATTATATATTTAAAATATATTAAAATAGAAAACAGTTATTTTAAATTGCAATATTTCACAAAATCTTACTGTATTTTGATCAATTCAACATTAGTGAGTATAAGAGACTTCTTTCAAAAACATAAAAAAAAAAGTATAAGACCCCAAGCATATGAACGGTATTGTATAAGCATAAGGTTTAAACTTAAACAAGAAATGAATTTGTATGTAATACAAATGATAAAAATACTAAAGCTACAGAGGTGATGATTTCAATGGCTGTGTTTGAAAAAATGTGAAATTAAATGAAAATGAGTCTTTACTGTTTGTTCGACCTTTAGACGAGACTAAGTGGTTATCAGTTCCTCTCTCCTCTTTTGCTTGGACAAATTTCTCCATCTTCCATGCCAAGCTTTTATCCAGACTGACAGGGCTGAAAGAACATCCAACTTCCCTAAAGCACTTTTCAGTTTCCTCGCTGCTTTTGTTTTCCAGTCTAAATTCATTATAAAGGAAGGATTTGTTCAGGGTTTTTTTTTCTTTCTGTTGTCATGTTGTTTTGTCAAACATTCTGTTGCCTTTCACTAAATGTCATCTGAAAAGGTTTGCAGGAATCCCCCAGTGCAATTATTTTCTCTTAATTCTGCCAAACAGAATGCTCCTATTCCCAAACGTCAGCCTGGAGAAATAACAGACCGTACAGTCCTCAATGTATTTGGACCAGTTGGACAAGGAGGACGCTACATTTTAGATAGCCTCAAAGTAAGTACTGATTAAAAAATAGTCCACTTTGTGAACACCCTAGGAAATTCACATTATCAGTTTTTTTTATAAATACCATTTTTAATTAGTTTAGTAGCCAATTGTTTCAGTTTTAAGGGCCTAGTATGTCAATGTCTCCTTGACATTTTACAGACTGGAGCAGTAGATGAAGAATTCTATAAAGACTGTGACCTGACCATTGGAGGCGTCATTAACGTGTGGGGTCGTAGGGTCATATTATGTGACTGTGACAACTTCACTAAAGAGTATTATCGCTCCAAATATGGTGTTGGTGAGTTACATCATGACTCAAGGGGATGAAGTAGTATTTATGCTTTTATATATGTTGAGATACTGGCCTAATGTTTATATTGATTAATCTATCATATTTGTAATAGGTTTGTGTCAATGAAAATAATCTAATTCCTTAGAGTCAAAGGAGTATATAGATAGCCATTTTTCATTTTATTATTTACAATATTATTTTTTAGTGTAAAATATAAATATTTAATAATAATAACAATATCTAACAATAATTATTATTAGTTTGTCATATGTAGTGCCACAGGAATAGTAATTATTATTAGCATTTCCACGACCCTACATAGGACAAATGGTTTGGAGAATGGATGGATTGTTGTTAATATTATTATTATCATTATTAGTTTTGGAGATTTTCAGAGGGAGGTCTATTTTCAGGATGCTGTCAATGACCACATGATGTCAGTATTGAGTTTCATCTGTAACTCTGAAGCTACAATGAACTAATATTTATTGTGTTTGCTACAAACAAACTCTCTACAAAGTGCTTCTTGTGCTCTATTGCTTTTTGCAGTGAAGTAAAAAGCAAATTTACATACCTCAACCCCTCATTCTCAGCACGCATCTCATCTGTGTGGTCTGACAAGCTGTTCATTATTTTCAAAGTCTTCCTGTCGTAAATCCCATGTCTCTATGAAAGACTAATGCTCCCCGGTGTGCTTTCATCCCTGTGAATAACTGTCGGAATAACACTCATTGAACAGCAGAAGACTAAAGAAGCAGAACTGATTGACACCTCAAGGTGACTCAGTTTTTGGACAGCGGATATGAGCAATGGCCAGCCTGGCCTCTTTATCTTCAAAAGCCGGGACATGAGAAGCACACGAGCTCTGTGCCAACAGTAACACAATACGGGTGCGCGTGCATCTGTCTGCCGTGGCGTTATGCCGACTGAAGAGATCATAGCATTAGTTACACATGAGCCTAATGGAGCCGGGTTGACACAGGCTCTGATGAAGCACTTGTTCATTTTAAGAGGTTAAGAGGTTACAGATTGAATTCATATGGCTAAACGCAACTCAGTACGGCCTCACTTCCGGCGTTTCATGCTTATGTCTGCAAAAGTGTGTGTGTGGGAGATGTTTTTGATGTTTTCTTTCTGTGTGGCTTCATAGAGGACTTCACACCTGTCTCATACAAGGCCCCGCCCCCTCCTAAACCAGCCAAACAGGTGCCACCCTACACTGGATTTGGATCTGAGGAAGATTCGCTCTGCTCCTGTCAGGGTTTGCTGCCTAAACCTCCACAGAAAGATTTCAGGAAGCTTATGGAGAAAGACAGGTAACCAGCAGTGATATTCTCCCTTAGGACGTGCAGAGTATATGCTTGCCTTCCATTTAAAACCATTAATAATATATCAAAACAACATGTCAGACCCTAACTGCTTTCTGATCATTTTGACAGAAGAGTTTAGACCCTTGTCTGTCCTACTAAAGTCATCCTTCATCAGTTAAGTGCAGCTCTTTGCAGTTCAGCACTAGGAAGTGGATGAACATATGCCTTTATAAATAATCAGAGGCTCAAACACAATCTCATGATACTTCCGATGTAAAACTCGCTTTTGCAAGTCAGTTTATTATTGTACATTGTTTTCACAGTGCTTCACTTCCAAATATAATCCCAGAACCAGTATCATGCTGCGAATTATTCTCTTGCTCAATTTGCTTTGGACAATATATTGTCATACATTGGCAGGCATTGAGTTTGAAGAGAAAAACAAAGCTCTTCTAAATAAAGGATTCTTTTATAGATAGTAATAACCTCAAAGCAGCTAAGTGACAGGACTAAACCCACAGCGAATAAGCAAGGAAACATCTTGAATGTAAGTAAGAAACCAAGACCCATCTTGATCTTGTCGGCTGGTGAATAAATATTTAAAGAATAGTCATTACAAGTTGGAAAGAGGACAGATCTTCAGACTTTCTAGTGAACTTAGAGAGTCCATTAGTATAATGAGCATATAAAAATGCTTGGCACAAGTATGTCAGATGCAATTTAGTCTGTTTAGTCTATAAGGCTGTCAAGATGAAGATGGTGAGCAAACAGGTCACCAATGAGCTCATCCGTGCAGGCTGTGGCTGATGCCCACATTAGCTGTTTGTAGTTAGGATGCACATAGATTTGGGAATGGAAAAAGTTAAAAGACTAGTGAATAGCAATCAGTTTTTAACTGATCACAGTTCAAAAGTTTGGGGATAAATTAGCTTTTTTTCCCCTCAACTTTAGGCAAGGTCTGGTGAGCAATGTGTTGAGATTTGTGGGGAAAATGTTGACTGACAGTCCTATCGACAAGGAACGTGTTTTTATCATATGCGTCTACCTCAGTGATGACACCATAGCAGTCTTTGAACCTCCTCAGAGAAACTCAGGTACTGCCGTCCTGTTTAAATTCAGATCTGAAAAAACCATAATGAAGATTCTGCCTAATGTTATTCCATTGTTCTTGTGTTTAAGGTGTGATTGGGGGTAAGTTCTTAGAGAGAGGTCGAGTGAAGAAGCCAGGACAGGAGCTGTTTAAGAGTGAGATGTCTGAGTATTTCACAGCTCAGGATTTGTATGTGGGAGCTCGACTGGATCTGAACAGTCAGCCATTCCAGCTGCTGGATGCTGATGAATTTACATTCAACTATATGGAGCAGCATGCTGATGAGGTAACACACAAAACAAAACTTTTTTTGTCTTTTCTCTTTTCCACAACCTATTTTCATTAACTTAAATTAGTCTTTAATGAACAAATCATCCAACTTTTTTGCTAAGCTGTGCCAAGATATATGTTTCTACACAGAAACTTCATTGAAAGCCCTTATGTTTCTCAATTACTCAGTTCCCCAAGGCCAATATTGGCACCATTATCAGCAAGGTAAAATCCATCAGTGAGGAACAGCAGAAGAAAGTAAAACAGTACTTCATGATGAGTGACCCAAGCAGCACTGGCTTCATTCCATATGAGTCATTCAGGTAAGGAGCCGGCCAAAAAAACACAAATAAAAGGTACATAACACCCTTTTCTAGCCTGCTATATAAAATACAGTTATACTGAGTGAGATTTTGGACCAATATCACTGATTTTGTGTTTTGTGGGTGGGATTACCTGCTTAAATAGAACTGACTGGCAAAATGTCCTGTCGCAGTCATGGCTGATTGGGGAAAAACTTTTTTTGGGGGAAAACAAAAAAACGTTGTTCCTGCAAGACTATAAGAAGCACTGACTTCTGTCATAGAAATATTGTCGAATAGAAGCAGTAAAGGCTAAATCACACTCCACAGTAGGTCTACATCAGATTACAGTAGGTCTACATCACTTCTCAGACATTTCAAGACCCAACAAACAAAGATGCAACATGTTCAATCGGCAAAAACAAGTGCCGAACAATGCCAACAGATGCTGACAGCAGTAACACAATGATTTGACAGGACTCAACAAATGTGCCTTTGGTTGGCGTCTGTCGATGCAGTGTGAATTGGCCTTAAAGGGTTAGTTCACCCAAAAATGAAAATTCTGTCATTTATTACTTACCCTCATGCCGTTCCACACCCGTAAGACCTTCGTTAATCTTCGGAACACAAATTAAGATATTTTTGTTGAAAACCGATGGCTCCATGAGGCCTGCATAGGGAGCAATGACATTTCCTCTCTCAAGATCCATAAAGGTACTAAAAACATATTTAAATCGGTTCATGTGAGTACAGTGGTTCAATATTAATATTATAAACAACGAGAATATTTTTGGTGCGCCAAAAAAAACAAAATAACGACTTATATAGTGATGGTCGATTTCAAAACACTGCTTCAGGAAGCTTCGGAGCACAAATGAATCAGTGTGTCGAATCAGCTGTTCAGAGCGCCAAAGTCACGTGATTTCAGCAGTTTGGCAGTTTGACACGCGATCCGAATCCGAAGCTTTCTGAAGCAGTGTTTTGAAATCGGCCATCACTAAATAAGTCGTTATTTTGTTTTTTTGGCGCACCAAAAATATTCTCGTCGCTTTATAATATTAGTATTGAACCACTGTACTCACATGAACTGATTTAAATATGTTTTTAGTACATTAATGGATCTTGAGAGAGGAAATGTCATTGCTGGCTATGGAGGCCTCACTGAGCCATCGGATTTAATTTGTGTTCCGAAGATTAACGAAGGTCTTACGGGTGTGGAACGGCATGAGGGTGAGTAATAAATGACAGAATTTTCATTTTTGGGTGAACTAACCCTTTAAAAGTAATGAGTAAAATATTTAGACTGACATTGCACACAAACTTAAATTCATGATTGTGTTCTTTACAGGACTCTGTTGGCAGATATGGACATTCAGTTGTCTGAACACGAGATCATGACGCTGGGTCGCAATTATTCAGTGCAGGAACAGCCAGAGGTGGACGTGGGCCTCATGCTTGCTGTGGCTCAGGATCAGCTAAAGAAGAAAAACTTTGAGAACTTCTCAGATATGATCCGTGCTTTCACACATGAGGACCGGGACAGGTAGAGCTTTATCAGGGTTTATTTCTTGTAATCATCTTTCAATTTCAGTCTCAAATCTTAACTTTTTAAAATAAATATTAATATAATATTAATAAAATAAATATTAAATACATATATTAATAATAATATATGTAATTTTGATAATTATTTTTATGAATTTCATGCAATTCTGCAAATAGGGTTCTTAGAGACAATATTTATTCTCATGGTTTATTAGTGGGATAGCGTGATGAATTTTAAATTTAGATTTTTCTGCATATGTGTTTAGTTTCAAAATGGGATGCATTTTTTGTGCATTCAGTTCTTCTTTTAAGGAAAGGAAACAAAGTAATATATCAAATATGTCAATTCTTTGGCTTTCTTCCCATACCATTGATAACACATTAAAATGTAGCTGTAATGTAAATTAAAACAATGTAATGTAAATTAAAACAAATTCTTTTTCTAAAAGTCTGAGACCACCACTTCTTTATTGTTTTTTTTTTTTTTTTCATTTTAAAATAAAATATATTTTACCTGCATAACAATTTGAATCAAATTTTACTAATGACCTCAAAATAGTCTATCCTAATTATTTACAATGCATTTTACTTCAGAATGTTTTTTGTTTTACATGTTTCCAGATTTAAATACTAGATTTCTAAAATATACACCCGTGTTTAAACAATCTCATAAATTAGCATGTTGACTTTGTCCTAGTTTACTGTATATTTCCTTGTGCATATACACTCTGTAGCACTATATGCATATGATCAAATGTTTATAATATGAAATTAACATTGACATAAACATGCATTCATACAGAACCACAAAACCATTCCCCACTTTTCCTTAAGGACATACACTCTCATGCAGGCACTGATGTGGACCTCTAACAATCACAGTGAGGTAGAATAACCATCAATCTGCCTTAGATTGAGGGGGTGCGATTAGTTCCAGCGGTTCAAGTGTAGCATTGGAAACAGATGAAGACCTGTGGCATGTTGCAGGCAGAGGAAATAGATGAGGAAGAATGCCGACAGGTCAACGTGCTTGTCCTGTTTATGTCACCCTGTGGAAAGTTTAGTTATTTTAAGATGTTCAAAATGTTCTGAAAATAATGAACCTAGAACGTCTGCAGCTGTCTATCATGAATTCCATAAGACTGTATTATAATTTTCTAATCGATTATATACTCTTATATTTTATAATATGAACCATATTCATTATTTTTTTTTAAAGAAACTAATACTTTTATTCAGCAAGGATGCATTAAACTGATCAAAAGAGACAGTAAAGACATTTCTAATGTTAGAAAATTATTAATATTTCAAATAAATGCTGTTCTTTTAAATCTGTTCATCACATTTATCAACATTACTGTTTTTACTTTATTTTTGATCAAATAAATGCAACCTTGGTGAGCATAAAAGATGTTTTTCAATAACGGTAAACGTAGTGAAATGGTAGTGTGTGCGTCTGCATCTATATTAAATTATATGTTTATTAAAGAATTTTCTCACATAAGTTGCTCATTTATCTTTTTTTCTCATTTCTGTTCACACAAATTGTGCTGTAGATCTGGACACCTCTCTTCTAAAGAGGCACGGATCATCTGTAAAGCCTTCCGACTGCCCCTTTCTGATGACCTACTACGAGCCCTTTTTGAGAAGTAGGGTCAACAGAGCAAAACTCCCATTTATTATCCATGAAACATTTCAACACAACGCATCCATATTTCCTGCATCTCTCATGTTCACATCCAGGTTTCAAGACGAGTCTGAGAAGATTGACTATCACGCCTTCCTATCAGGTATCAACTGGAGAGAAAACCCCGCCCCTGCTGTGCTTCCAGATGTCACCGTGAAGGTGAGTTTGAACGTGGTCTGGATGCAATGATTACTATCAAGAAAAATAGTCCATTTGTTCTGTCACCAAACACATACTTTGAGACGTCATTGTCTGTCGTTTGCTAAAGCCGCCACATGCACATGAGAGTGTTTGTGTCAGGGTCCAGGCCGTGGGCCCCACAAGCTTTGAGCACCTCCAAGCCTCATCTCAAGTAAATCAGCCTTGGGAAAAACCCACTCAACAACTACTCTGAAGTGGAGCTTTTATTACAGCACAGTAATTTAGCATGCCTGCTTGGAACCTAAGCAGAACCATCTGCTCACTGACTCACAACGACAAGACTTGCAGTTCTACAGGGTCTTTTCTGACCAGCAGGGGGAGTTAGCAGTTGAATCGTCTCTGTAGTTTCTCTCTGCTGTCTTTTCTATTTTATCAGGGCTTGCAGAAGCATACATAGCGATACGATGAGAAGCAAGCATTCTGGTTTTTTTTTGTTTTTTTGCTTTGCTCGTTCATTTCTCATAGCTCATTTCATGTTGTTTATTGACTGTTAAATTTGCCAGTTTCCAGCCATTTCCTGTGGCCCTCGTTGAACTAGCAGCCATCACAATGGTAAATTACCCTGCATATATCAAACACTTCTTAGTATGAAAGAAAGAAGAATATGCGCCTTCAGTGCCACACTGAAAATGTAAGGATCGATTGATCAGTCTAATCGTTCTCGTCTAGTGAACAGAGCCATGTTTTCATGTTTAGTACTTAAATTTATTTTATTTCAGTTAGTTGCCAAGGCAACATTTATAATTCTTGTTTATGTTTTCATCTTTTATTTATATTTTATTTTAGCTCAATTTCAGTAGTTTTAGGTTTAGATGACAATAAAAAACATTGCTGGTATCATTTCACTGACAAGCATTAGTTTGTGGAGAACGCGGATGCTGCGAGTTACTCTAAACCGTTATTACAGTTCATACGTGCGTGTTGATGACTACACTAATTTATGGTAGTATGTCAGAGTATGATATACCATATTTTATCGCAGTACTACATTTACCATGGTCAAAACACACAAAACTGTCCCCCTTTTTGAATTAATTGATAATTACATTGGATATTTCAATGATATATAGACTGCTGAACTAGAAATGTCCCCGGTTTTCATTTCAAAAATCTGGTCACCTTAACATATTGAGCAATAAAAATCTTATCTGCTGCAATTCTTTTTAAAAGATGATTACGGGTCTGATTTACTGAAGCACGCAAAGTCGTTAAACATTTGTCATACATTTTTAAATAGCTAGTACAAGACATTTACCATGTGGAAAAGTCAATCCAGCCTGATAAATCTATCTCTCAGTGCGCCTTAATTTGGAGAGACATGAAATGAGAGTGCCAGCTAAACACATGTGCTCCAGGAAACTCTGCAAACTGTTTCTCAAACCCTGCCTTGCTGTTGTTTTTAGCTTGACGTAGACTGGAGGGGAGAAGCTGCAGACCCTGCAGTTAAAACCATCAACTACTCACTCTTGCTGGAGGATGTCTTTGGCAGCGCCACAAACATTAATGACAGCTGAGAACGGCCTGATGGGATCCTCAATAACATGAGAAAAGTCGAGAAATCTGCTCAAGTTTGTGTATTGCACTGATTAAATTCACATTGTTGCACGTTGTTGTTTCTGCTTTGCTGCATGAATGTCATAATACCATTTATGTGTATTTTTATTTGACTTAAAATCAAAAACATGCTGGAATGAGAGCTGTTTGGAAGTGCCTAATGTGCCTTGGGACCAAGCGCGGAGCAGTTAAAAATACGAGCTGCTAAATCAAACCATATTTCATATACAGGCAAACAGACATGCACATTTGCTGTGATTGTGTGGATAAAGCCGTCAATATAATATGACAACATGCCATTGCTATACGAGGGAAAATAACTGCCCACTATACAGTACCCAAATTCATATTTCCCAAAAGCCTTTTCATGATTTAGCTAAAGGAAAGCGATTAATGGTAAAAATGATACCATTAAACGCTTTCCTTTCCACTGACTGTTCACACTTTGATTTGGCACATTATGCAATTGATAAATGCTAATGCTGTATATAAAAAGACAGGTTGAGCATGTCTGTAATCAGAGCTTTTGCGTTCAAGGCCTCAGTTCCTGGCCAAGACAGAAGAAGTGCATTACATCACACCGGTATTATCAAGTCTTCATTCCTAGCTTTCACACTTACTAAAATATTAGCCTCATGAGTTAGCAGGCTTCTGTCTGAAACACAAAGGCTGACGCATCTAGGACATATTTAGCCTGGCTCCAGTGAATGGGGAATGAGGCCACACTTTGACATCCTAGAATGCAACAATGACCCCGCTTACATCTGGTATTAACATCCATTTCTGTGGTCAGCATTAAATACAGGTATAAAATTGGGTCCAAATTGTTTTGGGATCTGATCACTCTCAAACCACATTCTGAAGTAGTCAAAAATCATGTGACCACATTGTATTTTTAGTGTAAATGTTAATGTGTGTCAGGCAACTACAAGAAATTGCCAGATAATGTGTGTAAAACAAAGTCTGGTAAATGAATACATGTAGATCATGTTTAAGCATATACGTTTATTTAATACAGGTGCTCAACTAAAATAACTATAAGCATGAAAACCACGCCAAACTCCCGAGCTCCTGGATTCCTTTTGAAATAACTGAATTTTGTCCGCAACCAAGGGTAAGTGTGACCGCACTTTAAGTCATTTTTGTGGCATAGTAAGTCTACGGAGCCCCTAGACTACAAATTATTGAGATGTACAATGTTAGTAGAAATTATTAATAAACTTACAGTGCAACATTTAGAGGGACAATTCACCCAAAGCAAACTAAGGTAAGTGTAGTAAGAACCTATGGATCACCCGCTACAGGCTTTACACAGCCTTTCAGAGCCGTTCACCGTTTTAATGTTTCCTGGCTCTTGTTTAACTGATGTTTATTCAGTCTCTAGTCGAGACTCCCTAAGTTTCTGTACAGGAAAATGTAATAAAAGTCTCTGGTGCAAAAGATCTCCAATGAACTTTTTAAAGGTCTATTGGTGGTTGCTAAACATTCTAATTATTGTATTGTAGTCAAAGCCAGTCATATTGCTTTAGTTAATTCGTTAGCAAATACTTTCTTGTCCAAAATAACTTACTACTGAAGAGAAAGATCTGAACCAACAGATTTAAAGGGTTTGTTTACCCAAAAATGTAATTTATTACTCACCCTCGTGCTGTTCCACACAAGATATTTTTGATTATATCCGATGGCTAAGTGAGGCCTGCATTGCCAGCAATGACATTTTCTCTCTCAAGATCCATTGAACATATTTAAATCAGTTCATGTGAGTACAGTGGTTCAATATTAATATTATAATGCGACGAGAATATTTTTGGTGCCCAAAAAAACAAAATAACGACTATTATAGTGATGGCCGATTTCAAAACACTGAAGCTTAGGAGCGTTATGAATCTTTTGTGTCGAATCAGAGGTTCGGACCGCCAAAGTCACGTGATTTCAGCAGTTTGGCGGTTTGACACGCAATCCGAATCATGATTCGACACGCTGATTCATAACGCTCCGAAGCTTCCTGAAGCAGTGTTTTGAAATCGGCCATCACTATATAAATCGTTATATAGCGCACCAAAAATATTCTCGGTTTTATAACATTTATATTGAACCACTGTACTCACATGAACTGATTTAAATATGTTTTTAGTACCTTTATGGATCTTGAGAGAGGAAATGTCATTGCTGTGAATGCAGGCCTCACGGAACCATCGGATTTCAACAAAAATAGCTTAATTTGTGTTCTGAAGATGAACGAAGGTCTTACGGGTGTGGAACGGCATGAGGGTAAGTAAACCATGGTAGATATTGTAGAACATTACAGTGTTTATGTATTTTGTTAAAATACATACATCTGAAATTAATATGAAGAGACAATAAGTATGCCATTTGTAGGTTAGTTTCTCCAAAAATTGTCAAAAAACATTCTTGTTTGTTTGGGCACCGAGCAGCCAGACGCAGCAACAGCCCCTCAACCAATGGCATACATTGGGGTGGGGCTACTTGTTTAACTGACCAATGGCAGACGGGGAGTGTTTAGAGAAAGCTGTCTGAAATCAGTCGTTTTGCATTTGGAAACAGTAGTGATCCACAAATTACACACTTCAGCTTTAAGAATATAAAATTTCACTGGCTTCCAACAAAAAAGAAATTCTGCCAGTTTTTGTTGCAGTCTTACTATTTCATATTAAAATCCTTTTAACATTACTAATAAAAAAAATGTACGCACAATATCAGCTTTAATACATGACTCCTTTGGGTTCACAGTGAACAAGAGAACCTCATAAAATTTTAATTATCTCCTCGTAAAAACTACACCCATGTGACCCATCTCATTACTTAGTCTGAAATGGCAGTGGACAAAATTACTTTTTTTAATAGCATCTGATCTGTGAGGAGCGGTGACTTCTTTAACTGAGTATGTTGAGTGCTAATCTTTCACTTCAAAAATGTAGTTTCATCTAAGAGTACATATCACTTACAGCAACTGCCTACAAAAGACAACACAATTAAATGAGATTGTCCTTCTTATTTTTCAGATGGGTTTACATTTAATAGAAAAAAGTATACTGTATATTTCATTTAATACATTTAATAGCTGCAGAAACTCAGTGGACGGTCATTTTGCCTTGTCCTTTCCTCAGCTACAGAGACTTGACAATGCTCACAGAAATTGGCACAGGCATAGTAAACAGCCAGAATTAAGTCTTTTTTAGGAGGCCAGTTGCTGCCTCAGGTACACATAGGGATACAGTTAAATTCTCCTCTGTTTTGCCTTTAGATGCTCTTCTTTTTTTTACTGCACTCTCTTGACTAATTCATACAGAAATCTTAATCAAGCTTGAATTCTATATCTGTATTTTCCTGTTATTTCCTTGCAAAGTACTTACTTTAGTACTAGGTATGCGTTTTTCCCTGCCAAACCTGGTACAGTGATCATTGCAAGGTTGTCTTTGGCAAGTATTGTTTTAAATAGCTAGAGGAAGACAAGTTTTTCTACGCTGGCTGTAAATTAGGACTATGGACTATTTTCATCCAGGTCAGCAATCCCGACGGAGCTCATTTCTGGAAGACAGTGCGACAGCATGCATTGTTTCAATATAAATCACCCAAAATTACGAGACCTTTTTGTCATGTAGCTTGAAATGAGACTTCATGATCAAATCCTGAGCTTGAAAACTTTGGCTCACTTTGTGTTCCTCACTTGACAAGCTGCTTTATAACTATCTTGTGGGTAAAAAAAAAGCCAATTTCAGTTGACAGGGAGACAGATATGAATCTGTGGATGAAATCCATGGATAAATACTGTCATGTAAGAAGACATCAAGGCAGGCAAACACAATGTCTTTCGAAAAACTCACCCCCTTTTGTCCTTCTAGTAAATTTCAGTTCATCGGTAAAAAGGTTTGAATACAATAATAGCGTATTTGCAGACAAATAAATCACTTGATATGATACTTGTGCCACATCAAATTGCAAAACGGAAGTTGAAAGAATAGTTGAGTGTTGAAAGACTACAGATGCTCCTGGATACAATAAAAATATGATGGACATGAGAAGGGCTCACTTCCAGGATGGGAAGCTTTTGGAGGAAATCTCTGTTAAGGCTATTTTGCTCTCGCTGACAGACCAGGTCAACGGCAGTCTTCATTTGTCTTGCAGTCATAGAAACGATTCAGAGAAATGATTTATTTTTACTGTATGCATGTGTATATGTGCGCCTCACTAAAATACCCAGCTAGTACCATGTAACTCAACCCTGTTGTCATGATCAGCCCACTTTGGATTAGCATTGTGCTAATCTACTTCAATTCAGATTTGCAGTGTGTGAACAGGAGTTGCTGGTTGTTAATGATGGTGCTGTCAAGGGGTCAACAGATAGAAGGTGAGAACATTTGTGAGGTCACACCAAGTCTTGCAGGTAATTTATGTTGAGTCAACTTTTGACCTCCTGAGTTTTTAGCACAGCCTTTATTTCTCAAGAGGATTGCAACTTTGCATGATGATAATCACATTTTTTGCTGCATTTCTTTTGTAAGATTGTATGTTAGTCATTTGCTGTTTTTCTTTATTTGCAAAGTTCATTTCTAGGTGTATGTGAGAAGCTTCAAACTGAGTTGTTTTTAAATAGTTTTTTTCCCCTCCTAAACTTCACATCATGGAAACCGCTGGATAAAATTGGTAAGATCTGACAATCAGATATTGTCAAGCCACAAACCCTCAATTCCCTTTCGGATGAAGTCCATATCTCAAATTTTTCTCCCTCTAGTGCCAATATTTGCAGTAATTTAATTTCAACTGCCTCCTTCACCATGATCTTTAAGGGACATTTTTTGGCCACAGGAAGACAAAACTTTGAGAAAAACAGAAATGTTTGCTGGATTCTCTCCATGTAGGAGATGTGAAATAGCAATTATGCGTTCATTGGGAACTCATAATTGCACATCTGTTTTTTATTTTATATTCCAAGAATAGAGTTATGTGCTTTGCATTTGAATGCTATTTCTTCGCATTTTGTAAGAATTTCAAGACTCACGCTAGTGTATAAAGATGTGAATTTAATACAGCAATTGTCGTTACCCCTTTGTAACTGTTCTCGATGTAGAGAAAATAGTTTTTTTTTTTTTTTTGGTTTTCCATTTTCCTGCAACATATAACTACATACATACTTCAAAATAGCTTCCAGCTGAATTGAGTTACACCTCCCAAGTCTCATGGAATACAGCAAGAAACCCTGCAGACCAATTGTTTTTAAGTAAACTAACTCCGCTAACAGTTTTATAACCTGGACCTCATAAAGGAGGGCCAGACTTTTGGTCAAGTCCTCTGATTTCGCTGGAATTCCCATTTGCTTGTCGGTGTGGCATCTGGGGGCGAGTATGTGTGTGTCCCTAAGGTGATATACGACTGCTTTGTCACGTTCCACATCTGACAACCATCCCAAGATGTACATCATCCATCCTTTTCCCTTTTCCATGTGATTCCTCAATAAAAGAGGGGGTGTGAATGTCGAAGCGGAGGGGAGGGGAGCTGAGAGGGAGGGGAAGGAATCAGAGCTCACACACAATCGGCATGCGTGAGAGAGAGTAAAAGAGAAACAGAGAGAGGGGAGAGAGCAAGTGGATGAGGGAGAGGGAGAGATCTAAAGGCAATTGTTGCTTAAGAAATTTCATTTCTGTCCTAGAGGAGCCAGCTGGGATTGGATATTGCAGGTTAAACAGCACCAGGCAGAAGGTAAGACCACCAGCGTTGTAAAGGTGACCAGGTCATCAGAGTTACTTTTTACTGGTTGCAAGGTTACCACTGTACATTTGTGTTTTACTGTTTGTTGTTTTAGCAGCGCATACATTACTAAGTATACAATTTATATTTATTACATAAATTTATATATATATATATATATATATATATATATATATATATATATATATATATATATATATATATATATATGTGATTTCTTAGCCAGAATTGACAAGCAAACTAAAGAAAATCGACCTCACAAATGCAAGAGTCCAGTTTTTATCTGATGTTTCTTAGTTCAGAGTGACGGTGCATATTAATTAGATTAGATCAAATACGTAGTGATTTTTCTCAGAGTGACTCATAGCCGAAGTAAGACGGCTATGTTAAATATGATGAGGCTCACCTAATGTGTGCTGAGGGAGATCGGTTGCTAAGGTACGTCATCAGCATTATATTGAGAATTTGGTCCCTGTCTGTGCAAGACAAGCAGCTAAGCCAGAGAAATCATAGATATTCTGAGGATTGAGCTCAAGGAAGAGGTGAGCTAGAACACACTTCCCCCGAGATGTTAAATGTAAAAGCTGGCAATGTCAACCAGTTTTATGTGTGCAACTCATTCATAATCAAATACTATGCAATAGTCCTTTGACGACTTAAGTATTAAAGGCACAATATGTAAGATTTTTGGATTAAAATATCCAAAAACCACTAGAGCAGTGTTATATATTTTGTTGACTTGTGTACTTACATTACCCCAGATGTTTCCAAGAATGTTTAAATCCAGAGAAATAAGCAATTTTAACCAGGACAAGGACCGTGTCACTGCGTCGCCTATCAATGACATCATACCCGTGTTACCCCCGGTTTTATTTTATTTTATATATGTGTTTTATTAGACAGGTGAGCAACTGTTTCGACACATTCATCGACAGAAAAAAAATCATCGTTATATAGCTCAACACTGTTAGTCTTATTGTTTAAATCTTGTTTTCTTGATTTACAGTGAGTACCATGTTTTACCATGCCTAATATTGATCTAGCTTACTGCAGTGTGCAACAAGTGTCTCATAGTAGCTGGCGGGGCGAATGCACAGAGTAGTATTATAACAACTTTCAATAAACAAAAGTATCTAATATGATAAAACAGTGCTGCATTATCCCACTTACACATGACCGGAAGTAGTGGAAGCGCTCGTCTGCGGCATAATAAAAGTTCCGCTGCTCTTGAGCCGTGTGTCGCGCTTGTTTCTCATTAGCAATCGCTCCAGCAGCCTCGTTCCACTCCAACGTCTTTCAGCCACACACTGCTTCATACTACAGTAATGCTAATAAATCTTTAATACATTAGCTCATCAATAAATATGATTTCTGCCCGAGTCTCATCGGATTCTTTTCCACTGGCTGCAGACATAAAAACAGCTCCCATAATTCCACAAAATCAAGGCGTCATCAAGCTACGCCTTTGTTTTGAATGAGCGATCTCTAGTGGCAAAAAATTACATATTGTGCCTTTTAAAGCCTGAGGTATTTTCAGAAGATGACGACAGCCATCAATTTGCACATCACATTAAAGCGGGAAGGTTAACAGGACAACATATCAGGGTCTCTAATTAATTTAGCTGGAAACCCCACCACAGCTTTGCTATGCGCAGACCCTTTCATCCTTTAGCATTCCAATCAGACCGGCGCTTTTCTGAGAAGCTAAATGTAAAGCTAACATTAGTTTAGCAATGGCTCACATGGTGCCCTGGCTATTGGCAACAAGCTACGTTCAAATCCATTGTGTTTGTCTTATCTTTATCACAGGGGATATATTTAGTGTGGGGTTTAGCTCTGGAGACGCGGGTTACTGGCGTCTGCGTGTGGTGGCAGTGCCCCTGGCATGCTGCTTGGGTTGCAGATGGGCATGGGAGGAGGGCTGCGGGGTGATCCCTGCAGGAATCTGCCCTTTGGTTTATTAAAAGCCGGTCAAACAATAGGGTGCTAAACAAGCAGAAAACAGTGACGTAACCCCTTCGCCGGAGGAGGGGGTTTGGGCATGTCAATGTGACTGAGAAGACAATTCTGCTTATTGGCAAATACTAAGCGACCACACGCCTCACTCAACAACTGTGGACTCAGCTGCTGTCAGACCCTTCTGAAGTTTTGATATTTGATATCCTTTTTTTTTATTTTAATCTATCCAACGGAATGAAATCTGATTGATTCACAGAGAACATGAACCTATTTTTTTTTTTTTGTATAACCAACAAATATACTTTATTATAATAGATTAATTATAATATATATTATAATTATACAACATGACTCTTTCTACACGTTACATGGTTATGCCAGTAAGTGGTGACAAGTAATGCTTGACAAGGTCGCTGAGTCATTTATTGTACCAATTCGTTCAAAATGCTGATTCATTCAGGAACGAATATAGTACTTCCCTACTAGTTGGCAAAAAATACATAAATAAATAAATAAACATATGTGAAAAGAGTAGTCCAAATTCATAGTATTCATAAAACAGTAGGTTGAAAGTACCCGGATGACCTACTACCTACATCTCTGATGGACACTTTACTAATTGTGAATGGCAGTGAAGCCATGCAACTGACCGTGGAAGTCACATGAAAAAGACAACATGGCGGATGTAGTACATTCGGATTTCATTCATACTATATATGCTACATAATAGAATGTAATTTTTTTAACAGCCGCGAAGTACATACTTTGACAGTTTGAGTACCCAGCATATTTCAGACCCAGCTAGTGGCTTTATAAATGAGTCATTGAATCACTTACTCAATCGATTCGCTCAAAAAAACTGAATAATTCCGGAATGTGACTACTGTGTGTTGCTCTGAGAAGTATTTTCTAATATCCAATATTGTGTCTAAAATAAGATACTCACTATTAACATTTTGTTCATTGAACAGCAGTATTATTATTGCTTTTATACAACATTATTGCTTAATCGTTATGATTAAATGTACTCCCAATACAATTATTTTCTCAGCATAGTTTGTTTTGAAGGGATTAGACAACTTTGACATGGATTACTTTAAAAATTGAGCTCTAACTTCAAATAAGCCTATTTCTACACAACAATGTTGGGGAAGCTATAACTAATAATGTGGATTCAATTGTCTCAATCCACATAATCCAAGCCCTTAAAATGACAGTCTGTGCTTTATCTTCAGCAGAAACAGCAGCAAGGGTTAGAACAGGAGACAGAGACTGAGATATCAAGAGCCTACCCATGATCCCCTGAGTTCTTTCAGTGTCTGCAAAGAACAACCACCATGTGAAGATGCCCTGACATGAAAAGCTCATGGTGTTCCCATGGCATTTTATAATCTCTAAATGAAATAGACACTTTGATAAAGTGAGAAGCAACACTGAATAGTGTGCAACGACTCCTGCCTAACCTGTGGCTGCTTTTGAATGTCAGGAATTTCACAGTCCTAGTGGTGCAGACGGCGAGGCCCCTCTCCAGCCTTGCTATGGCCTGAGAGGATCAGCCACGATCAAATAATCTATACTCTATTTCCACAACCACCAGTGCTGTGCCTAGGGACAGTTCATTCCAGGGGTCTGCTCCCTAAGTGGCGTCATAGCCACTGACGGGACTCCCGGTTAGGACACAGTCCCTAGGCGAGCAGTCTGGGTCTGAGAGTCTAGTGCAACGGGATTCTGGCATGTCTCACCCAGTCCTGGCTCCTGCCTTCCTCTTAAATTTGTTTATAGTTTTTTTCTTCCTGTGGGATAATATTTGGCAGATAGTGAATTTGAAAAATACCCTGTTTTGCATCTTGCAACTTGGAAATATTTGAAGGATAGTTCACTCAAAATCATTTACTCACCCTCATGTCATTCAAATGACTTTCTTCTACAAAACTGAAAAGAAGATATATTGAAGAATGTTTTAACTGCTTTTATCCAAACAACAAAAGTCACTGGGCTCAAAACAACACTGACTTTTATTGTATGGACAAAAACACTTTTTTCATTCTTCAAAATCTTCTTTTGTGTTCTGCACAAAGAAAACCATATCAGCTTGGAGTGACATGAGAGTGAGTAAATGCAAAAGCTGTATATATACCAATATGGTTCATGCATATTACTTATGCATGGAAGAAACCACAATGCAAAGTATGTCAAAAATCCTGCCTTTGAAATAACAGAGCCAATCACCAATTGGTAAATTTATCCCAGCTGCCATTTGAAGCTCCAGTTGTCCTGATACTCGTGCTTAGGACTGCACATATGCATTGGCTTGACCGAATATACGTCTTTATAAAGTCATTTAAGCATAAAAAACAACATAATGAGACATTTCATGTCAGATTTTGTTGCTGATTTGAAATGGGGTTTTTTTTAATATAGTTTTTGAGATTTTGGTATTTCCCCATTCAAACAGACAGAGGTTGGTCTTGTATGCCTGATATAGCTGCCTGGAGTCATTAATTGCAAATATGGCCACTGAGTGAACCGACTTTCCCAGGGACTTTCATTTTTAGATGTTTTATAATAAATCATACTGTGGAGGGAAAAATATTTGGATTAAACACTTAAGTTTAGACACCTCCAAAAATGTCTATGCTGAGAAAAACAAGTTTTTAAAAAAAAATCTAATTAAAGGAAACATTCGAGTACAGCTTGCATCAGATAGTTGCAAGGTCAGATGCTAGCATGTCAAAGCTAATTTTCCTAGTCTATAAACTCAAAAATTTTAGTTTACAAATTGAAAAAGGAGATAGGAAGCCAGAGAGGGAAACATTTCCTCGGGTCAAAGGTGGACAGATGTGGTGGAACGTCATCTCAGATGGAGAGGATTGTAAGTCCTTCTGTGTTTGTAGACACACTGGGCTTTATAAATCTACAGGCTGAAGCAGGTGTGGACGCTGTATTGGTCAACATTACCTTACACTGAATACTGGGGAGCAATACACCCACAACTGCCCTTACAGCACTAGAAGCCTTTAACTGGTGAAGCTGCCATGGATGGTTGCGCCATGAGGTCACCGTCTCATTGTTTATGAACTAAATTGGATCTGTAGTTATCTTTTGAGCTGGGGTGTCTACACTGCATTGTTAAGGCCCATTACAGTGACTACAGATTAGTACGGCAGACGCTCTCTCGACCAGGTTTGAATGTCAACAGTCGTGCCTGGGCACAAGGATGATGATGAAGACGGCGGCTGGTATGCCGATATTAAATAAATGTATCCGAAGCATCCGAGTTAAGAACAGACTGTGATGTGTGCTTGTGTAAACCCAGCAACACATGCTCTCCGGTGCAGTTAAACATTTCAGGGAGTATTTATTTAAACAGGCAAATTGATACCTAAAATCCTTACACGAGGAATGCTAAAGTTAAATGAGTCGCTCTGGTAAGAAAAACACAAGAAGAAAGTTTTAAATTAGCCTGATGTGTTTGCGATTTCGGAGCAATTGCGGCTTTCGAAATAAAATTTGAAAGAGGTTTAGACATAATGCAAGACATTGTTTTAGTGAATGATAATTTCCTCTCCGTCTGATCCAGGTTTTTGGAGTCGGTTACCCTAAGGGCTCTGCTACTCCTTCTCCCTCTCATTACACCAAACCTTTTAGCAGTCGTGGCTCAGTGAATTTAACTGCCGCACACGAAACATTGTCATGAGGACTGTAAAGCACTAAGCTCATGAAAAAATAAGTGTATGTGTACCTAAGTTGGCAATTGTTTCACTGTCATGAGAGAACTTGAGCGGAGACTTATTTCTTTTTATGAAAAATTCATTTCTAGGGAAATTTGCTCCAGGCTGTTTATTAATATATTAGGTTTCTTCACTGTGTAATAAAAACACCATGTTTTTTCAGTGTTGGGATTGTTAGAATAACAGTACAGCGGTCTGCCAGAACTCCTCATACATCACAACCCACTTATTCCTGGCTGGAAACATGGCAGCAATCACCTTAACCAGCTGGCAGAGGCACAACAGACGTCTGTCTCGGGTCATCTGTCACTGACGGGTTCTCACGCAGACAAACTCCCACTCTCCCTTACTCTGCACCTTACCTCACCTGCCCAGTCCCTCCAATAACAACTTAAACAGCTCCACTAACAGGGCGTAACAAGCGAAACATTACCTGATCTTGCGCTCTCAGGTGGGTGTCTTTTCTGCAGCTTGCATCCTGCGCTAACCATGGTTCCTTTATTTACCCACAGATACATCCAGGCCACTCAAGGGGATGGCTGAGTTTAAAGAGAACGCTCACTACACGTTTCGGTTCACGTATGTGGCATCAACAACACAGTGGAGACCTCTTCATTGTCTGCTGTAGGAGACAGTCAAGCTTTCTTTTGTTTTACCTGTGGAAGTTGTGGACAATATGAGGAACTCAGTCGTTTTGGGCCAGCCTGGGATTCTACTTCTTCTGGTCACATGTCCTCTGCTGACTATCCTGCAGGGTGTCACCTGTAAGGCAGAGAGTGGACACTTAGGGGACAGTGATCCTGACAGGTGTATGAGACATCATTTTGTTGAGACCATCACACATCCTATCTACAAATGCAATTCAAAGGTAAGAACACAAAATTAGTATGCGGTCACTCTAGTGATCCTGATTGTATTTGTGTCATATAAATATGTTAAAAGTCCCCCCCCCCCCCCCCAAGAATATAAGAATATTTCTGCCTGTTTGTTCCAAAATGTCAAACAAAGAAGTTGGTATCCAGTAATATTCTTTGTAAAATTTAGAATGCCTTTATTCATTTATACAACAATCCATCATATCTAAACAATAACTTATGCAGTGACTGAACAATGATTCACAATTCCGTGAGGGAGTCAGTTGTGAACTCAGAACAGGCTCTGAACAATCAATTGACTACGCAAGTCTGAATCGAACCGCTAACACACAAGCGATTAAAAAGCTGCAAATCTTTTTGACTTATTAAAAAGAATGGCGTAATCATTAAAAAGAGTCAAAAGAGTTAAAATCAACAACTTGTGCTGTTGTTGTTGCGTTTAGTGTCATTTTGTTCTGCAGTGTTGTTATCGTTAACTATAATGAAAACTATTAAGAGAGTTTTCTGTAATTGAAATAAAGCTGGAAATATACAGTAAATATAATGAAAAACTTGAATGAAAAATGAAAAAATGTTGGCAACTAACTAAAATATGTTGACGTACTAAAATTACTAAAACCAAAAAAAGGCTATACAGAAATATATAAACCTAAAATTGTTAAGAAAACTGAAAATATAAAAATAAAAGCCAAACAAATCTTAACAAATACTATAATAGTATGTAAATAATAATTAAATAACAATGTTAAGAAACACTAGCATGCACAAGATGATATTTGATGACACCGCATATGGACACACATAAAGCTTTCCCGTATTGCACCAATGGCGACTTGATTTCAGATTATTGTTACACATTTTTTGTCACATATCAGTATGAAAGAGTTCTTGTGGTCTTATTTTCCAAAAAAAAAAAAAAAACCTTATTAAAATTCAAGTGAAAAGTATACAAAATTTGAGCTCCCATGTTGCTTATTGAATTACAAAAATGGTTTGGGAGGTCAGGTCTTCTTGTAAGACGATACACTCTCTACACCCACAACTTTTCTGCTAACAAGCTGCTTGAAAAAAAAAAAAAATCAAGTCTCCTGATGCTTTAGACGTTTTTACATTTAAATACTGACCCCAGGGATGTCCCTCATAATTAGAACCCAAGGCTGAGAAGAAACCTTGTTTTCATTTATTGAATCAGATAGCATGGACGGCTTGTCTAATGACCTCTACCTTTAACTACTTTGACACCTTGGCAAGGAACACTGCCTGCCTGTGCGGCCTAAAGCCTCGCCAGAAATAAGCACTCATGAGGTGCATAAAATGTCTGGAGGTGGCACAGTTCCAGGGCTCCACACAGTGCTATGCCTGAGTCATTTTTTGGTTATCGAAACAATAGAGTGCCTCAGATACATCCCCTCAAAATAAGCCATCGATAATAAACTGTGGGATGAGTTCCAGATGCTCTGATTCACCTGTACCCCAGAAGAACAGCCTCTTATGATCTGTATATCGTGAATTGAGTTTCTCAGGCACTCGCTCTTACAAACCCAGCTGGGCTGTGTTAACAAATATCCAACTTCCAATAAACTGAAGATGAGCTAGTCAGCCACCTGTGCTGGAGCTAAAAATCTTCATTCTACAAGTATTACACAAACTGTATGTTCTAATTACCAGACAAACAACCTGATTATCCAAAAGCAGTGAGTAGAAAATGGAATGGTTTATTTCAAGGATCCAAATAAAGCAGCTGAATCTCTCTAAAGTAATTAAAACAGGCACTGCATACATGATTGCTTCCAGACACGAATTAGTGAATAGGGCTTGGTAAAAAATACTGATATTCCAATTAATCATAATCTGCATCTCTATAGATTCCTAAAATCCCAAGAGCTATCCTTTATGTTGCCTGCACCGTTTTCAGTGGCACACTGCTTGTACTCAAATCAGTCACTGGTGATGGGAAGAATGGATTGTTCTCATCCGTTTACAGTCTTTATCTATGAACTTTATTCAGCAAAATTACCTAATCTTTTTTTCCAAGTCATATTGTCCATTTGATGATAGGATGTTATATTCCCTAAACATGCAATCAACATCCGATCCAGATATTCCAAATTAGGAAAATTATTATAATATACCCTAGCCAACGATAAATTATGAGAAAAATAACCTCCCGAGTCCTAAGCCAGTGACAGACACAATGAACAAATCGTTCACGAAGGACCATCAGTTATAAAGCAGCTGTCATATTTTATGTGAGTTTGCAGTCTGAATTTCAATGAAATAAGATACAACAAATGTAGTGTACCTACATTGTCCTTGGGGACTGCACTTAATATCATACAGCCTGCCTAGTATGATTCACGAACAAATATCCCTTTTAGTGAATCAAAAACAGCCAGAGCAACTAGTCAGATTCATGAACAAATGACTCTTATGAGCCAGTTCTATTTAGTGAATCAAACACATTCATTGCAACCAGTGTAGTACCACTCACAAAAAAATTGTGTGATATTGCTTTTATACAACAGTTCAATAACCAAGTTAATATTTCAAAACAAATCCAGACAATAAGAGAGATACAAACTGTGTTGTTGGACTGCATTCTTGAAACTCTATGGCCCGGTTTCACAGACAGGGCTTAGCCTAAGCCAGGATTAGGCCTTAGTTCAATTAGGATATTTAAGTAACTTTTATAAATGTACACTTGAAAAAAAAAAATATTTCTGGTGTGCATCTTGAGATAAAACAATGGCACTGACATATTTTAAGATATGTCAGTACAAGTTGCCAGACCATTTTGTATCAAACAACTAACCCATCAGGTTCTGATTGACAGACCTCGGCATGTACACAGGCCCATGTCTAAAAGCAGCACAATGGATTAAGCTCAACTCAGTCACCTTTAAAGAAGCTTATTACACATTGCATTAGTTATGAGGATGGCTGTTGCTTCCATGCAAATTTCAGCAGTGCTACACAATAGGATCCACCTGCGCAGTCACTCTGAGATAAATATAGAGGGGAAGAAGAGCTTACATCTGCTGCCCAGCTTTTGTCACCTTGCCATATTTCCTTGGATATTCATCTTCTGTGGCCACACACCTCCACTGCACCCCCCCTCTGAAATCCCCCACATCTATCCTCCGATTGTTTTACGAACATGGCCGTATGCCTACAGTTTCAGGTGACATTAATAATGACATCAGCTAAAAGCAGCAAGTCAATGCCGCTTCATTCATGGATGTCGGACCATGAGTGATGCATATCGGGTGCTTTTTGGCCTCAGACAGGCTAGTGTTCTTTATAATGGGGGTGACACTCCGCTAACACTATGCAGCTGAAAGACAACATGACATAGGAGTCCATTTACGGAGTGTTCAGGAATGTGGCGGCCCGCGGTCTGGCCAGCACCTCATATTCCGAATCAGTAGACCATTGAACTGGGTCACGTTTGTGTCTATCATTGCAGATGAGCATCACTCATTAACCTTTAATTATGAGAGAACTCTTATGTAGGACAGAGCTTTTCAAAGGGGGATTTTCTTGATGAGCGAATCTCTCTTTATCAGCCAGTGAACTCCAGCGATGTAGCCAGGTGGATCACTGACCCCTATAAATCGGTCCTGCGAAGTGCAAAGCCTTTCATCTGTCACACAACAATCCTCACAAAGCAGATGAGGCAAATTTGTGAGATTGAGGTATTTGGGGGAGTCAAGTAGCCTGAGCATCCAGGTCTGGGAGAGATCAACCACACTCCCATCACCATGCAGGTGCAAGGTCAAAGTGAGAGAGTACACAAGCTTTCTTTGTTCAACACTGCAAACTTTCTCAGGAAGCTTATCTTAGTCCTGACACAGGGTTCAAATTAGGGATGGAACAGGACTCTTGCTTTATAATAACAAAAAATATTTGTGTAGACAATGAAGGTGCTCTGCCTACTGGTGAAACTACTTAGTCAGAAAATCTTTCTGTTGATGTATTCAATTTGGGACTACAGAAAAGAAGACTGAAAATAATTTCTTTAAATGAGTTCACAGGTTTAGGTACTGGGTAGGATTAAGGGATGTAGAATATGGTCATGCAGATTAAGGCATTAATATGTGCTTTATGAGTAATAATAAACAGCCAATATCCTAGTAATATGCATACTAATAAGCAACTAGTTAATAGTGAGAATTGGACCCTAAACTAAAGTGTTACCAAAAAATGTTGTATGGCATCATCCAACTAAAATATTACAATATATACCTATATAAACATTTTACAGAAGGAGACGGACGGACAGACAGATAGATAGATAGAATATCTTAATTTTATTTCTTAGAAAACTGAATAGGGGCAATAGTCTTAAAACACAAATATTTACTTATCCAGACCATAGACTGTAAAAAAAAATATGGACGTAGTGTCTGTGACGTCACCCGTAGGTTTCTGAAGAGCATTTTTGAAGCCTAAAGCCGGCCGTTAACATCTTGGCAGCGCGTCACTTCCGTATAATGGAAAATGGGCAAGGAGGTGGGACGTGGGTGGAGCTGAGGTGACGTGACAGCAGCAGACAAACGGCTAGTGGTGACAGCAGCGGCAATCCACCTGTCACTCAATCGGCCGCGCCCTTAATTATGCAGAACTTTAAGGCTTAATATAATTTAAATAGATGAGTTATAAAAATACAAAAAAATCACCCCCCTCACAGTTGTCATGAAGGGTAAAATTAGCTGTATAGACCAAAACCACAATTTGTACCACGCTGTAAACATATTTTTTTTCTTCTGTAAAGTTGGGCATTTTAACATGGGGCTCAATGAGATTCTGCTCTCTTTTGGAGCCTGTCCCTAGCGGCCAGTCGATGAATGCAGTTTAAGGGTATACTCACAGTAGGCGCTCTGAACTGTGCCCGAGATCGTTTGACCCTCAAAGCCCGGTTCGTTTGACAAGTGTGAGCGCTTCGTTCCGTGCCCTGGCACGGTTCGTTTAGCCGTCCCTGGCCCGCTTGGAAGAGGTGGGCCAGAGCGCGGTTCGGTTGGGCTCGAGCACGGTTTGCATGCAATGTGAGCGCTAACCGTGCCTGAGCACGGAACAGCTACTACTTTTGTGTGCGCTAACGTCATCATTACGATGACAAACATCTTTATTATTACTCCGATAGTACACTTTTCAATTCATGTAATTAATTTGAGCGTATTTGGGTTTATAACGGGTCTGCTTCTCACCTTATTGATGAACAGGAATTGTAGTTTGCGAGTAAAGCTACGTGCAAGTGAAAATTGCTGCGCGGCATAAATGATAAATATAAGGCAGTATTCTTAGTGAAAGTGCATTTCTTCCTGTTTTCTTCCACACAAAAAGTTGCATCGTATATGACATAAGCGTGCTTCGGCCCGGAACGTTAAATGCAATGTGAGTGCAGGCCAGCGGGGGATTGGGGACAATCACGCTCCGTCTTGGTTCAAGGCAACCGTGCCTATTGTGAGTACACCCTAAGTCACTTCTGTATTGGCTTCAAGAGAAATGGGGGATGTTGCCACTTGATCCAGATCTGGAAATTACTCAAATCAAATTCCATACTTTTCCATAGTGCATAGGAACCTTGAGACATACAGACAGACAGATAAACAGTTAGACAGATACATACTGTACAGATAGACTGACAGACAGAAAATAGTTAGACAGTTTGGCAGACAATTAGATGTATATCTTTGATAGATATGATATATGATAGATACATGATATATGCAAGTATCGCGTTTTTTTATTTATATATGTTATATAAATTCATGCTTTGAACTTTGAACTTGTGCTAAACAGTTATAGCTAATAAAAAAAATTATATATATATATATATAGATAGATAGATAGATAGATAGACACATTAATTAATGTGTGACAAGAGAAAGACAGTGACACCCTTTTACTCAAACATGGAACTAAATGAACCTTTTTTGCTCTACAGATGGTCCTCTTGGCTCGTTGTGAGGGTCACTGCAGCCACACGTCCCGCTCAGACCCGCTGATCTCTTTCAGCTCCGTCCTGAAGCAGCCTTTCAAAAGCACGTGTTTCTGCTGCCGTCCACACACCTCCAAACTGAAGGCAGTACGTCTGCGATGCTCGGGCGGGACACGGATAACCGCTACTTACCGTTACATCCTTGCGTGCAGCTGCGAGGAGTGCAGCTGAATAAATTTGCCATGGAGAAAGACCCTCTGGCTGAAACACATTTAAAAAAAAAAAATTGAAAGTACACTTTATTACTGATGATTCAGAGCAACCATTATACGATTCATTAGCACTGCAACAAATGTTGCCAACAACCCATCAAGACTTCAAGAAGAATCACATCACATGTAAAACGGCCCATACACTCGGATTTCCAGATGTCGGCCCGCCCGTCGCACCTGCGCATGCGCTCAGCCAGTCAATTTACTTTTATTGCATTCCATTGTTTTGATCACCGCGCGTGTAAAATAGCGGATGCCGACAACAACACTGTAAATCTTGAGAGAAATTTGATGAAGCTGAGGGGGAGTCACTTTGGCGGACTGTTTTACAATATCTGAGAGATTTGAAACACAGACCAGGACAGAAGACTGGATTTTTTGCATAGACAATGCAAGTGGTAACTATAAAAGTTTGATTTATGACTAGGATAGAATTTAAATGGATAGTTCAACCAAAAAATAATAATAATAAAAAACACGTCCAAATCCGAATGACTTTATTTCTTCTGCAGAACACAAAATATTGTTTTAACTATTTTATTCAACGAAAGTCAGTGGAGTCCAAAACAACACTGGAGCCCACTGACTGTAATTGTATAGACAAAACAAAATGCATTTTGCATTCTACAGAAGAAAAACAGGTTTGGAACAACAAGAGATGGTGGTGAACTATCCCTTTAAGGTCTCTGGAATTGCCCACATGTTCCGGCACACATTTTTGCTTCATTATACCGGCTTAATATTTGAACAATGAAAAATACTCTTGTAAAAATCATATTGCCAATTTTAGACTTCGTAAATCTCCTACAGGTTTTTCCTGTGGGGTTCACAGCCATCTACCATGCCAGACTGTATGTGGAAAATGTCAGCGTTAAGTCTGTTTATTTCATCGTCAAAGTCGCGCAATGGCTCATGACACATAATAGCAGCAAGTTGTCAAGCTAATCACGTACAGTTATAATAACTATGATGTTTGCATTGTGGAATTGTACAGTAAATGACAAATACCATATATAAAAAAATGAAAGCAAATGTATTGTTCCTCAAATTTCTCAAGTCTGTGGAAATAAATTCACCCTCTACAAACTGCTGAAATTGTACCGCTGGGAAATTATGACAATTTGCTTGCTGGACAGGTTTGTACTCCACTACAAACATGACAGCTTTTTGGGCTCTGCACATGAATCTAATAAACAGTACCCTTTTGTTTTTAAAGACTGACTGGCTGCCTTGTGCTAGCTGTCTTGTTACACATACTTTGGCTCCTCGATACAATGTGACTTTGAGTGGGGCTATAATTAACTTAATGGCTAATTTGACAGCATGACAGACAGTCCACATAATAGCTGTCAGTTGAGTTCTCTGTAATTTTTATGGCTGCCCTAAGACATCTCCCTACAGGATCGGCTGCAGTCGAGGCACCTAACTAAATGACACATCATGTTGTTCTCTGACCTTCCATTAATTCTAACAGAACATTCCAGGTGTTGTACACGTGTCTGCCTTTATCTTCTCTCAAGCAAGTTATAATTCAAGCAAAACCGACAAGTGATTCAAACAGAATGGGGTTAACTACACCACCTGATTAGTATTAATTGAATACAGTCCCAATTTTGGCCAAAGAGTTTGACTTTTTCTTCTTGTGTGGTGTCCAATTGAGTGGGGAAAAAACACATTTAACCATCTAAAACACAAAAAGGTAAGTTTGTTCCTGCCAAAAATGTTGTAAAAGAGCAAGTCACAAAGATTCCATGACTAAAAGACGAAGCCCAACAGCATTGCTCTATTGTGATCATTAAATCCCCTCTGACTGCAATATCCTTTTGATCTCTCATAAGATACCAATATTTTCTCCGCTAACTTCATTAAACTGAAGCCAATATCAGCCTATGTTTTTACTACTCACTCTTCTTTGAAACAATCCTCCTTCACTGGACTGCTACTGTGCAATAAAATTCTGTAAAAACAGAAAAATAATTATTTCACCAAAAGCAAAAAAAAAAAAAAAAAACTGCATATCAAAAAAATTTGGTTGTAAAAGGATTTGCACCTCATTCAGCTATAAACATCCTATTTGAACAATGTTGTTGGAATGTTTGTCGCCAACAAAACGTTTTTTTTTTTTTATTATTATGTACATTTAATCTATGATATGATGACTAGAAGTATAGCCTAAAATAACGCCAATTTATTTCGTCGACATCTTCTTTTGCACTGTTGCACGCTATGAATAATGTGGCAACTACGCCCTCTTGTGGCCGACAGTATCAGGACCGTTTCTGTCCTTTTTTACATTCCCTTCAAAGAAATATTTAAACCAAAATGAAAATACTGTCATTATTTACTCACCTTTAAGTCGTTTTCCTTAGTCCATGGACACAAAAAGAGATACTTGTTCATGAATGTTAATGCAGGTCTTTTCTCTACAATGAAAGCATATATGGGTATCAAGGTCCAAAAATGACAACAGCACCACAGTCCACATTGAACCCTACACTATATCCCAAGTCTTAAAGAGACAGTTTACCTAAAAAATGAAAATTCTGTCATTTACTCACCCTGATGTTATTTTCAAATAGGAGGTGGCAGAATTATGAGGTCCCTGAAACGGAGGATATTGGTTTTCAACTTACAAGTAAAATAAGATCTGTGGTTGTGACAATACTTGGAGAGATTTTCATGTTTTCTTCTATAACATAATTTGAACATGAATTCAGAAACCACTGCATAGTTTAAGATGTAACCTTGCTGTGGCTGTCCAATTCATCAAGCACATACAGTAAATTCACAACCTTGAGGTAATTACATTTTACAGAATAAAACATGAAACTTTCTCCAAGTAATGGTAACCACAGACCTTTTAGTGACATTTTAACATTTCAGTGAAAGGCAGAAGAAGTGGGATATAGGACACTAATATATGTATAATATCTTAAGCCCGGTTTCACAGACAAGGCTTAAGCACAGTCCCAGACTAAAATGTATGTTTGAGCTATCTTAACTGAAAACAACTTGCTCTGACATATATAATGTCAGTGCCATTGTTTTGTCTCAAGATGCACATCAGTAATGTTTTCTTCTAAGGCACATTTATAAAAGCAACTTAAAAGTCCTAATTAAATTATGGCCTACTCCTGGCTCAATCTAAGCTCTGTCTGTGAAACCAGGCCTAGTCTTTTATATATAGTGTGCCCCCCAGCCCTAAAGAGGACAGAGAGACGTGCTTGTGTTAGGTATTGGTAACTTGCTTACTCAAATAAGATCAACAATGGATTTGGATTAGATGTTCATTATAGACATTATAATGTATGGCCTGACCGGCTCATCCTGTAGTGAGTGAGCTTTAAAGAAGATATATGTCTCACAGCCCAAAGCAATGTGAGTACAGGCACGACCTACATGACTACATCCACCAGATGGCAGCAAACTCTATCAGATACAGTGCATGCAAAACAACACTTTAAAAAAAAAAACATTAGGGTACACAACAAAATAACAAACCAAGTAGGCTAATATACACTTTCAAGAAAATTAAAATTGTTTTTATATATATATATATATATATATATATATATATATATATATATATATATATATATATATATATATATATATATATAGGTTTTAAAGATAAAAAAGTATACAGGACACCTGGCGGAGTTGGCAAACGTCTACACCTGTGGTTACTCTGCTAGGACACCTAAACTGCATCATTAATTTAGAAGTAAATTGAAATGGAAATGTCATTGCTCACAATAACAGAGTTTCAGTACATTCACTGCATTTTATACAACATAGCCCGGAACCCGAGCCTCTTGAACCCTTCGAAGGAGCCTAAAATATTAATAAGTGTTCAAGTAAATCTGTAAAGTGTCTCATAACATATCCCTAATGATGTGATCTGGAAGTCTTGTCAATACTACGCTGAACCGCTGAACCCATTTGTCAGACCACTCATCCGGGTAAATGCTAACCAAGGCTACTTTCATTGTAGTGAATATTACCTCAGAGGACGTCAGTATATTAATATTAATTTAATAGCTATTGTTTCAGCGTTCACATTGTTGCTAGGTAGATTTGTTTGCACACTGTAAATGGCCATTTGTATCTTAGCGGATAGACAAAGTTCTATAAAAAAGGATTTAATATCAAGTAACGTTAACTTACATTTCAGGTTAAAAAAAATAGCCATCTTATTCGCATACTTTTCTGCCAATGGAAACAAAACCAAAGCCGCTTGTTTTACTGGACACAGAACAACACACGGAATGAAATACAATATAGTGGAGCGGAGCGACAGAGCTTTTCTTTCCCAATCGGCTTCAGATCCACCCCGGGTTTTCCATTTTTCTCTGTTCTCTGAAATCTACTGAGAGAAACACCGCGCTGAGCGACACCGGCACCGCCACGTCGAGAAATTCAACAGCCCGCTTCTAACCGCAAAAATCCCGCTTCTGCTGACTCCAGGTGAACTCACCCTCAGCCAAAAACTGTAAGGCCGGGTTCACACCGCAAGCGGCAGCAGCGCGTTAGCGTGAACTGCAGCTGCAGAGACGCGCGAGTATTCACACTGGAAGCGTTTGTACAGCGTCACAGCAGCGGCTCAAAGCTGCATATAAAGTGAGCATTTCTTTACAAAGACAGCTATAAATTTGTTTTTATAATTGGTCGTTGTTAAACTTGATAGCCTTGAAAGTTTGTTAACATGCAAGGTGTAAGTTACAACACTCACATATATAAACGTAAAATAAATAAAAATAAATAAATAAAAGCCTCGTGTCATCCATTGCTGCACACGAATGAAGTAAGCTTTGTGTTTTACATCATATAACGCATGAACATGTTTACAAGACTGTAAACTCGGCGAAAAAGACAGCAAACTCAGGTTTGAATTGTTTTGAATGGGATAAAGTGTAACGCGCAATACGGCGAAATAAGTCCCGCCTTCAAAATAAGAGCCAATCGCCGACTGGTATAGTCATCGCGTCACTGCAGCGGCCGCTAGAAGCTCTGGTTTGTATAGAAACAGTCAGACGCGCATTTAGGTCTGCGCATGCGCATTAGCTTGACCCAGCCTAAAAAATAGTTTTTTTGTCATGATTCGAGCGTTTGGAAAAAAAATTATGAGACAGTTGTTTTCAGATTTCATTGGTGATTTCAAATATGAAATTTAATCGAAAGCTTGGCAAACAGCTTTAGAGAATTTGATGTTTCCCCATTCAAAGAGATAGGAGCTGCATGGATGCCCAGGATGCCCAAGAGTCGTTTCAAAGATGGCCGAAATGCCTTGTCTTAAAGGGACTTTGGTTTTACTGCGCCACTGCCTGAGCGCTGCGATGGATAGACTTGCCGTGTTTCAGTAGTAAAAATAAATAAATAAACTGTATAAAGCTCCTAGATCACTTATAATTTTCCACAGCTCATGCTGGCTGGAGTTTTTTGTCTACAAATTTATTTTTGCAGTGTTTCCTCAGCAGAACAATCCAAAAACGCATTAATAACAGTAATCCACACAATCCACCTAGTTTCCGAAGTGCAGAGGGAATATTATTTAATGTTTTTTTTTCAGGTGTGGTACTGTATGTTCGAGTTCAGGCATCTTTACACAGCCGAATTAAGGCTGCTCTAAAGCGGCTCTGTCTCTGCTCTGAATTTTGTGTAAAGATGCCTTTACTGTTTAATGATGCTTCTTGGGCGAACGTGCGCTATGTCAAAAACTGTTCTGGTTTACAATAGCCTACTGTAATTTGCTGAGAGATAAGCAGATGTATGTGCGTGAGAAAATATAATGTGTTGTGTAAATAAATAAAACAGCGCATGAGAAACAGTTCCAGTCTCCATCAGATTTTTGGAGCTCCATCAGATAAGGCATTACACCCAAGAACATTACTGTCACCAAAGTCCATTTAAGACAAGTCAATTCACTCGGCGGCTATCTTTGAAACACCTCTCGGGCATTCAAGTGCATCTCCTATCTCTTTAAAAAAGTAACATTAATGCACATATTTTGCCTTTAATATATGAATTGTGTGGTAACCGTTTTATAAAAGCAATAAGCTCCGTGGTTTACAGTGTTTACAGTGGTTTACATTGACTTTAGAACAGTTTGGGGGTTTTTTTGTCACTGCACTTCACACTCCACTTCACACTTTAGGCACTCCACTCCACTTCCTAACAACCCCCTTAGCTGTTCTAAATTCACTGTAAACCACTGATTCTTGGGCCTTATGGCTTTAATATTATTTAAATAATAATATTCTATAATTTGTTAAAAAAAAAAAAAAAAAAAAAAAATATATATATATATATATATATATATATATATATATATATATATATATATATATATATATATATATATTACAATACTTTTATACATTCTTTTATTGCAATTGTAGAACCAAATATTCATATATTTACAGGGATTGATGGTGTTATTTTATAAATATTTATTTGCACAATAATTTTGTACTGTAAAAATGTCAACATGCTCCTGTTCCCACTCAGGTGAATGCGATTTTACCAAATACAATATGATCCTGGATCAACATCTTTGATGATCCTGCAACAACATTCCAATCAACCAATCAGATTTGAGGGACAAGTCTACAGTTTATGTCATGTTTAGGCTTACAACTAGGGTTAGGTGATTTTTTAGATCACTGTTATTCACCTATCATTTATCTCTGATTTTAGTGATATGTGTAGAGTTAAAGGATTAATTCATTTTCAAATTTAAATTTCCTGATAATTTACTCACCCCCATGTCATCCAAGATGTTCTTGTCTTTCTTTCTTCAGTCGAAAAGAAATTAAGGTTTTTGATGAAAACATTCCAGGATTATTATCCTTATAGTGGACTTCAATGGTCTCTAAACGGTTGAAGGTCAAATTACAGTTTCATTGCAGTTTTAAAGGGTTTTAAACAATACCAGAGGAGGAATAAGGGTCTTATCTAGCAAAACCATTGGTAATTTTCGAAAAAAATACAACTGTATATGCTTTATAAACACAAGTGATCGCCTTGCAAGTGCTTCCACCATTCCGCTTTCCGTATTCTTCAAAAAGCTCACACTGTATGTCCTACGCCTTCCCTATTGTACTTACGGAAAAAACGGAACTGGCGCCACATTCGTTCCGTAAGTTGAATAGGGAAGGCGTAGGACAGACAGCGTAAGCTTTTTGAAGAATACAGAAAGTGGAGGCATGTGCAAGGCGATCACTTGTGTTTATAAAGCATATACAGTTATATTTTTTTCTAAAATTACCAATGGTTTTGCTAGATAAGACCCTTATTCCTCGTCTGGTATTGTTTAAAACCCTTTAAAACTGCAATGAAACTGTAATTTGACCTTCAACCGTTTGGAGGCCATTGAAGTCAACTACATGAACATCTTGGATGACATGGGGGTGAGTAAATTATCAGGAATTTTTATTTGAAAGTGGACTAATTCTTTAAGTTTAGGGGCAGGGATAGGACTACATTTTCGGACAGGAACGTTGTTCCAGGATCAACAAAATATGTTGATCCAGGAACATGTTTTGGCAAAATTACGGTGACCTTCGAACTAATTACATATGTAGAAGGGCGCTTCGGTGCATTTACCCCAGTGCTCTTCCAATCTGTCATTCCCACTGATAGGAGGCGGGGGCGGGGCTCAGAATGCTTTGAACACAGATGCGGAGCGGCTCTTCTGCTCTGAGCGCCAGTGAGACGAACAGCACCATGACCGCGAACGCATACGACGTGATTGTGATTGGCGGAGGCATCTCAGGTTAGTGTCATCGAAATAGCGCATAAAACTTCATATAATCTCATTGCAATTAACGGGCTCTTAAAGAAACTTTGTATGAATGAAGATTACTGGCTGATGATAGTAATGCACAGTTCTGATCATCGTTATTGAGTAATAGGCGCGCGACTGACCCGTGCTGAACGACTATTCCATTTCCTAAGACGCTTAGACGCCTTATAACAACACTGTATTACAGCTGCGTTTAAAAACAATCATGCATATTAACGTTTTAAATAGGACACTGTTAGTTCTGCTGACTTAAAGTGGATTTGTTCCCGATGTCACCTGAGCTTGCTCTTTCACTTCCGTGACATGATTAGCTATTTCATATTCATAACGCCAGAGGCAGAGACCGTTAAGTGTCATGCAACAGTGTATCTGTGTGTTTGCTATATAACATGCCAGTGAACTTTTTTTAAACTCAACATCAAGATTTTAGTTTTAAATCACGTCTACCTTCACTGGTTTGTTTATTTAAAAAGGTCCTGCAACATGACAGATACATTTTTGAAAAGGATAAATAATCTATTATTTGTACCGTAATGCACACTGCATGTATAATAGTGATAGAAAAATGTAACTTTTATTAATAATTTTAGATGAATTGTGTCAAACTACATAACATTAGACACCCAGTTTTCAGTGTCAACTACCCATCCTTATTACATGGCTTTCTGGAATACTTGAGTCTGATTGGTCAGTCACTGCATTCATTAAATATTTCTGAATAATGACCAGCAATGTTGTAGAACTGTTCACTCATCCATGTGTGAGAATAATTTTAACAGAATAACTCAAATCAATATTAAATGTCCATATATTTACTTTAGTAATAATAGTCGTTAGATGCAACAGGTTCTCAAAATATAGGCATTTTTACACTTGAAATTATTAAGCTAAGAACATATTTAACACTAGTTTTTTGTTTGTTTCATACTGCTGATTGGTAGTTTACATGTCTTGTTGTATGACATTGTGTCTAACGTCCTTACAACCTCTGAAGGGTCATATGGCTGAGCCTATCCTGGTATCCATGACATTGTATACTCAGTTTAAAACTATTTTATTATTTCATAATTATTATGCAAGCAGATTTTATTGCCTCATATAAGATTAAATATATAAAAAAATATGTTCTTTAAAAAAATATTTTTTGCACACTGCAAGACCATTTAAAATTAACTAGAGAATGCAAAAAAATTTGTTTAAAACTGTCAAAAAGAATATGGTGGACCTAAAACATACACTTTCCCTTGTATATTAATATAAATTTAAATCTAAACAGACTCTAAAGAAAATTCCTTAAACATGCGTCAGCTATCCAGACACACTGCAGTACTCGCATGCACATACTTGCAATGCCTTGGTGCAGGGCTTCATAGCGTATAGTGTTAACCCTTTCAAAATTGGAAGTGTGAAACGTTGTTTTGAAGTATTTTTATGCAGCTCAGGTTTAAATAAGACGTTAACTCTGGAATAAGTGTAGAGTGAAAAGCCTAAACCTGTCTAACACTTTGGTATCACAAAAAAAAAACCCCAGTGATAAGAATAATGTGCATTGGCTCTAGTGGAGATATCAGTGTTTTAACACAAGTTTATTTTACAGAGATTGTAGAGAGATTTATTAATATATTGCACTACAATAGGATGCAGAATTGATTAGAAAATACTACGTGATAGTATTCTTTTTTAGTCAGTCCTAGCGTGTGTTGGGTGACCTATTTTGTGTAGAGTGGTGTGAAAGCATAGCACAGTGTCCTTACAGTTATAACCTAACAGGAAATTCCTTTCCTGTCGTGTAAACTGACTTGTTCCCACAGTGAATATGCATTATAATATATAGACTTGACCATTTAAACCCAACTCAGAGGGAGTCCACACTGAAGGAAATATTGCTTGTGCTAGAGCGACATTCTTGGAAATAGAATCGAGCAAAACAGGGTCAAGATGTCCTTCTGATAACCTGCTGGAAACATTATTTCTCCTCATACAGGCGGTTTTGTAATTGATTTAGTATATGCAAGAGGACCACAGACTCAAGTCAGATGTTTTAGTCTATGTTGTTAAATCTGATTTGAAGGATATTAAAGTTTCTGTTTGCAAAGTGGTGTACAGTTTACTAACTCAGGATGACCACTTTATTTTGTTACATGGAAGTAAGCTATTTTCTGTGAATATGCAAGACTTCTGATTAAGGTAATTTTTTTTTTAGATAAAACTAGAAGAATAACAAGTGCAGTAAACAATAAAAATATTTGTGGTACAAATCAGTGTTTATGATTACGATGATAAATTAAAAAAAAATTATAACAAATTCCAGTTTTTGTACAGCTGAAATAACTGAAAGCCTCACACATTTAAGCTGCAAATGGACACACCCGCTCTTACTTAAAAAAAAAAACTGTCTAACTTTGTTTAAAAAAACAGAGGTGTGCCACTGGTGTGCCAGTCATACTACTTTGCTTGAAAAAAGTTAATGAATGTAATCAGTCACTATTATGCAACACATGGTGCACCATGGACCCAGTATCACCCAATCCATTGCTATAAAACCTTTTATCAGCATCAGAACTTTGATTCTCTGCCAAGTTTCTAGCAGTCAATGCTAAACAGACTGCACTTTTGAGTCTATAAAACATTTGTCATTCGTGCATGTGTGCAATATTGCACGTCATCCGTAGCGTGAGGCTAGTTACACATTCAAGGTCAAAATTTGCAGTGCAATTCCTGCAGTGGCATACGTTATGTTTCATGATATGCATGATCTGATTTGTACAGTATTGCACTTTTTTTCATTGCAATTTAGGATCCAGGACTGAGTGAATTTGGCACATGGAGTATAAAGAGACAAAAGATGGTTGGATACATTGGTTGTTGAATAATATGCAGATGTTTTTCACCTGTTGGCCTTTGAAGGAAATCAGAGTTTCTTATTCTAACCAAACCTCAAAATGGGTTGCTTTAGGGACATTTTAATAACGACCCAGCACTCCCTGTAAATCCAATTACTGTTTGCAAAGCCACTGGAGGTGCTCAAGGAGACAGCACTTTGGCAGAAGTGGTAAACAAAACTGACAACTCATTTTTATGCTCCCCAGGATCCTAGAACATGTGACAGCAAATGTGTATTTGTGTCTGTTGTCTAGTGCCACAGGGGCTGTGCTTGACATAGAGGAGAGACAACTGAAGCCTTTCAGCTAAACAATGGAAATGACACATTTAAACCTGTGACTTTATTGTTTCATGTCAGCAACTGAAGTAAATTGTCACTCTTGTACAGTTTACATTTATTCCTTATTTATTATTTAAATGTGAAATGTGTGTCATTTCCTGTAGCTGAAAGAGTAAAGCATGGCGCTAGGAACGCCAAGGTCATGGGTTTGATTCCCAGGGAATGTATGCTCTGATAAAATGTATAACTTAAATGCAATGTTCAAATCGTTTTGGATAAAAGCATTTCCTAAATTCTTAAATGTAAAATGTAATTTCCGTACCACTAGTGTCAAACAGAATTGGGTAATTAATAGGGGTGTAACAATATATCGTGTCACAATATATCGCAATACAAAAATGCAGCAATATGTGTCGTGGATAGTGACAATATGTTTTGTGTATAGTTCACCCAAAATGAAATTACTTTGTGAGAAAAAATTCAACTTTACAGAATTTTAGTGTCAGTACTACATTAAACTACTATATATAATGCTGAATATAATGTATAATAATGCAATGGGGGATATTTGTGGTTCCTGATAATGCCAAATGTCTTGTGTTACAAGTAAAAAGTGGCCTACATTATTTCAAATATACGTAGTCAAGGACATAGTGCACTATTTTTCTGCATTTTCAGCTTCAGAATCATGAATATTTTTATTCTGGTATCAATATTTTCCTGTGCATTGAGTTACTAGCACCAAGTCTAAGCCTATTCATTTCCACCCCCAATGTAATACAAAATTTATTTTATTATTAACAATAGTTAATTTTTTGTTAACCTTTTACCATGTCTTGAAGTATCACAGTAATATCGTATCATGAGTTCAGTATCGTGACATGAGGGTATCGTTACATCCCTAATAATAAACTATATTTTCTAAAATATAGGTGGCACTTTCCTGTGGAAAAGGTCATGATAATAGGATGTTTTAGGATGATAATATGATTCCTTTGCTGTCATGATAATAGAATGTTTTAGATGGTTGCTAGGATGTTGCCATTTGGTTGTTAAGGTGTTCTGGTTGCTAGGGTGTTGCCAGGTGGATAATTTCTTGCCCGAAACAAAAGAGCCCATGTCTCTGTTACATTTGGTCTCTAAAGGAGAGTCTCAAACCATATTTAATTTAAGTTTATTGGATTTTTTGGCCATTTTAAAATAAAAATCGCAAATCAGTCAAAAACTGCTACGAAAAGTCATAGCGCACCTCTCTTCAAGTCCGTTGCATAAATTGTGAGGAGCGAGTAACATTGCAAAGTTTGCTTACATTTTGGGGTTTGTTCTAATTTTTCCCTCTCACTGTCATTGGTCGGAAAAACAAAAGCCACTTTTCCGCTTCATCCGGCCAAACCATTCTCATTGCTTAACCGTCCCTTTATATTTAAATTTCCACTGTGGGGCTGATAACATAGCTCTTTAGAATGTAATACAAATGTGTCAATCATTGCCTTGGCAATGCAAGAGTTTACAGATGGTATGAGATGTAAATAGCGACCACTTTATGGAGGATGATCAGATATTTCTATTATTAACTTATGTTTACTTCAGTTAAATAGCCCGCCTGTCCAGCTACAGAGAAACTGGTAACCATGCAACAGACATGTGACCAATCCTGAGTGGCGATGTCACTTCACGCATTCTACCAGTGGTTTGTGATCGTGCCTTGCCGAACCAAGCTATAACTGGAACCGTTCCTTACTATTCTTAGAACAATTCAGCCCGACGATGGAAAAGTGCCTAAATAGTCCAGCCCCCAAGCTCCTACCATTGGTTGAGCCAGTTCAGTTTTAATGTGTTGGAATGATTCTGTGATAACACCACAGAGATTATACTAAATGTGCATATCAAACTGAGAAAGTAAAAAAAATTTTTATATAATTTCTTTACCTTTATGTGCTTACATGTACAAATAGCTGTCAGAAATAGTTTGACAATTGAACAGACTGAGAAGTGTTTGAAATAACAAAAGCATTAGGGAGTTGTTTTGCTCAGAGCTCTAGTAGGTCTCAGCAGCAGCTCTCATGGGGTGTACAAGTGAAAGGCAGGAATTCCACATCTAATTGCCGAGGCTGTTGACACTGACGCTTCCTGGTGAGTGCCCTGCTCTTGCTAAAGAACTTCGGCATTCCTACTTTGGAAGTCAGCCAGAAAATACAGGAAACATGTAGAATCACAGGCCATTTTTATGGTGTGTCAGAATAGGCCACTTTAACAGTGTGTGTTTTATACTTATTGATACATATTGCATATACCTGTTTAAGTGTGTTTTTGTAATGATGGATTTGCAAAGATGTATACTACCATTCAAAACTTCATTAAATTGTTCAATCATTTAAGGCCTTTAAGCACAGAAAAAGGTATTATATTTTATTTAGCAAGCATGTAAGCACTTAGATCATAGATGGAAAAGACCATTTACAGCCAATACAGGCAATTTAGTAAGGAAAAACATGGTTTTTAAAGGTTTTTTGACGGTTATAGCGCCACCTATTGCCCAATCCCCATCACTTTTTTGGGGTGTCCTCAGAGTGTGCCCATACATATGCGTGTTAATTTTGGTGAAAATATCTCATTTTATTTTGAAGTTATAGATACTTATACATATATATGAGAGAATAATAATGACCCATGAGCGACTTTGATTTGATTTTTTTGCCACTTCCTATCAAAATTTTGACATTTGGGCAGTGACATCTAGTTAACCAACTTAGGTTCTATGTTTCCTATGCTGGTTTCGTCTCGATCGGACTAACGGTTTCGAAGATATTTTTTTAAGTGCTAAATCACAATGTTGCACAAACCATAAGCCAAAACTGGGCAAGTCTGGTATCGTTGTGATCGGCCTCCATTAACCTTGTCTAATAGGTGCTCAAACTTAATTGGCCGACGGCGGCCATGTTTTTTGAGATACGCCAATGTCCTCATAGACTGTCATGCACCCTTGGGCCAAGACACTGCATGCCAAATTTCAAGTTGATCGGACTAACGGTTGCATAGTTATGGCTGTTTTCATGTTTTTTTCAAGTTATAGGCCACCTAGTGTCCAATGGACACAATTTTTTTATCATAACCAAAGATTGAGCCCCTACACATGTGTACCGAGTTTGGTGCAAATATCTGATTTCGTTCTTGAGTTATAGCCATTTTAGTAAAAGTGGCTCCACCCTCATCGTATGTTTTGGCGCCCCTTTTGCGACCATGAATCAAAATTTAAACTTTGTTTGATAATTATTGATATTCAGACTCCAGAGAACATTTCTGCACCTGTTTGTTTCCGATCGGGTGAAAAACCTAGGACTAGCAGACACAAAAGTAGGTTTTGGACAAAATTCAAAATGGCAGAAACTTTTCTCAGTCGGAAATAAAATCGGAGATGTAAGTTTTGTTCGTCTTGAGCCAAGGATTACAATGATATAGGACACTTGAGACACTATGACAAACGGTCTATGAGTTATTAGCGATTTTGAACTTTTGATTGCTGTAGCGCCACCTATTGGCCGATTGGGGTCATACTCTGTCAACCTTTCCCCAAATTGAGACCTATCATCTGGCTGAGTTTCAAGTCTCTAGGCCTTACAGTTTTGTCTGCACTATTCGTTTTACGGTGGGAAAAAAAAAATCCTTACAATTGACCCTTCGCAAAGACCCGCCCCCTTAGTTACTGTTGCTTCGTCCGACAAGCCATGGTGCTGTCAAGCCACACAGAGGGGAAAAAATACATCGCGGAGCAAAGAGGACACTGAACCGATCATCTCTTCCTACTAGTTAATTTATAGCATCAAATAAACATGAATGAACATCAGAAGGAATGTTGTTTAAAACGCGGAAAGACGTCAGTATGCACCATTTATCAAGTTCAAGTCTACCGAGGTTAATCTTCTAACTCCTGATATAAATAAAGAAAACAATGTTTATTCCAGTAATAAATGCAGCTGTGGCTGTCTGAAGATCAATGTAAACACAATTGCAAACATTGATTTTTAGAGCTCAACACATTTTGATGCATTTATAATCAGTGCTTTGATAGTGGTAAAACAAACATCTGAACATGGAAAAATATGTCTGCATAATGCTTTTAGACTGCTAGGGAAATACTCTGATGCCTTTTTGCCGTGTCCTCTTAGCTTGTGTAAACAAACGTCATTGGGGTTTTTTTTTCCCCAACTGAGCCATGCCGAGCCTGACTCCAGCTTGACTGGCTTCGTTATGCAACTTAAGATAATACTGCTCTGTTCCTCTCTTAGACGAACAACTGTCCTTGGGGTTGCCAGGAGAACATGCCATTTCGCTGATCTCTTTGTAATTGCTTTTCAATAATGCATCCAAACGTCAATGTTGTGGCATATTGGAGAAAGCAATTGCTTGTAGAAGAGCATGAAGCATCATGAACTGTGCTCGCAGTCACGTACATGTTTTTTTTTTTTTTTTTCAAGTGATTCTTTGCCACATTAAATTCAAGAAAACCTGCTTTTGTTTTTATTGGATTGTCTTGGTGCATATTTAAACTATATAAATGGATTGAGCATGCTTTAAAAAGGACAGAAAAATGGATTGCATGGTCCAAGCATGTTACAGCTGTACAGCTGGGGATCATTTCAAATCACTTTGTTATTATAATACTGCTAATTTATCCCATTTTAAGGCTATTTAGATTTGTGCTGGACAACGATACAAAAATACTGATTAAAAAATTTGTTTTATGCAGTGTATGATATTTTCAAGTATCTCTGTAATGCTGTTAAAGGCACAATATATAAGATTTTTGGATTAAAATATCCAATAAACCACTAGAGCAGTGTTAGATATTTTGTTGACTTGTGTACTCATATTATCTTAGATGTTTCCAAGAATGTTTAAATCCAGAGAAATAAGCAATTTTAACCAGCCTATCGATGATATCATAACCTGCGATATTTCCAAAGACACTTTAATATATTACATGTTTTATTAGACAAGGGAACAACTGCTTGGATACATTTATAGACAGAAAACTAATCATTGTTATATAGTTCAACACTGTTAGTCTTAACAGTGATACAGCAATTTTCTCCATCATACAATATGTTTTAAAATTAATTGCATGCCATTTATCAACACACGCCATCCAGCATTTATTAATATGATATTCTAATATCAATCTATCTTACAGTGTGCAACAAGTGTCTCATAGCAGCCGCCGAGTGAACGCACAGAGTAATGTTATAACATCATTTTCAATACACTCAAATGTATCTAATATGATAAAGCAGCGCTGCATTACCCCACATACGCTTGACCGGAAGAAGCGACTGCGGCATAATAAAAGTTCCGCTGCTCTCAAGCCGTTTGTCGCACTCGTCTCTCATTAGCAATCGCTCCAGAGGCCTCGTTCCACTCCCCCATCATCACTCAGCCCTGCTCTGCTTCATACTACAGTAAATTAATAATCTCATCCATGAACATGATTTCTGCCCGAGTCCTGTCCCAATTCTTTTCCACCGGCTATGAGGTAAAGACAACATCTCCCATGATTCCGTGCTTAATCTCGGCATCATCAAGCTATGCCTTTTTTTTTGAATAGGCGACCTCTAGCGGCGAAAAACTACTTATTGTGCCTTTAAAGTATCCTTGTAGGGTCAGTCATTGAGTTGTACATTTCTTTATTTTTATTTAATTAGGGATGCACAATATAGCAGTACAATACTGGTTATCAGACAGTATTACAGATTTTTAAATAAAGAATTATTAAAAAACACTAATTTTAATAAAGATGTTAAATATAATTTTTAGCTCATCTAAGGATGTTTATTCTTTATTATAATTATCATTTTCATGCTGTACATTATAATGTTGGGATGCCAAAATTCACTTTAGCTTTAATTTATTTTGACAAGATAGTACAAGAGTTTCCATATTGAACATTTATTGTTACTGGAATAACATGAACATATTTATCTGTTTATCAGTATTGGATAGAATTGTTATATCAGTCCATTCCTACCTTTTTTCCCCTTAAAGTACTGGTTACTTTTGTCTTGTGGGATAATTGATGAATGAGCTGCTTGCTCAAGCTGACATTAGCATTTTAAGTGAGAAATTCCTTGAGGGATGAACCACAGACTTAAAGGTGGCCCGTGTCACCTCCAATTTACGGCTTGGTCAGTGTTAATGTGTTGCGATAATGTGATTGTGCAATTACCACCACAGCTGACAGACATAGCCTCTTAAATGTGATTCTTCTTGGTCTGTAATATCAGGTTTAATCAGGGGTGGTTAGAGTGCAAACAAAGCAATTAGGTTTAGATTGTGGTATTAATACAGGGCGTTTTGTAATCTGATATAGTTTTAGACCTGACCTTTCAAACTGAGTTGTAAACTAATCCCGGCCTGTTTTGGAAAAGACATCTTGATGCTTATACAGTTACAGGTTAATTGTTATAACTATTAATGTGACATTGATGCAAATTCTCTTGCCAATTTTACGAACATAAATGCACAGTAAATAACACAAATATGTCAGATTTTCTTATTACTTGTTTGCATTGCCCATGAATGTTGCATGTATGCACTTAGGTTACATATTTAGTCCTAGATTTAAATATGGATTCAAATTTTATAATTAAACATTTTGTAAATAAATAAAACAATAACATTTGGCCTTAAAATTAGTTTTAGTGCTCATTTTAGTTAAGTGTGGATGGTTTGGTGGTCAATAGCAGCATCTCATATTTGTGCAATAGGTGAAGAGTGTCACCCTATTCTTACAGAACAAATTGATGTGCTGCATAAGATCCAGATCAGGCCTATAAACTGATATGTGTGATTTACTGTCTTAACCTTTAGTTTGTTGTCTTATTGAAAACCCTAACCTTGTTATGTCATGTCATTTAGAGCAAGAGTGCACAGCAGATTCTTGTTCCCAGTGAATACAGGGAGGTAATTGGTGTAGATTTACCTTTGCTAAGCGACTGCATCTTTATATGTACTGTTGCCTTGGAAACCCAATCCACCCTCAGACTCTTGTTTCCCCGTAAATGGCCCCCTGAACTGGTGCCAACAAAGGAAGTGAATCCTAAATATGTTGTTTTATCATAATCAGCGAGGTCTCTTGAACAAGGTCAGAGGAAGTTTTTCGAACAAAGCCTAACACAGTTGCATGTTGTTCCCTAGATCCTCAATTATAGCACAAAAAAATTAAGCACTGCTTGTAAAATATCACCATTAGAATAGATATATTTCTCCTACCGGAGCTTGTTATTACTTGCAACATTTCCCATATCCACAGAAGATCATCTGGGTGTTTAAATGTATTTATTAAAAAAAAAAGTTAATTCAAATGTATAAATTTCACTCTGTTTTGATTTTGACATCGTATTGTTTAGTTTAGATGCAACATTTTAAGATGAAGAAATTAAATGGATGGGAAAATACAAAATGGAATGGGTGGAAAAGCAAAGAATGGAAGAAAAGAGAGAGCGTAGCTAGTTTTCCAGTCAGAGACAAGCTCTTTGATCTCCCAGAATTCTCTTCAAAGAAAGTTTGACCTTTTCTTCAGTGGTTTGACAGTCCCATTGAGGTCATTTCTCCCGTTCTGTGGTGGATGTTATTCTGTTGCATGCTTTGAATTAGTTTTGCTTTATGTGGCTTTGTAAAGCCAGGATGTACATCAAAGTTCAGTTTTATTAAGAGGCATTTATAATAAAATAGTAGCTAGGTACTGTATTTCCCAAAAGTGATGTCTGGCCTAGGAAAATTATCATCTTCACTCTTTATTTAAATATTATTTGTTAAAATTGTTGTAAGCATATTACAGTAGTTGTGCTTGGAGTCAATTGTTTTATTTGTGATAACACAATGAACCATGCCAAATTGTGCAGGCTGTCATACAAAGAAATTATAAACGCATGCAAAAACAAGAGAGAACAATGAAATATTAATAACTGGTTATGTTGTAGTAAATGTATGCTATTACCTGTAAGTTTTTTTTTTTTTTTTTTTTTTTTTTTTTTTGCATAGTAAAGTAAAATCTGTAGCTGTAGTTTGCCTTTTTTGCCAAATAATTTTGTCAGTTAAATACTATAACCAAGTTTAGTGTTTTGTTCTACGCTTATATTTAAAATAATTAAAACATATAAAATATTTCCCCCATTTTTTGATGGCTTAATCGAAATTGTAGGGTCATTAAAAACAAACATTTCCTCCAGACATCACTTTTGGCCCCTACTTATGTAATTTCTGTCATTGTAGACTCGTTCATTATTTCTGTATTATTTGGCATCAAAGCTAGTCTTTGGTATTTATTAGTTCTTGGCTTATTTCACAGAAGACTGTGTTTCAGTAGCAGTATCGTGATTGAAGGGATGATCTTTTAAGCTTATTTGGCTTGGCGAATTTTAACAAGATTGACCGCTCAAAGTTAATTGTGTGTATTTCCACTGTATTTTTGACCAAAATTTGTTCTTTTTGCTTATACAGTCAAACCAAAATGTATTCAGACACCCTTTCACCATTCCATTTATTAGTGAAGTTAATAAATGTAATTTCGGGAGGAGTACGCCCATCTAATCTTCCAATTAATACCGAGGTATAAAACCAGCATCTTACCTCTTCCTGTTGTTAGTTCTTTTGGCATCCCTCCCCTTCTCCTCCTTTTGTACTTATTTTTGCCTGTTATAGGGGGGCAATCGGAGCTCGAGTAGGATATTCTTTCCGAGCCCCTCTATAGCAGACAGCAAGCCAAATCTGTTTACCACTTACGCTAAGATTATATGGGCACACAAACTCGTGAAATACAGTTTATTCACTATAGTTTAAAAAATGATAAGATCTCAGAGTTAAACTGTTAGAAAAAAATAATCTTAATTATGTCAAATAACACTTAAGCAAAACATGGTCTGATCAAAGTGTCTGAATAATTTTTGGTTCCAAATTTTTATCAGTTTTACTGGTAGTCCACTGTATGAACAATTTTTGGGAATAATATGTCATAGTTTACTTTATTTTGCTATCCTCACTTACATAAATGAACTCGAGTGTTCTGCACCTATGAGTAAAAAATATAAAAAATGTCTGAGTAACTGCAACTTGATAATCAGTCTAAAAGTATAGTTCATCCAAAAATTGTAATTCTTCTATCATTTACTCACTTTCATGTGATCTGGCAGTTGTCATTTTTTCATCATACTTGTGCAAAAGGTGATGGTGTTCATGAAGACTATAGAAAAACCATTGATTTGTGTTATTTAAGAAGTTTGCACAGTGTGTAAACAATGAACAGAAGACGTGATGAAGTGAAGGCTGGAAGTTGGGCTTGAAGAATAAGGGTGGAGGAGTACTAGAATGCCAAAAGTACTTGAATCAATATATAAACTGGCAGGATGTCCAACTCTGAGACAGTTGAATGACTGATACATTTGCACAGATGTGAGCCCCCACTGAGAGAAAAAACATGACCAAAAAACATGTAACCAAATGCATGTGTACAAAGACCAACAATTCCAATATTTAGCAGACACAACACAAGAATGTGCCCTGTGAGAAAGGCTACAATTGTGAGCTAATGAAAGTCAAACTAACTTTCTTGAGCTTGACCACACTGGGATGTTTATTGTGCTTTTACCCTTAACGTCTCCAGTATTTATTGTAAACATGTTGTTTTTAGCAAACCGCGAGCTTCATTTTTGTATTCACTTGTGTGTGTTTACTTGGCAGTGGCTGAGTTCAGTCAGTGTGGTCCCTTCAGTGCTGCACTCGAATGACAAAGACCACAGCTACTATTGTGTTTCTGCCAACTTCAAGTGTTTTTCCATCTTTTCCTGACCATTTTAAGTCCCTGAAAGAAGAAAATACATGCTTGTGAGCCAGCCTTCTCAAACGTGTGAGACCGATCTTTCTCTCACAAGAGCTATTTATGTTAAAAGAATATTTTCAGTTCAGCCAAGCAGTTACAAACAGAAAAAAACACCACATATGGATCATATAATATTTTATACACATCACAGAGCTTTCGGATCTGTGTGTTTATGAGTGTGTATGACTTTGTTTGCACTGTCCTTGATATAATAGCATCAGATAGGCCGGTAATTGCAGACACGTGTGAAATATGAGGTTTTGTTTAATTTGTTCTTGATTCCATCTTCCATATCTATGGGATGAGACTTGTATACCGCCTACTCATGCCACCTGGTTAACTAATCAGGTTTCACTGCAGCATATCTGTCTGTGAGCTTATTTGTCGTATTGTGTCTCCGCTTTGTTCAGAAGGGCAGCAATTTTTTTTTTTTTTTTTGCTGTGTTCAACTTACCTATGTTTTTTGGTAGTCTGAGCACCAAAAATGCATTAAAATCCAGTGTTTACAAACCTGATGCAAACCAGACTTCTTTTAGTCTGAATGCTGGAAATTCATGTGCTTTTTTGTTTCCTTATTTTGGATACATATGTTACATCATGCAAAGTTTGTAATAATGTCCAGAGCTGTGTCCAAATACATTAATTTTGCTTACCTTTTCCTCATATAGGGACAGATTTACTAGCAGCTTGTGTCAGCTCAAACCCTCTTTTGCGATTAAAAATTCAGGATTTACTGAAGACACGCAGTGAGAAATTAGCGATGAAAAGTTTGTTTTGTGCCTGGCCTTATTGCATAGGCATTTGTGGGAGTTTTCCTTTCAGACCGCTAAATGGGCAGAGTATTTAAATATATCATGCAATGTGATTTACTACACAGCAAAATCTCCAGAGTTAAATCAACTCTGCTCAGATATGGTTCCTCTCTAAATAGTGTTAAAATAACACTGAAGCAGAGTTAAAGTTAATGAGATAATTAAACAATTAATGAAGTGATGATTGTGAATTAGTGATGAACACCTGCTGTTAACAAGCAGAATCACTGAAGAAAAGAGAAACACAAGAACTGTAACTGACTTCAGTCACAGCCTTATTAATTGCTTCATTATCTCATTAACTTTAACTCTGCTTCAGTGTTACTTTAACACTATTTAGAGAGGGACCATATGTACTCTGAGCAGAGTTGATTTAACTCTAGGAATTTTACTGTGTAAGGTTTGTGGTGGTCAATTCAGTGGTATTTGCTCTATTATTTACCGCCCAATGAAAACGTCTTTACCGATTTTGCACCTGACATATAATTTAATTTGCGCGTTGTCAGTAGATCACCTGAAAAATTTCCACTCCCATCAGCGTTTTTAATGCTAGTTTGCCCTGTTTATGAAATCTGGTCCCTAGTGAACTATGTGACATTCACTATGTAGTGCGTGTTTTTGAACACCGTATATGCATGAATGTGTAAAATTTCACCATGTGAGTTCAGCATCAAGGTGGGATGTCATGATAGATGGGATGACATGAGCAGAAACAAAATGTCTATTTTTCATCCTCTTCTTTCACACTGACAGCTCACACTGTTGTTGTATGAGACTCTCTTGACATCGTGCTGACACATATCTATAGTAATATTGACTACGCTGTCTGAACAAACAGATCAGATTTCGTCACTTGCAAAATGGACAGTAAGTTCTAAATATGAGATTTGAAAACCAAATTGCATTTGTGTGTAGTGTGAACAAAGCCTTAGAGGTTTTTATATTCGATTTCTTTCTAGCTCTGTGGCTCAACCAAAACGTCATTTAGTAAAACAATCGTTTCAAAGCTGTCAGATATCAGGCTTCACAGCTGTGGCCAGGTTTTGTAAGCCTCTGCAGTTTCTTTTGTATCTGTGCTGCTGCGAGTGTTAGCAGCAGTGCATGATATGGGTCACTACCGGCCACAGAAGCCAAATCATGGAGAGTGTTTCAGATGTTTGTCCTGGGTGTTTGGGTAAGCTGTTTGTCTGGGTGTTTGCCACTTTCTCCACATATCAAAAGCAGTTTGTAGTGTTATATAAGCTTCCAAGGTCGTGCTTTTGCCTCAGATGTCCTCTGCTGCATTGTCAAATCTCTGTGGCTGTAACCACACAGCATTTAAAAAATAGGTTATTAGGTCCTATTCGTGTATTTATTTATTTTTTATGTTTGACATGCCACTGCAATGTACTATACTCCAACTGAAACGGTTTAAACTGCTTTTATCTAAATGTTGTGTAATTATTTTATATGCAGTTTTTATAATCACATATTGGTTGTCCTGGGGACAAAAGGCCTATAAATAAAAATTAAATATATTTATTATTAATTAACAATATAAATTTTGAAAACAAGTTGTCAAACAATTATTTATATGCTACTTTTAGTGTAGCTGAGGGCACTCTAGAAATGTCCTAGAAATGTCCTCATCATCAGAAACTCACAGGAGCCGTTTTACTTCCTCTGAAAGGAGAGGAAGTGCTTGTGTGTGTGTGTGTGTGTGTGTGTGTGTGTGTGTGTGTGTGTGTGTGTGTGTGTGTGTGTGTGTGTGTGTGTGTGTGTGGAGAAAGGAAACTTCTGTGAATTTACTTTTCTTTTTTTTTTCTTAAAGGGAACCTAGTTCTTCCAGTTGTGAGTTTATTGCTCTGACACCAAAATCACTACACCGCCTCAGGGGTTTAACAGGAATCCAGTGGTTACAAGGAAGATGCAAAGATAATATAACTGTTTTTTTACTAATGTTTTTCCTCAAGGGACATCTTAGAATCTGTGAAGATTTTTTTTCTTTTTCATTTACCATTACACAAATGCTTCAATAATAAGGCCTTAATCTGACAGAGTTTCAAGCCAGTTGATGTAATTTGCACTATAGGCCCAGTGCTGTGTTTTCACTATGTATTACTTTTTTGATCATGAACATTTGTTTATATTTCTTGAAACTTTAACATTTGGCTTTCTGTGATGGACTGAACACTGTTATTGTGAGATTGGTCTGATTAAATATGTCACCGGGTGACTTAAAAATATAAGAAAATAGAAAACAGTTGCTTTTAAATTTTAATAATATTTCACAATATTACTGTTTTTACTGTATTTTTGATCACATAAATGCAGCCTTGGTGAGCATAAGATACATTATTTTTTTTAATCATGTGTGTGGCAGTTCCTGGGAAATGTTGGCAGAGCAAAAAACAACTACAGGCCAAACCAGATCTGCATTAAAACATTGTTGTTAAGCCCTACAGATTTCCACAGAATTGGAAACGCACACTATTCACAAAGTTTCACACACTCCTTGCGTGTTCATTAAATGCTTATTGGCTTATTTGATCATACTTTTGGTTACTAATATGCAGTGTTGGGTGTAACTAGTTACTAAGTAATTAGTGCAATTTAATTACTATCCCCTTGAAAAAGTAAAGGGATTACTCTTATTTTTTCTGTAATTTAATTACAGTTACTTCTGATGTAATTGAACTAAATACTGTGTTTAGACTGTAGAACAATTATATATTATACAATAGTTGATTTAACATCAAAATTTAAAGTTTTTATGTATTATTCTCTCTTTAAATACCTAATAAGAATAATGGAAACACTTTAGTTTAGGGTCCAATTCTCACTATTAACTAGTTGGTTATTAGCATGAACATTAATAGGATATTAAGCACATATTAATGCCTTATTCTGCATGACCATATTCTACATCCTTGATCCTACCCAATACTTTTATTCAATTACGTTTTTAGAGTAACTTACCCAAAACTGCTAATATGAATATAGCACTCTCAGGTTCATTTGACTAATTTTACCAAAAATTTTACCAAAGCTCCTTCCCATTGTAGGTTGAGACAAATGATATACAAACTATTAATATTGTTCACACAGAAGAGGTTAAAAGATGTAGATTTTATTTTTAGAAGGCCATTCATAAGTTCACACACAATAGAAAGCCAGTGACAATAGTAGCAATGCAGTCAGAAAGGAACTATGTTGTCAAGACAGGAACAATCTTTAATATTATAAGGACTGTAATAGCTTCCAGCATAAAGTTTTCCCAAGGTTTTTGAAGCTTAGCGGTTAGCCAAAGTGCTGAGCTGTGCTCATGCTGGTGACACAAGTTCAGATTCTTTTGCCTCTCTCTCCTCATCATTTCCTGTCGTCTCCTCGCTAAAAATAAGTATAGTAAATATTGGAGCATATGTCTACTAAAATCTTAAACTCTACATTTCTACACTCCCAATTGACAGGTCTGAGTGCTGCCAAGCTGTTGGTGGAAAGCGGCCTGAATCCTGTCCTCCTGGAAGCCAGGAACCGTGTTGGTGGAAGAACCTTCACTGTTCAGGTAAGATACTCAACTCATCGAAATTCTGAAACAAATGAAATTACTTCATTGCAGCACACACGGTCTGCTTTTACGGAACGTGGGTCTGTTGACCAGTCACAACTAGGGGTGTGCGATAAGTTTTGCCTACATTAAGGTCGTACTGTATGTGCGAGCTAACATTGTCACTCACTTTGGAAAAACCAAACAAAACTCACTCCACACATTTACTGTGATGTTGCCTATTAGAAAAATAATTTCATTTTTAGGTCATATTTCAATATTCAAAAGTGTATTTTTAAAGGTCCCGTTTTTCGTGGTTTTTTGAAGCTTTGATTGTGTTTATAGTGTGCAATAAACATGTGCTCATGTTTCGCGTGTAAAAAAACACAGTATTTTTCACATAATTTACTTATCTGTATACCGCTGTTTCCACTGTCATAAAAACGGGCTGATGACTTCCTTGTTCTATGAAGTCCCTCCTTCAGAAATACGTAACGAGTTCTGATTGTGCCAGCGGTTCCTGTGTTGTGATTCGACAGCTCTGAGCGCTCCTTGCCCGGAAAGGTCACGCCTCTTACCATAACGTGGAGATGCACGCGCTCAGTGTTATTGTAAACATGTCTTTAATTTTACCCTATCAATTTGAGCCGGAATCAGACCCTGTGATTGGACTGCGGGATGAAAATAACAGCGTTTCGACGACATGGCAACAAACACACTCTACAAACGCAACTCTTGTGTATTCCTGTGGGCGCAGGTTAGTCAAAAAACTGTTTTAGTGACGTCATTAAAGAAGGAAGTAGAGGGATGTAGTCCAAACTGGCCGTTCGATGTAGGCGACTTCTGTTAAATAAAATATCTCGCTTGGCATTGAACTTTGAGCTTTAAAATTTTACAGATTTTATTTATACTCTAACAACAACATTACACACTAACTAAAGTTTGAAATATGGGATCACGAAGAACGGGACCTTTAAAACATTTATGTAATTGATATTGCAATTTATGCCACCTCTGAGCTGCATTCAGCAGTCTGTAAATACATCTAAATGCCACTTCAGATGCAGCTTCTATGCCATTTCTGCAATGAAAAAAAGCCCTAAAGTGCCTTTTTATTATAATTGAATGTAATGATTAAATGTAAGAATTTGACATAAAGGTGTTGCATACATCAAAGAAGAATGCCCTTTTAAAGGTAAAAGGCCTCAGGAAGTCAATATAAGGGGGCAAATATTGCGCCTTAACAGAAATGTTCATTTCTGTCACTGCTGCAAACTAGCCGCTGTGCAGAATATGAAGAAAATGAAAAGTTTTGGAAGTCAGCTGTCTATGACATCCCTTAATCAACCAAGGTACCTGCACAAAAACACACTCAGCTTATTGCTATCAACAAAATCCCAAAAATATCAGGATTTAGTCGATATTGCTCACTCTTAGTCGCATCTTTCTTTTGTCCCATAGGCTGGCGTCCCACTAGATGATTTTTTTCACTCGATTTTCATTCACGAACTTCAATGACGGAGTCATTCCTGTCAAGTCAGATGCTTGCCACCACGGCGAGTGTGTCGACAGAAGGGCGAAACAATCAAAATCGAGTTTCAAGTTGGCTAGTGGGACGTTGGCTAGGCATGGAAAGGAATATGCTGTCTCTGCATACATATTATACCACTTCCTTTTTTTTTTTTCTTACTTTGCTCTTGGTGTGGCTTTTAATAACAATTTCATTGTCAATCTGCACAAATTTTGTGTGCTTTCAGAATAAGGAGACCAAATGGGTGGATCTGGGAGGAGCGTACATTGGGCCCACTCAAAACCGCATCCTGAGGATAGCCAAAGAGTATGGGGTGAAAACATACAAAGTCAACGAGGAGGAGTCTCTGGTTCACTATGTGAAGGTAAACTTCAGTGAAGGCGTACTACACATGTAGCAGCTTAGACTAATTACCAAATCCAAAGAAAAACAGCTACAAAATTTAAAACAAGATTTTTCCCCTGCTACAAAATCCAGCTCTCTTCAGAGCCTCAGGGCAGAGCTTCTGCTAATAATACAGCCTTTTGTTTGAGCACACTCATGTCTTAATGCACAGGAAGTCAGAGCTAGGCCCAGTGCGCTCAGCTGAACAGGGCTGAATGCAGAATCCCTCCTTCACATTAGTGTGCTGTGCTCAAGCCTGGAGATGCTAATCGCTGCCTGAAGGAAGTCTGTAATATGGTTTCAGATGCTTGGAGTGGGTAAGAAGGGCGGAACTCAAGACACCAGCCTCCCCTCCTCCTGCCCCATATCCAATTTGAGTAGACGCATCACTGCCCTTAGCACATGCACGCTGCATGACCTTATTAGATTTGGCTGTAGATTCAGTGTCTTCTCCGCTCTGACCCTGCTATAACCAGGATAAATCACTGGATTCTTAGAACTGCTGTTTATCATGTGAGCTTTACTGCTTTCTGTGGTCATATTTCATAAGACAAACACATGAGGTGGTTTTAAAGTTTTCGAGCTAAATCAAAGAGCTTCTTGAGATGGAGACCGGCAAACCGACAAGCTCACACATGCTCAGGAAGGCGGTGTGCACAAAGGGAAAGGTCATGGTGAGGCTTCATTGGAGTGTTCATTGTAGATCATGTCAGGATGGAAACGGATTGCAGTTGCCATGGAAAAGGCCCTTTGGCATGTTTCCCATAATCCTTCACTTTGCCTAGCACAATAGTTAACTGTGTAACACCATACTATCACATCTCTTTATCTATACATTATCACTGTAAACATTTGGTTGATGCTAAGTACGGTATTTATAAGATCTGAAACTTTAACTTTGCTTTCGGTCTCAATATCTTAAATCCTCTCAATATTAAAAATAAAGAATGTGGAAGTAGTAGAATCTCATTAAAAGAATAGTTTACCCAAAAATGAAAAACCGGTATTACTTCTTTTCTTTTTTTTTCGTCCGTTGAACTCAATAGTAGAACTTTTTTTTTTTCTTTTTTTTTTTCAGAATGCAGAATCACAATGAATGGAGTTTTCAAGCTTCGAAAAGTTGCAAAAACAACAGATAATATCATAAAAGGGGGCCAAATAACTGAAACACCTTATTCCATAATGCAAGTAATATGATAGCTTGTGTTGCTTCAGTGGTCTGTTATCTGTGGTGACATCACTGAATCAGTGAGTTGAGTCTGAGTGAACTGAATATAACGATTCATTGAACACATCAGAACGAAAGAGTCAGACATAGCTACTTTTCTCAAGATTTTCATACACTGTTGTACTGTTTTATGACTTAAGAAGGCTTACAGAAGACATTTTTATGATATCTTTTATATTGAAAAGAGTGGGCAAGAAACACCATTTGAAAGTTTGGGTAAGATTTTAAAATGTTTTTAAAAAAGCTTCTTATGCTCAAAAAGGCTGCATTTATTTGATCAAAAATAAAAACAGTAATACTGTTAGATTATTATTAATAAAATTGATATTAATATGATTATAATTTATAGAAACATCTTTGTTTAATCTGTCTAATTGTTTTCATCTAAATTGTTTTATTCTATTCTAACCATTCTGATATGCTGACTTAGTGTTCAAGAAACATTTCTTATCAATGTTGAAAATGGTTCTGCTTAATTTTTTTGTGGAACTAAATAGATATTAAAAAATAACAGCATTTATGAAATGGAAATCCTTTGTAACATCAATTTATGCATCCTTACTGAATAAAAATATTATTATTATTATTTTTTTTTAATTACTGACCCCGAACTTTTGAACTGTAGTATATATTTCAGAAATTCACCTTATGTGTTCGACAAAAGAACATGAAGGTGAGTAAATTATGACAGAATTTTATATTTTTGAAAATGATCCTTGGTTGGTGTTCCTTGGTTTGTGCAGTTTGACCGCGCAATCATTGTCAGTGTCAAGCCAGGTGTTCCGTAACAGGTTTTGACAGAATATACCCAAAGGCACTAATGCAGAAAAAGACACCAAGAAGAGACTATGAACACATGTAGGCATATCTGATTGATTTCAAGGCTTCATTTGTGAAGAATGCATCAGCATCTGTAAGAGAGCTGCTGTTCAGAGGCACAATGATGCTATTTGAAAATAAAGGAGAGGCTCGGAGCTGTGCTACATTTCAACCAATACCGTTATGGTCTGTCTTGCTACAGGCTGCTTCTTTGTACGTGTTTTGATTTAAATAGAATGAACGTGAATGTGTCTGTCCTAATGATTAATGATGATGTGTGTTTGTGTATGTTCTGAAGGAGCCTTCCCCTCTCTCCTCATGCCATTATCTCCTGATCGGAGCATCCCTGTGGGTTACCATGGCAGCACTCCTCATCAAAAGACTATCGCTATCAGGATTGAGGGGACACGCAGTCTTTCTCTCTGCCTCTCTCTCTCTCTCACGTTCTCACACCCTGATGTCTGGCTGTGTATTTGGGATCAGGGGCGTTTCCCTCTCAGAGACACAAAGGTTTTTACTGTTGGTCAACCCACTAATTAGTAAACCACTGTAAATTTTCTAGCTAAAGGTGCGGTCACATTTGCCATCATTCGATGAATTTTTGCAGCCAAAATCATTTTAATAGGAATCCAAAAGATCAGGAATTTTGCCATTAACACTTTCTCCGACTTTAACACTTTCTCCAGTGAGACCTGTTTTCCTGTATGTTCATGTGACGTTCATAAAGCTTATTTGCAGATTTGCTGTGTTGACTAATAGAAAGGCACTTGCAGCCAAAATCATTTTAATAGGAATCCATAAGATCAGGAATTTTGCGTGGAGGTGAAAAATTTCCACAATTTTGCAACCGATTAAGAAGTTATGTGCTACAAACTTCCGTATTCTGTAAAATGGGTCGCACTGCTTTCGGTTCAGATCTTTTGTATGTGCTTCATTAAAGGTCCTTTAAGCGATGTCACACTTTTTAGGCCAAAACATTTTTTGTCACATACAGCAAACATCAACTCACTATCCGCTAGCTGCCTGTCCCCTGAACACACTGTAAAAAAACGCAGTCTCTGTAGTCGCCACAAGCTCCAAAAACGGCAACAAAAACAAACTGGTGCAGCCTGGACCATGAATCATAATAAACATGCTCCAGCCAATAACCGACAAGAATGATTTTAAATGAGCGTTCATGACTGTTTCAGGAAGCACGGATGGGAGGGGAGGAGGAGGAGGAGGAGGAGAGAGGGTCTAGCTAGCCTCTGTTTTGTTTGACAACACTAAGAACGTCAACAGGAAGTTACTCCACCCAGGATTGCTTAGAGAACCTTTAAATATAGAGCTGTTTTACTCAAGATACCTTCAAAGGAGCGAGCAAAGATGAGCATAACCAATGTCCATCGCATATACAGATAGATATCTAAAAGTTTTTTTTATTTGTTCTTCTCACTAACATTTAGATATTTAAATGGCAACAATAAAAAGGACTAGTTAGGTTAGCTGATCATCTTAAAAGCCAATAGATAACGTTATCAGTTCGTGCTGCCGTTAACACTTTCTCCGACTTTAACACTTTCTCCAGTGAGACCCGTTTTCCTGTATGTTCATGTGACGTTCATAAAGCTTTTTTGCAGATTTGCTGTGTTGACCAATAGAAAGCCACTTGCATTGAAAGAGACTTCTGTGTCTGTGTCATACATCGCTACACTATCGACAATTAAGAAATTTTGCAGAAACTGCAGGAATTTTGCTAATGTGACCGAACCATAATCGTGTTGGTTCACTAACACAACTATGCTTTAAAATGAATTACTAGCTCTCACTATCTCGGCTCGGTTGACTTTAAGGACAGTGGACTTTTGAATTCATCCAGGGTGTTATCAAAAGACTTTCTGCTTTGGCTGAACTGTGTGTAGTATTATGAAAGAGGCTCATAGGGTAGTTTTATCAGTCCCTCACGTAGTCAGTCACATCTGCGTCTGCACGATTTGTTGAAAGTTTTACAACTGCTTTTATAGTATCACCTGTTACTCAGCAATCACGTATTGGCCTTAAGCAAGTATTAGCCAATAAGGGTCTTACAATGAGCAGACCATTTTATAATTAAGGTGAGCGTGCAGCCAAGGCGCCCGTGTAATCAGCTTTTCTATGTAATCCTAAAGGCCAGACCCAGTTTCCTCTGCCTCGGTCCATGAGCAGCAAAGGCAGTGTTGTTAAAAATGAATACTAATACTAGTAATTTACAGTGTTTGCATTACTGTGTATTTACATTGGTGGTTTCTGAGCAATGCTAATGCTACTATTGCAGTTAATTATAGTCACATGTAATATATGCCTCAAGTTTTACATAAAGGTTTTTATTTCCACATTTTAAGGTGCAGTGTGTAATTTCTACACAATTAGCAGCACCAAACGGACTTGCAAAAATAATTGCAGTATCCTAGGAATGGAGAATATATCGGTTATCGATATTAGATGTTTTTTTTTTTTTTTCATATTTTATTGGTTGAATTAGACATATATTGGATATTTAATTGTTCATGCACATTTTTCCTGTATTTACTTTGACATTAGTTTGGGCGTCATTTAACGCTCACTTAAAGTTAATCTTTAAAGCACTAATAATCTTTGTACTATAACTATTTTTTCGTACTTTACATTAAAATGTGATGCTTAAATTCACATGTATCATTTTAATTTTATTTCAGTTTAGATTTAAATTTTTTATTTTATTTTATTATTTAGAAAAAATCTATAGAATTTGAATATCGGCCATAAAATGAAAATAATTATCAGCTTATCTGTATCAGGGCCAATATCATTGCAAAAAATGCTAAACATTGTGCACAAGTGCACAAAATGTCTATACTGTAACATACAGGCAAACAGAATGTTACTTGATGCAGTAGATGATACATTTGCGTTGGACAGGATGTGGTCTCATCTCATTGCTTGTAACCGAGACTGACGTGGTGGGCGGCAATGTTGATATATAGCAGTATGAGGTTAGTGATAGTAGAGAGGCTTAGGTTCTGCTCTGGCTGAAAGGATATCATAAAAGATGCACTCCATCTCTCTACCTCAATTCCGTCGCTATGGGAACAGACCTGTTGCTGGATGCTGAGCGATCTAGTGTCCTCTCCTGCATTGGTCTGGCAGCCTCACAAATGATATGGAAATGTCATGGTGCCTTATTTAGCTGAACATATTTTCCTGTAGTGTTAGTTGGCTCAGAATGCAATTGGCTAAGTCACATTAAAAGGTCATAAATTATAAAAGAGCAATATGCATATGCTTTTTTTTTTTTAAAAACCCAGCCTCAGGCCACAGAGACCATTATAGTAAGAAAGATAGGTTCAATTGCTAGAGAAACGTCATGCATGTGCCCCCTCAGATGTGTATTTTAAATGGGGAAAAAAGTATATTTGATCATTCCTGTTGCTCAAAAACTGTATAAATGTATACCTTGAATGCAATGGGAGATGCTTTAGGTACCTCTAGCAAAAAACATCAATGTAAATGTAGAATTAAGCATTGATAATATAGATTACAAAATTGTCAAGTTGCCTTTTTTAATTTTATATAATAAGCTAGATTTGAACCATAGAATGCTAAATGAAAACTACCAAAACTGTCATATTTTTCTTTTTTTGTTTTTTTTGGTCATGTTTTATCTTGTCTAGGGCGCCAGGTGTGCCAGAACTACCATGGTGGCCGCTCAAAACAAAAGGAGCATGGCATCCCTGCGTTGCTGACAAATGTTTTGCCGTGGTTTGCCATTTGAAGTGTTCAACCGTTTAACTGTCCTATTAAGTGCATTCTAGTACTGCTCAAAAACCACTCTGGTTCCCATCTGATGTTTTCTGCGAGCAATAAAATAACAGGGTTTTCCAAAACGGTGCGCTGAAAATGCACGAGTCATTATGACAAAGGACAAATTGCTCGGAAGTGAACACTGGACATCAAACCCAGGGGTGCGTGAGAATACTTCTAGGTGACAGGTCTTTGATTTTGTCAGCAGTTTTGACTAGGTTGCTTCATTCAATGTCGCAACATCCTTTAGTACAATTTTGACTGTCACTCTAGATCAGGGACTTCATTTTAATTATGGGTTTAGCAATCATTAATGGCTTAATGTTGAAGAAGTGTAGTCAAACATTAATCAATCAGCCCAACGGTGCTTATTTAAGAGCCCCACAGCAACAGAGCAATCCAGGTATGAAGTAATGTCTGCATATAGTTACCCTATTGGCCAGCCGCAGAGAATGATCATACTGACTAAGCGTTTCCACTACTGTGGGAAGCAAGCGATGTGTGAACAGCTTGTGTCATATAGCTGCTGTTTGCCAAAGGCTAATATTGTCATTATCTGTGATTATGAATTTCCTTTTTATTGTATTAGCGTTATTTATAGGTACTTTTTCATTATTGTATGTTCTCTAAATGAGCATATGTCTTTGTCCTGCTCTTAATGAAGAAGATTGTCACTTTTTTATGTGAAAATCATAAAATCTTACTGAGACTTGATAAGGTCAAGTTGTTTCTGATCTTCTGGTTGTATTAATGCAAACTGTAAAGGCTGTGAACAGAGGCCCCCCATTGACTTATTTGATTCCAAGCCAGGCAAGATGCAGTTACGTATATTTTAGGCAACGAAGACCGTTTTCCATTCCAGACTGCTTACACTTCTAATGATAATGAGGTCATGATGGCTATGATAAAGACATTACGTCAACAATGACAAAATCATAATTACAATTTTCATTATTTGGTGATAAGGTAGTATGTTTTTTTTACAGACATTGTTTCTTGTTTCCCAGGGGAAGTCATATCCATTCAAAGGGCCTTTCCCTCCAATGTGGAACCCTTTCGCCTACATGGACTACAACAACCTCTGGAGGACAATGGACAAGATGGGAATGGAGGTAAAGGCCATTTTTAATCAGAACCGGCCCCATACTAAATCTACATTACAGAACAGAATACAAACAGGGTAGTTTGCTTCCCGAATGAATGGCTCTAATATGTAAATATTTTTAGTGACTCAAATACATACAATGCAACACATGTGATCTGATTCTTGAACCAATTACTCTCATGAGTTGGTTCTTAGTGGTGAATCAAACAGATACGGGTGACCAGTGTAGTCTGATTTCTGAAAGAATGACACTAATGACTTTTTAGTGAAACCACGTACAGCAAAACCAGTGCAGTCCAAATCAATCTGCAATCAAATGCTCCGAACAAACATATAATCCTCCTTCGCTTTCCGAGACGCCATTAAAAATAAAGCATCCACATGTTCCTGACACTGGAATCTGAAGTCTGTACAGAGACATAAACCAGCAGTTTTTAAACAGTATGTATCAAAGCGAACGCTACTTTACTCTTACATTTTGTCCTGTTGTCAGCCGACTCAAGCATATGAAGTAAGTCCGAAATTGAACGGGCATGTGTATACTTTATCCAATGTAGACGGTTTCATGACACTCAGAGAGGTGTCAGCCATTAAGTGACTGGACGCAAGTGGGCGGAGCCTAGGGTGTGATGTAAAACTGTTTGTTAATTGGCTTGTTCGAGATGCATCGGCGCTGCGCAGACCGATCGGCATATAACATCAAAGTACCTTGAGAGCGATTCAAAAGCATAAGGAGTCGTCTGCTCTCAAATTGCTCTAGCGTTACTTTTTGATGCCATACGCCAATCGGTCTGCGCAGTGCCGATGCATCTCGAACAAGCCTGATATCTTGCTCTTGAGACAGTCATATGCAAATGTACTATTTGCCCATGTAATGTCACAGATCCCACAATTCAGATCCATTTTTGGAGTCCCATTTTATAGTGAGGAGGATGTTTTAATGATACAAAGATTTTATATGTCAAAAGATAAAGGAAAATTTTGATTTTTGATGACCCCTTTAAATGAATCAAACAAACAAAGTGACCAGTGTAGTTTGATTCCCCAAATGAATGACACTAATGTGTCGTAAATTGAATACACACGGCGCAAGGAGAGTAGTCCAGTTTCTGAACGAATGACTCTGAGTTGGTTCTTTTTAGTCAATCCAATACATACAGCATGATCAGTGTAGTCCTTTCCAAAAAAATGAGTCCATTCTGGTGAATAAAACACATATAACTTATAGCTTAGACCTAAATTGGTTTAGAAAATTGTGCATTTTCAGTTGTATTTTATAAATAATGAATAAATTAATTAAATAATAGTATTGTTTAATGCTTTTTTTAAAGGATTTGTCTCCTCTAAACAAACTATGAAAAAAATGTGAACACATTTCCCAAGAAGTGTTATAAATTTTTACATTTTTAATTATCTCGTCATTTGGCAAATGAAAATGCATTTTTCTTAAACATTTGTTTCTTACTATAAGTATTGTTAATGGAACCAGAATCAATTATTAAAAGTAAATGAACAGTCAGAGTGCCTGATAGCAAATATGCACTTTAGATACCTAAAGAAGCTCCATGGAGGGCCCCTCATGCCGAAGAGTGGGACAAGATGACCATGAAGCAACTCTTTGACAAGATTTGCTGGACCAGGTACAGAGAAGGGACCAATTAAAATCAAGTATTGTTGTGGCATATTGGTTGTTGATGGCATATACTTTAACCAACGTATTGCTTTCAGGGCCGCTCGCCGCTTTGCAACTCTGTTCGTCAATGTGAACGTAACCTCCGAGCCCCATGAGGTGTCTGCTCTGTGGTTCCTTTGGTACGTCAAGCAGTGCGGAGGCACCATGAGAATCTTCTCTACCACCAATGGAGGCCAGGTAAGTTTTTACTGTAGCTCATAGAAGCTGTAGGCCTGTTGCGTAGTTTGGATACTATGTTATTACAGTTGGCTAATTCTCTGTTAAAGAGCAGTGTTAATTATACACCAGACATATGAACCCCCTGACATCCATGTTTTGCACAGCATGTTTTTGTGCATCTCTTTGGCTTTTTCACCGCACCAGCTCTTGTGTTTACAGTATAATTACCATTCTCTGTGGGAGAGCGGGAGAAAGACAGGGTAAGCGAGTGAGAGATGGGGGCTTTAGCGTCCTCACACCACAGTGTCTTTTTAGAAATATTGGCAGTTCAGGAAAGCAGGTGTTAGAAATAGTGATATAAATCAAGCAGTGGCTGTTCAATCTAATGTTCCTGCCAAGTCCAATAGTCACTGTCACCATTTAGTCTTTACCCCTAATTTAGCTAACCACAGCTCTCAAAATGGGTCTAGTTGGAAGGCAAAAAGCTGACTTTCTGTGGAAGAAAGAGAAATGTTTTTCTGTACAGAGTACAAAGGAAATATTCACTATGCATATTCATATTTAAATGACGCATAATGCCAGGTTAGACATCAATGATTGGTTGATGCTTTTATTTCTCATATTTCTTCTAATTTCTTCTAGACCACTAGGGATCATCCAATGTTTTTGATGACAGATACGAATATTTGTTTAAATATCCAATAACTGCTATTCCAAACCTTTTTTTTTTGTCATTATTTTAATTTTATTTTATAGTAATTTATTATTGTTGTTATTATTATTAATACTATTGTTATTCATTTAAATAATTATAATATTTTAGAAATAGGATTTAAATATGAGTATTTATGAAATACTTATAATTGAATTGATTTATAATAATTTTAATTTGTTAAGCTACATATATGTACATATTGTTAAAATTGGTCTGTTTGTAGACCCAATATTAAATTAAATATTGAATATTGGTAAAACAGCACTGACCAAAAAAACAATTTTCAATCCTTCTCCACCAGTCATAATGTATTCGCAGTATTTTTTCAGTCAAGCCACTAATCTCATATGAAGATGAATTTTACTCTTTAAGTAAGTTCATTATAGTACATACTTATATATACTTCTCAAGAGAGACTACCTTGTGCCGTCCCCATTCACAGAACTGATTATGTAACATACCGAAATAGTGGCCACTGTATCTGGGTCACATATATAGCAGGAGCCTCCTAGCAAATGTGTCATTTGATGGTACACAAATAAACCAAATGACAGTTTTCTTTAAGTTAATAACAAACTGTCATTTGAACTTTTCTTATTAAAGAAATGGGATGGCATTGTTAATAAACTGTCATGGTCTGCCTGTTACTGTTCTATTTACACTTTTTTATATTACTAATGTGTCTGATAAGGTATGTGCATGGTGGACAGTATTATACAACTCTGCCATCATTCTATCTCTGAGACATAGAGACACCTATTGGTGGATTAAAGAACTACAGTTGCATGTCGTAATGTGAATGTTTATGTATATGACTATTAAACTAATCATACCTATATCTAACAAGAGTGCACTTTCACTTTAGTATGATGCATGTGTGAGATATTTTTGTTAAGTCTGGAAAACTATTTTCTGCTGCCACATATGACAGGAGCGCAAGTTTGCCGGAGGTGCCAATCAAATCAGTGAGTCGATGGCGAGGGAGCTGGGTGACCGTGTGAAGCTGGGCAGAGCCGTCTACAGCATTGACCAGACTGGAGACCTGGTGGAAGTCAGAACAGTTAATGAGGAGACATACAAGGTGAGAAGGTGCACAAAACATTTGGAATGGACTATTAGCATAATGATTACTGCATAATACACGGTATAACGAGCTATGTGAAAGAATGCATTATGCAAAATTTCAAACAGTAGCATGCTACGCTGATGTCACATGTCCAGTTGTTGTCTAGGAAACAATAATGGAAAGGATGCAATCATTTGATAAAAATATCAGTAAAGACATTTATAATGTTACAATTTTATCAAAATTGACACCAAAATATTAAGCAGCACAACCATTTTCAACATTGATAATAATAATAAATGTTTCCTGAGCACAAAATCAGCATATTAGAATGATTTCTGAAAGATCATGTGATGCTGAAGATTGGAGTAATGGCTGCTGAAAATGTAGCTATGCCATCACGTGAATAAATACAATTTTAAAATACATTAAATTGGAAAATTTTTAATTTTAATAAAATTTCACAATGTTACTGTTTTTACTGTATCAAAATAAATCCAGCATTGGTGAGCACAATTTTTTCAAGCACAAAACTCTTACAGACCCCGAACTGTGTGTATAAAAACTTAATTTAAAGTTGTGTAAAATGTCTTAACTTTGGCGGTCCGATCAAATTCGTCACATGGAAATGGAAGATCAACTCAAATACATTTCAGTAGTAGGTCACCCCTTATTTTGTGCATAATACACACAATATACTTACTGCACAAATGGTAGTAGCATAGTATGTTAGTCTATGAGTTCAGTAACCAGTGATGAAGCTTCTTCTAAATAGGCAGTATTTTACATTTCATGCTAAATCGGCTAATTTGAAGGACAAATGTCCTACTTTGAAGTATGTATCACAATGCATGTGTGTGTAAGCTTGGTGGATTGTTATCAGTAAGCCGCTCTTCATCCCCCTGTCCTGGCCACATCCTCTTTCCTGAGCTGAAAGCTTATTAAAGGCTGCTGTAGAGCTGCTTAACCCTCTGGGGAGGAACAGTGGGGGGACGCTGGAACGACTATATTCAACAATATGTCCTTATATCTAAAACTGATTGATTATACACTACAGTTCAAAATGTTGGGGTGGTAAGGTTTTTTTAATGTTTAAAATAAGTTTCTTATGCTCACCAAGTCTGCATTTATCTGCTCAAAAACACAGTAAAAGCCTACAGCACCCAAATCACCTAAAGCAGCTTTAAAGTCACCATGAAATCAAAATTGACGCTTCTTATTTTTTCATTGAATGTTGCAGTTTATTGTCCGTGCACATTATTATTATTCTTATTATTATTATTATTTGCCCATTATTTATTTATTTGTCCATTTTGTAACGGCATCTCTTCTCTGATTATGTGTTTACTGGTGTGAGGGCGGGACAACCTGTCATTCACATTACATCACAGCAATAGCAAACCACAAACATCCAATTAATTCTGGATGGACTAAATCAAGTCCCGCCCTAAATTTTTCTTGTTCGAGAAGACGTTTCAATCGGATATACGTTACACAATAGGGAAGAAAAGACTATCACAACTTCCATTTCATGTCGACTTTAAGAACGTCGTTGATGGTTTATGGGGTTTGATCCTGCCACCCATAACTTCAACAGTCCTTTTAACAGTAAACTATGTGAAATCACTTGTATTTGTAAAAATTGGTCTTTTTTAATGGCTTTTCTCTTTTTCTCTGTTCTTGTAGGCCAAATATGTCATACTTGCCATACCACCCGGGCTGAACTTGAAGATCCATTTTAACCCTGAACTGCCCCCTCTGAGGAACCAACTCATTCATAGAGTGCCTATGGGCTCAGTCATCAAATGCATGGTGTACTACAAAGAAAATTTCTGGAGGAAGAAGGGTCTGTACCTCTTGCCTATTTTCCATTAAATTAAATCACTTAAAAGCCATTTAAGAGTGTTCACACTTGCAGTTCGGTTCTTTTGGTCTGAACCAAAAAAAGAAAATAATACATTTAGCCCTGGTTCGCTTAGAATTCAAACTGTCATTTTTAAGACCGAACCTAAAGATACAAAAAAAAAAAATATATATATATATATATATATATATATATATATATATATATTGCGACGGAACTTAATGAACGTCCAAAAAAATGCTGTGTTCTGGGCTAAATGTGCTTGTTGTATGTGCATATATATGATGGCATTTTGACCAGCTAAGTGAGTTTACTAAATGTGTAAAGAAGTCAAAACAGTGGCAAGAATTCCTCCGTTGCACACAAACAAAGATGTGCTGCAAGGAGACAACTGACATCTGACACCTATACCGAACTGTAATGGGCAGCGTAGCTCCTGAGAAAAAAACAGGTATGCTTCAGCATTCTGTCCTTTTTGGGGTGTTTTTGGTTCATTAATTTTGGTTGCGTTCATATTTCAGTCAAACCGCACCAGAGTTTGTTTGGAAGCTGACCTTTTCAGGGCCCTCGATCCACTTGTTTGGTGCGCACCAGGGTTTGGATGGCAGCATTCACACTTAATCAAATGAACCGCACTAACAGGGCAATCGCACCTGAGTTCGTTTTAATTGAACAAAACTTGCCAAGTGTGAACACGCCCTTAAAAACAAAGTGGCTACACACAGTTTTAAAACGTAAAATTATATATAAAAAATAATAATTTTCTTTATATGAAATAAAGCTAAAATAAAAAATATAATTTTAGATGAAAAACTGTTAAAATGTTGACTTGGCAACCTACTGAAATAACAGTAAGTTGAAGTGCTAAAATTACTAAAACTAAGTATAAATTAAAGATAGAATTGTATTTAAATAATACTAAAATGACACTGGCTACACATGGCTGTTTTGTTTTTTTCAGGATTCTGTGGCAGCATGGTGATCGAGGAGGAGGACGCGCCTATTGGTCTCACGCTTGACGACACTAAGCCTGATGGGTCTGTGCCTGCTATAATGGGGTAAATAAAGCGATGAGCTTTCTGTTGCAGGATGAACGTAAACTACTCACAAAATAAGTGAGATGCCTGAGGTGACAGAACAGTAAGCTGGTTCTTTCTCTTTTACAGTTTCATCCTGGCACGAAAATCTAGGAAACTAGCAGGCCTGACGAAAGATGAGAGGTAGAAGTGTCTTTGTTTTCATATTAATACAAAATCTCACTATACTTTGAAACCGTGTTTTTTCTTACCGGAATGTTGTCAATCATTTTTAGAAAGAGAAGGATCTGTGAGATTTATTCTCGTGTGCTCGGCTCAGAGGAAGCACTACATGTGAGTCTCCATGACCAGAAATCATCCTTTAGTCTCATCATTTTTTGATGCTAACTTTTCATGGCGGTCTCTTTCTCAGCCTGTGCACTACGAGGAGAAAAACTGGTGTGAGGAGGAATACTCTGGTGGCTGCTACACCGCCTACTTTCCCCTGGAATCATGACACAGTATGGCAGGTTAGTGTACAGTACCTCCAGATGGAGCATCTCTGATTCAGCATTGTACTAGCCTGCTTTTGTTGAGTAAACTAGAGCAGAAATCAATATGAGAAGATGTTTCTCTCCATTTCAGGGTCCTGCGGGAGCCGGTGGGCAGGCTGTACTTTGCAGGAACTGAAACGGCCACAGAGTGGAGCGGTTACATGGAGGGGGCTGTGCAGGCAGGCGAGAGAGCCACTAGAGAGGTAGGTTCTTAGCCGTTAGGGTTTAGTTACTGAGATCCAAGACGTGTTTAAAAATTGTTCTGCCTAAACTTCCTGTTTCAACATGACATGTCAAAGCAGGAAACGAAACTGCTCTCGTCATGTTTATTGACTTTCATTAGCATGCTCATTATGAATCACACTGTGTTCTACACATTCATCAACAAAACTTTATTATCCATAAATATTGTGTTGACTTCTTTTATTACTTCTAGATTTTATTGTGTCTATTAAAGGTGCCCTAGAATTAAAAATTGAATTCATCTTGGCATAGTTGAATAACAAGAGTTCAGTACATGGAAATGGCATACAGTGAGTCTCCAACACCGTTGTTTCCTCCTTCTTATATAAATCTCATTTGTTTAAAAGACCTCAGACGAACAGGCGAATCTCAACATAACACCGACTGTTACGTAACAGTCGGGATCATTAATATGTACGCCCCCAATATTTGCATATGCCAGCCCATGTTCAAGCATTAGACAAGGGCAGGATGTCTGGATCTGTGCACAGCTGAATCATCAGACTAGGTAAGCAAGCAAGAACAATAGCGAAAAATGGCAGATGGAGCAATAATAACTGACATGATCCATGATTACATGATATTTTTAGTGATATTTGTAAATTGTCTTTCTAAATGTTTCGTTAGCATGTTGCTAATGTACTGTTAAATGTGGTTAAAGTTACCATCGTTTCTTACTGTATTCATGGAGACAAGACTGTAGTTATTTTCATTATTAAACACTTGCAGTCTGTATAATCCATAAACACAACTTCATTCTTTATAAATCTCTCCAACAGTGTGTAATGTTAGCTTTAGCCACGGAGAACCATCAAATTCATTCAGAATCAAATGTAAACATCAAAATAAATACCATACTTACATGATTAGACATGCTGCATGACGAACACTTTGTAAAGAACAATTTTGAGGGTTATATTAGCTGTGTGAACTTTGTTTATGCTGTTAAAGGCAAGTGTGAGCTCCGTGGGCGGGGAGCGTAAGCATTTAAAGGGGCCGCAGCCTGAATCGGCTCATATTTAATGATGCCCCAAAATATATAAGCACAATAAGCTGCCTGGGGAACAATGTCTCTTTTGCGGCTTAATGCGCTTTTAATAACACTGTTTAATATCAAAAATGTCCAGCAGTTTAGCGACTGTAGACTGCATTTTACAACTCTCGCCAATTTGGCTGATTTGAATGTTAAGTTGAGGCTTTTAGGGAGGAACGAAAGCGCACCGCTGTGAAGGAAAGGATGTGCACTGGACGGAACACAGTAATTGCTTATCCTCGATTATCTTGTTTTCATTAACGTTGGAAGCCGAAATCGAAAATCAATTACGATTAATCGCACAGCCCTACTTAAATGTAAATGTTAATGTATGTTTATGCCTGGTTTTGCATATTAGCATCTGTTACTCGAAGGGAAAAACTCAAAATAGCTTACTATATGCTTCTTTCTTCCAGATTTTGTATGCAATGGGAAAACTCCATGCGAGTCAGATCTGGCAATCAGAGCCTGAATCACTGGTATGAATTTGTACTTTTGAATTTAAAGAAACATTTTCATTGATGCCACAAATTTTTAAAAAAAAAGGCCTGTTTTGGATCTTAAACAAACACCACTCTGAACCCTTTCTTCAGGATGTCCCAGCCCGGCCGTTTGTCACCACATTTTGGGAAAGAAACTTGCCATCGGTTGGAGGATTCCTCACGTTTATGGGTGTGTCTTCCTTCCTGGCTCTGGCCACAGCGGCAGGAGTGGTCGCCTTCAAAAAGGGGCTCCTCCCACGTAGCTAAAGCCCCTCCCACTTTCACACCCTGTTCTCCGTGACCTGGCCTTGTGATTGTGGCGTTCAGTCATCTAATCACAGCCACAACTGCCTGGGTATGTGGCTGAGTTACTTAGCTGAGATTTGACACACAATTGCTCTGTCATTGTTTAAAATTAACCAAGTGATTTTAATGGCATAATGAGTAGCTACTAATTGTTAATGTGGAAATCACCCTGTCAAAGAGTTCACAAATTAGGTAACATTCCACAACCTTTCATTGCGTGTGTATGTGTGTGTTTATCACCAGTCTTATTGATTACCTCTGCTAATTTCAGGTGCTGTTCTCAGGAACTCATTAATTAACCTTCCAAAATATTGAAGTAACTACAGAGATTAGATTAGCATTTAGCAATGCATTTTGTTGTACTCTATGACAGAGAATATCTTCTCTACATCACAACACAGAAGCTATAATAGCTTCAGCACAATTCACTATATCATTCGTGAGAGAAGCAGAGGCTGTTCATATTTACTCTCGATTCTCAACATGCCATGACAATGTCAAATGACAATTAGTACAGACTGTCTTTGTGTCTGGTAGTATAATGACGTGAAGTTAATCAGTCATAGAGAGCTGATTTGAAGGATGTCCCAGTGTTTAATGTAATTTCTAAAAGCTGCTGTGATTGATTGTTTCTGATTGAAACATATGAAAGCATTTGAATGTACTTTTACATATTAGATTTTTTTTTTTTTTTTTTATGTAACAGAACAGTGTATACTTGAAATATGAATTTTTGGCATGCAACTATCCATTGTTTAACAATCCTCTAAGAATCCCATATATTAATAATAGTAAAAAAAATATTAAAATGTAATTAAATGTTTTATTTTTAAACAAATATAAAGGCTTTCCCAGTTTATCTAAATGGTTTAATGAGGGTTTTTTTCAATCCACCAACTTGATTGATAGACACATGTAAGTGGAAAGCGTCCCTCCCTCACCTTTGTAGCAGTAACCTGTGCAATATTGTTTCCTGAACAATTATAATATTATGTATTCATTATATTCCAATTAAATATTCTTTTGCATTTCATGGTAAATTTCTATAAAAATTTAAAATAAGTACAATTTACCATGAAATGCAAAAGAATATTTCGTCATCTAAAGTTGCAATTAACTGAAAAGGAGGTAATGCTGCCCAAAACAGACAGATTTGAAAATAAAATGTATTGTGTGTAAAACTGAAGTGTGTAAATTTTGTTGTTCCAAAGATATATTGTAACTGTTGTTTGTGGTGCCTTAATCTGATGTAGTATTCCTCATTTCTCAAGTGCCTCTGTGCTGATGCGCTCCTCCAGTCTGGGTCGGTCACTGGCTGCTTTAGGTGATGGTTTCTAAAAACAAGCTCTTTTCACACAGTCATAACCAGAATTTCTTCTCAGAAGTCTGTGAAGATCTTTGGTTGATAAATCTGCATCGAAGAAACATTTAAAGACTCACTGTGTGCTGCTCTAGCCCCCAGCATGCTGTACAATCACTACAGCTTCCTGAAGAAGCCACTGATGATTCAGGACTGACAGAATCAGAGGCAAAGCCGCTCTTGACTGTTGATTATAATGTTGGATAAGAAAGCTTACTATCCATGACCTACAGCTCATCTTGGTTGGTCAACTGTGAACTTAGTAACGATGTGGTGACTCTTTTGTCCTGACATGTTGTAGTTGCTGTAACTCCGCCACCTGGTGTGCTAGTGAATTGTGCCTCTGTGTTTGTGTGCTGCTAATGCTTTTCCGAGACCACATAACATGGCCCTGTTTACCCAATCTGTCATCGTCTGTTCCGGTTTGAATAGCTGCCATGCTACGAACAGGCCCCTTTGTCTGGTTTTGTGTGCGTATCAAAATGTCCAATGGTCTAGTCTTGTAATTGCATTATTTGATCTCTTTGTACAAATTCAACGACTAAGCTGATAATAAAAGTGTGATTTACCACCAGTCCCTGAGTATGCCGTTCCTTTGTGATCTGTCTGCATGCAAAATCCTCATCTGAGTCACAAGCTTCCTGATTAGCGTGACGTCCTCCTTCATGGGAGAAAACAGATGTGGGTCTTCCAGCAGAAGAGAGCTCATTTCAGCCGCAGCAGGGCATGGACTGACTCAGCCACTCATTTAAGTTCCTTAGGGAACATGGAAGTACAACTTGTTCTTTTTTTCATTGATCTTTTGTCTTTCTATGATTTTCAATTTATATACATTATTTCAAAATTAAATGCCAGAGGAAAAAAACAGCTGATCGATGGAAAAAGATGTCAGAAAAGAAATAATATGGCTTTTAAGAGGTTCAGCACTTGGTTTAACCATTAGGGGTGCCCGTGTACCAAAGATGTAACCATAATAGTTATACCTACAGGGGTTGGACAGTGAAACTGAAACACCTAGTTTTAGACCACAATCATTTTTAGCATGGTGTAGAGCCTCATTTTGTGGCCAATAAAGCATCAATTTGTTTTGGGATACAAGTCCTGCACAGAGGCCAGAGGGCCTCTTCCAGAACATTGGACAGGCCACAATGTGATGCTGTTGGAGGAAACATTTTTCTGACTTGCTCCTTCAAAATAGCGGCTCAAAAATAGTTAGATCTAATGACCGTGCAGGCTATGGAAGATGTTCAACTTCACTTTCATGTTCATCGAACCATTCTGTCACAAGTCTTGCTGTGTGTATTGGTGCATTATCATGCTGATACACTGCACATCCTTCAAGGTACAACGTTTGAACCAGATGCACATGGTCCTTCAGAATGGTTCAGTCGTCCTTGGCAGAGATGTGCCCATCAAGCAAAGTAGAAAATGCCATGATATTGCTGCCCAACTATAACTGATCCACTCCTGTGTATCACTTTTGAATTTTCATTTTTGGGTGAACTATCCCTTTAAGCCTCTTTGGGGCTTCTCCACAACGTAACTCCCACGGATCTGGGAAAGACAGTGAAAGTGGACTCATCAGTAGCCCACATGTTTCACATTGTCCACAGCCCGAGATTTGCACTGTTGGTGCCAGTGAAACTAAGATTTTGCATTGGCACAACTCACGAGTTACTAAATGTTTGGCTATAGCAGCCCGACCATGAACATTGACTCTGTGGAGCTCCCAATGAACAGTTTTGGTGGAAACAGTAGAGTTGAGGACTCGAGGTCCACATTTAATTCCAGCTGTGGTTTTGTTTTGTTTTTTGGATAGTCTGGGTTAGTACCTGGACATCCCTTTCAGACAGCTTGCTCTTGGCATTAACAGTTACTGCCATTGGATGTGATTCATCCTACGTGGTATGCTGACATTACCTGGATACCATAGCTCTCTCTATACACCACAAAGACTTGCTGTCCCGGTCACAGATGAGCCAGCGAGATGCGCACCAACAATTTGTCCTCTTTTGAACTCTGTCTCCCATTGTGTTGTGTGGATTGCAATATTTTATGTACAGCTGTGCTATTGCTCTGCACCAGGCCATGCACATATAGGCCTATAACCTCTATATTGGCTAGTGTTTCAGTTTCATTATCCAAGCATCTGTCTATCTATCTATCCCCCAGTTTCACAGACAAGGCTTAAGCTAGTCTAAAAATGCAAAAAAAAAAAGCTTAAAAAAAAGCTAAAAAAGCTAGACTAAAATGCATGTTTGAGCTGTTTTAACTTAAAGTAACTTATCTTAAAACTTAAATCTTAAAATATTTCATTTTGTCTCAAGATGCATAATGTTTTTTTGTTTTTGTTTTTTGTGAACATTTATAAAAGCTACTTAAATGCCCTAATTGAACTAAGGCCTAATCCAGGCTTAGGCTAAGCCCTGTCTGTGAAACTGGGCCTATGTAGGCCTTTTGAATACTCTGTTAAAAATGCACAAAAAACAAACAAAAGCAACATATTTTTAACAGAGTATTCAAAATATTAAACATACAGTGATCTCATAATTTTGGTAGAAAATGTCTCAGAAAATAAAACAATCGCATGTGTGTTCATCATAAAAAAAACTTACTGAGCAAGTGCTGAAAAAAATGCCATTGCTGAGTTGAGAGTGTCATTTTTCTTATTTGTCTTTAAACAACGGCAAGGTAAATGCCAATTCGCATTTTATGAATGATTAGCAACCCCAACACTATTTGCTCTATGAGAACACAGCGAGAAATTGGAAACGAGATGTCAACTTGTGAATCTGCCAAATGTTATGCTTCATCGTCACTCCCAACAATGTCTCTCAACATTCCAGCTAAATGTTCAAAAGAAGCATCAGTGTTGTGTAGAGATAAGGGATGCTGGGATATCATATCGCCAAATTATACTTTGAAGTTGTAGATGCTGAAAATGGGCTGAAGTGCAGAGAGGGGGGGGATACGAATAAATTTGTGCGATAAGCACTGGATAAGACTCTCCTCCAGACCAAAGAGGAGAAAAAGAACAAAAGCTGCATCACCAAACATCATCAAACGTGGGAGAGCAAATCCCACATAAAAGGAGTAAGAATTTATCCCTGAAGACTAAAATTTAGAGATGACCAGGGGTCCTTATATGAATTTAGTGTTCATGCTAATCTTTATTAAGGCATAAGGCTGTGCTATATAATATGCTCAGAGGAATACAAATAATACAAACCACTCTTGAGAGTTGATCATAAAATATTAATGAAAGGTGGTGAGATGCTGATTTGTTTCTCTGATATCTTAGAGCAGGGATGGGCAACTTTGGTTCTGGACGCCACTGTTATGCAGAGTTTAGCTCCAACCCAAACCCAAACCCACCTGAATAAGCTAATCAAGGTCTTCAGAGTAACTAGAAAGCTAAAGGGCAGGTGAGATTTTATCAGTGTTGGAGCTAAACTCTGCAGGACAATGGCCCTCCAGCACTGAAGTTACCCATCCCTGTCTCATGCTGCGTTCACACCAGACGCGACTTGCGCGAATAAATCGCGCTATTCGCGCGTAGTTGGACGCTTGAACATTTTGAGTTTACTCGCTTCATTCGCGCGTGAAAATCCCTTCACAACAGACGCAAATTCGCGTCATGAGAGGGGCTCTCCCGCTCCTTTATGTGTCCCAGACTCTCCCACTGCTTTCTGCACACTTCCTCTGCATAAACACAACTTGTCAGTGGGGAAATAATTGTAAATTACAGCGAATGAGCTAAATTGGTCGTCTTTAGTTGGCTTGTAGTCTTAATATGTGTGTGTGTGTGTATATATATATATATATATATATATATATATATATATATATATATATAGCTCAAATTGAGTAAAGACCGTTTTTTACAACTTATCAGATTGTCCGACCTTCTCACTCACTTTCTTTCAAACACGATCCTTTTTATTTCTGTTTCTATAAATATATGAAGATGTATAGCGACGATGATTTTGTCCTCCATTGTTGTTTCGAATTTCTGCCTCAGCTCGCTACGTCACGTCACTACTAGAGCAAGCTCCTGATTGGTTAATGCGGCGCGGAAATTCGCCAAAGTTCAGATTTTTCAACTTGCGCGATATGTTCTCTGTTTATGTCAAATTGTTCTGTTCTCCTGTAGTCTTCTTCTGTCGTCTTTACTGTCGTCTTGTTCTGTTGTCTGTTTTTAAATGCGTTTGGCCGTAATGTGATATAAAAACAGAAAACAAAATAAAAGTCTTAGGCCCATCTGCCAAAGTAAACAAAATAATTCCATTAATTCATGCATATAAATACATATACGGAACAGCAGAAATATAGCGGTTTCCCAGGTTATCACTGAGAAGAAAGCAGCTTTGCACTTAAAAACACTACTTTATTAGGCATTATACTGAGGAAATGCCAAAGTATACAAAATAATTCCATTCATTCATGTATATGGGTGTTTCTGCAACTACGGGCACTTTTAAGTCCCAGCAGTGAAATTTTAGATTTATGTTAAAATTTGTCATGTGATGCTTTATAAATATATTCTCATTGCCATTACACACCTTGACAAAAAATATGATTACTAATTAATGTGATTTAATATAATATTATGAAGCATTTATAGCTCAAAACACCATTTTTGTTAATGTCCCACACCTGTGGTCTCAATGTTGAGATACATAAAATAAGCTAATTTAATTACAATTTGACATTATTTCAAATGGAATTGTTGAATATACAGATTAATTTAAATCATCTTAAAATTCTTTGTATTATTTACTGATCACTTTTATGATTTTTTTAACTAAATGTGCCTGTCCCACACTTTTGAGTCCTTACCGCGACAATGAAGAAAAGCTTTTATTATGAAATTTTATCAAACACAAACAAGTCTAGTTTCTATGGAAACAGAAATTATCACATGATCACATTGCTGACAGACTGGGCCACCACACTACTTCACTCAGAAGATGCCAAAAAATTAAGGTAAGCCTCATCTTTTCTACATAGTATTTATTGTGCGTCCTTACCATTCAGCTTAATAATTGTGTATTTTGAACTAAATTTTAAAAATAAATGTATATTACTGTTAAATTCATGTATATTAAGATGCTAAGAGTTAAAACTAGTGTAGTAGGCCTTGCTAGCTGCAATTAGCTAAAATATTAGCCAAAATGTCATTACCGCAACATGTCTTTACCGCAGCAAATTTAGGTGTTGCGGTAAAGACCTTGTGTTGCGGTACAGACAAATTCAATGCTTACTGTATATTAAATTACAAATATTCAGTATATTATTAGTACTGAAGTATATATATTAGTATATATATTAACATGCCATTGTTTAACCCTAGATGAGACCAAATTCATCAACAATACGATAAAAAAAATGCAGAGAGGAAATGAAAAAAGACCCAGAGAGATATGCAGACTATCTGCAGAAGGAAAAAGAGCGCTACAAAAAGAGAAAGGAAAGTGGGCAGATAAAAACTGTCTCCCATGGCGATAAAAACCATTTCTGATGTCAACGAGGGGCTGATTGGTAAATGGTGTGTCGTTGTGTATGACAATGACCCATATCCAGGCATCATCCAAGATGTTGATACTCAAAGTTGTGCTTTGGTCAAAACAATGCACAGGGTTGGGGCCAATAGGTTTTTCTGGCCAATGAAGGATGATGTGATCTGGTACACTCATGAGAATGTTGTTGGGCTTGTGCCAGAACCACAACCAGTGACAGCAAGACACATGAAGCTTACTGACTCAGTTTGGAAGGAACTCTGTTCTCGTTTTAATTAGTTACCTGTACATGTACCAAAAGCCTAAATATTACAATGAGATTACTTCTCAGTCTGAAATGAGAAATAACTCGGTATGGTACAAAAATGTAACGTTGTGGTGAGATGCAGTTAAAAGAGATGCAGTTAATTTCCGAAGCAGTTGAAAGAGTTAAAATAGTTCATTAAAAGTGTTATTTACTACAAAACTGCTACTATCTTACACATGCAATGTCTGTTAATTTCTTTTTGTTTGTTTCTTTCATTGTTGGTCTCTACAGTAGCCTGTTTTTGATTTCGTGGCACTTTAACATTGTGTCCTTACCGACACAAGATGTCATTACCGCAGCACTGCCCTATTTCTATTTTTTTTTACAGTTTCATTTGCAAAAAAATATTTTAACACTTAAGTTGAAATGAGTTACACATTGAAATTTCAACATCTGTCATAAAAAGTTAAATATGTTATATTTTGTGTGTATGGAAACAATTGACATCTAAGGTTACTGTAATTTTTTTACATGGCATAGAAAAAAACATGAAATTCCCTATTTTGTATATTATTTTTTTACATTAGTATTTACAAAACTGCATAAAATTTGAAAAAGCTATTTAAATATATTACATTTTTTTAGAAATTAATAAAGTAAAATGTATAAAATGAACGTTATTGTAATGTTGCGGTAAGGACCATTTGTAAGAAGATGACCCGAAAAACAAAAAAATAAACATGTTCCAGATTAAAATCTTAACGACTACATTCAATTTTGTGTACATTTTTATATGTATTACAGACTGTGATGGTTAAAATGTAAATTCATAGAGGTTGATTTTTTTTAAAAATGGGACAGTCAAAAGTGCCCGTAGTTGCAGAAACACCCATATATAATTTTATCTATCTATCTATCTATCTATCTATCTATCTATCTATCTATCTATCTATCTATCTATATATTATTCACTCTCTGACAAGTAGGTGGCACTTATGGAACGGCAGAAATATAACGGTTTCCCAGGTTCTCACTGAGAACAAAGCAGCTTTGCGCTTAAAAAAATTACTTTATTAGGCATTATACTCAGAAAATGTGCACTTTTCTGAAGTATCTTATGAGATACATGGGGACTTTCACTCTTCTCTTCATATGAGAACAAGAAGATGACAGAAGAAGACGACAGTAAAGACAGAGAAAAACAACAGAAGAAGATGACAGAACAAGACTATTGTAAGGACAACAAAGAAAGATGACAGTAAGGACAGCAGAACAATTTGACAGAGAGAACATACATATCAACATAATTTATCTGAAAAAGTAGGCAATGACAGTAGACAAGGACAAATGTATAGTACAAACCAGTCAACTCATTTTTGGCACAAATGGAACCTCATATTAGAGGGCTTTTAAAGTTTGAAAACTTTTGAAGTTGAGTGATCTTTGAGGGTTTACATAACTGAAGCGTATCTAAATCCTGCCACCATCAAGTTATGTATTATTTATTTGCTGAATAATTGAGCAACTGTAGGCCATTCTAGGTTTATTAAAATTCAATTGTACATTCAGTGGATTGATTTTATTTAGAAAGTGAAATTAATTTAGTACTATGAAAGACCACAAACCAGAGTCTGACTAAATTAAGACTGTTCATTTTTAATGCATCTCATGTCCTGATTGACAAAAGAATTGAAAATGTGCCTCCGACATTCAAATTATCATATAATCTTCCACAAAAGCCTGAGCTGTAGATCTCCCAGATGAATCACAAGTCTCCTTGAACATGAATCCTCTGTTTGTGTGTGTACGCGTGTGTGGGTTATGCTATTTCTTAATTTATGCCAAGTGAATATTCAGAACCTTAAGAGTGCTGTCTAATTGTCCCAATGCTGAAAATTGTGACATTTACCATCTGCTGTTGGATCAAACTGTGCACTGGTTGCTGAGATAAATGGAGGATATTACGTCTAAATGTTGTGGTTCAATCCATCATTTCAACGGCTCCTAAATTATCCATACATACCCTGCAACATACATGACACCATCTGTGTATGAATTATTTTCATTGAGTATAGAATGAAAGAGACATCTATAATGTAAATGCAGCAGTCTGTACCAATAAATGTCTAAGTTTCATTTCCTGTGTTTTTCATTCTCGCAGCCTGCCACAGTTTTCATTCACTCAAATAGTAAGATCAAACATGTGTCATAAATCCAATCCAACTTTAACTGAAAAGTTTCAAAGAGGCAGTTTTTTTTTAAATCCTCATTTGGTTGCATTTTCTTCCTGAGCTGTGCTTGAAAAATATTGTTCTGAAATGTAACAAAAGGGAAAAGTAATTTTGGGGCTTTGTGAGTGACAGCGCTTGGCATTAGTAGGAGGGAAAATTGATGGTGCAGGAAGTGTCATCAATATTTTTTTATCCATGGAGAGATATGGAGTAAAAGACACAAAATTTAGATTTTGTTAATAGATTTTGTTATGTTAATAGTTAATGATGCCCCAAAATAGGCAGTTAAAAAAATTAATTAAAAAAAATCTATGGGGTATTTTGAGCTGAAACTTCACAGACACATTCAGGGGACACCTTATAATTATATTACATCTTTTGAAAAGACGTTCTACGGCACCTTTAAAAAATATCGGGTGTACAGAACAGGGCCTTTGATTCAATATTGTACAGTCCATTCCACTGGAGACATGCTGCAGCTTGCTTTAAGACACATTATTGTTGGACTAATGAAGTCTATTCAAATCTGGAGTCTCCAGAGTGATTCTGAATGAAAAAAGCAAACAAAGGAGTTCAGATGTGACCTGCTAATAATTTGGCCCATAATGAGAATGTGAGGTCTATAATAAAGAAAACAGAAGCACAGGCACTGCGCGAAACCACTGGGGAAAGGGTCAGTAGTGCCACAGAACAGACAAACGGTGCCGCTTTAGAATAAAGTGTACAAAAAGCAGCAAGCAGTGAAGAAGGCACAGTACCTGCTCATTTATTTATATTTTTTTAAAAGGCTTGTAACTCATTGAGCAAGACTAAGCAGCAATGGTGTCTCTTAAAGGGATAGTTCACCCAAAAATGAAAATTTGATGTTTATCTGCTTACCCCCAGGGCATCCAAGATGTAGGTGACTTTGTTTCTTCAGTAGAACACAAATAATGATTTTTAACTCCAACCGTTGCCGTCTGTCAGTCTTATAATGCGAGTGAATGGTAACACAATTTATAAGAGTCAAAAAATATGCATAGACAAATCCAAATTAAACCCTGCGGCTCGTGACGACACATTGATGTCCTAAGACACTAAATGATCAGTTTGTGTGAGAAAACGTACAGTATTTATATCATTTTTTACCTTTAATACACCACTATGTCCAACTGCGTTCAGATAAACATCAAATTTTCATTTTTGGGTGAACTATCCCTTTAAATGAAATAATGGCTTTTATGTCACCATATTAGCCGGATAATGTCATCATTGTTTTCCCCCACTGAAAAATGATTTTTCTGGCTCATTTGAAAATTAAAAGTGCTAGCTCCTGGATTTGAACCAGAGGTGTTTCCTCAGAGGCAAAGGAGGCAGTGTCTGGGTGAGAGAAACAAAAGTGGATGAGAAAATAAAAGGACAAAAATAAAACAATGCAAAAATTACATTAAATGTGGCATTAAAAAGTGGAAAAGTCACTTGTTTTTATAAAGTAACACTGTCTAACAGCGACACCTGCAGGTAGAGTTACAGCTGGAGGCTTGCCTCTCCTGAGCCCATTGACTTTAAACAGACCCCCTAAAGCGAGCGATGGGTTTTATGGGAATAATTGAGAATGAATGGGGGAAAGTCACTTGAGAGGAGGCAATGCCTCTATTGTGCTATGACTGGATATGTTCGGTTGTGATTGAATATGATTGGTTCATGTGATAAAATCCTCGTTTTCATGCGTGTTCTCAAATCGGCCTGAATGAAGACAATGATGCCGTTAATGGGAAGACTAATTAAAAAGTAAGTAAACAACTCAGATATTTAGCTAATAAGATATCACCACTTTAATAATCAAACTTGAATTGGCCTGAAAACATGACTGTGTTGGTTTTTAGATAAGTCCCTTTCAAGGAAAGTCTGTTCACTTGGCGGCCATATTTGCAATGCCTCCAGGCAGCTATTTCAGGCATCCAAGACCAAGTCCTATATATCTAATTGGGGGAATCCTATAATCTCAAAAACTGCTTGACGAACTCACAATTAAATAACAAATCAACAAATCAGCAACAAAATCTGACATGAACAGTCCCATAAATGTTGTTTCTTATGCTCAATTAGCAATAAAAAAGCTTATTTTTCGGGCTATACTAGCCAGTGCACATGTGCAGACCTATGCGCAAGTCTCAGGTTATATAGGAACCGGACCCGCTTCTGCAGTGACGCAACGACTTTATCAATCAATGATTGGCTCTTTTATTTAGAAGGCGTTTCTCCCATTCATAACTAATAGGAGTGAACCGTCTTTCTATATCTACAGTCTTTGGTTTTTAGTGAGCAATCAACTTGGTAGGCTACATTTTCATGTCTGGGTCTGTGACCAGGGCGTACAAGCTTGATGACTGCTGAAAATAAGATGACTATTAAAAGAAAAGCTGAACATTAGTTCATAACTAATATATATTGTTTATATAAATTAAATTGTTCAAATTATTGCCTTTAGTTATTTTGGAATAAATGTAAAAATGCATAAAAAACTTGATTATATTTACTTTAATAGAACATTACATAGCCTAGTGTAAAAATACAAAACAGAATTGTATTTCATCTCTCTTTTTATGTAATGTTTATTTAACCAGGAAAATTAAGTGTAACAGAGACATAAATTTACATTTGATATAAAAAAAATTGGAGGACTTTGACTCCTCAGTTTAAAACACCACCGCACACTACTGGTTTGAACATGTCCACAGGTGAAAACTGTACAGCCATTCATTGGGTGTCCATTTCACATATGTTTGAGAAAGTCTTAAGTGGATCACAGACAGATGTGAGCCATGAGTGGGAGTTTAGACGAGACAAGACAGATAGAGATGTGTGAATACAGCACCAGTGAGGAGTTAATCACAAGCACAGCATGAGGGCAGACAGCTGAACATTGATTCTTAGTTCTTTCCTGGACTGTCATCCTGAGTGTTCAACTAAATGAATAACGATGTTGCCAGAATCTGTCAAACTAGCAGGCCATAGGAATCTGAACAAGAAATCACATTCACATGCAAACATTGAAAGCAAAGAAAACAATTAAATGGAAGTGTAATACTAAAACAGATTTAGTTAAAAACAGTCAATTGCAAATAGAACAGAGCTTTTACATACAAGTATCAATATCAACATGAATAAAAAATCTAAAACAAAAAGGGTAGCTATTGTATTTATACTGACATCTGTGGGTGAAACACAAAATCGCAAGTTACTTGCAAAGGAAGTGTTTCTTATTCTTTTCTTTTTCTTTTAAGCCAGCTTTCTGCGCAGATAAATCTGATGGTTGTCTGTGATCATCATTTCAAAGCGGATCTCGCTAGCTATGCCAAAACGCAGTTATACACTCACCGGCCACTTTATTAGGTAGGCTACCCGTTTTCAGCTGCTCGAGAATGCAAATATCTAATCAGCCAATCACATGGCAGCAACCCAATGTATTTAGGCATGTAGACATGCATCTCAATCAGCTCCCTAGCTCCCTCCCAGCAAGCAATTTTGCATTTAAAAGAAGTCTAATAGCCGCCTAATAGCTGTTTAATAGCTAAATCGTGACTGCAGATCGACCATGTCATGAAAGGACACTTATCTTGTAGATATTATTGACATTGCAAACATGATGAGATATCAACAATCTCATGTGCTGCCTGGCCAAAAACTAATGAATCAGTTCTGACTATAAGTGGGCTTCAAATAGCATAGAACATGTCAAAGAAATGAAACCAATACTATCGGATCTATATTTAACCGAGACGGTGAAAGTGTGGCTATTGCTTGCTGGTTTAGGTCGTGAATCAGTATATTGTATACACGAATTTGGGCACTGGTAAGAGTGGTAAGGACCCTCACTCACTACACATTGGGAGACTTCTGATGACATGACAAAGTTCTTGTTGTACAACGTCACCGCTGGTATTTATGTACAAATACTTTGATTGTTACATTTACCGTGATTTTTGTTTTGGGAACATAGTGAGCATCTGTAACAGACGTAGGCTGATGGGAGCTGTGCATGTAAGCCTCACTCCCCTGAACTCAATAGGTACTCTAGCGACTGATGCTAGAGACTGCGCTCTTTAGCCTCCTTGTTAGAGCGCCCAACTCCCATACGGACGGGCCTGGGTTCGTGTCTCGCTTGGAGCAAGCAAGTACGAACCAGAGGGACCACACATTGTTGCACCCTTACATGGTGAATTGTGAGACTATTTAAGGGAGCAAACGTTTTTGTGCACTGCAAGGATTTGGCAATTGAGACAGCCTTTAAAACGGCAAACTCCCTGAGCAGTGCCCTGAATACTGAAGTAGGGAGCTGATGCACCCATGGTCAAGACAATCTGCTGAAGTTCAAACTGAGCATCAAAGTGGGAGGAAAGGTGATGTAAGTGACTGTGAATGTGGCATGTTTGTTGGTGCCAGGCAGGCTGGTTTGAGTGTTTCAGCAAGTGCTGATCTACTGGGATTTTCAAGCACAACCATCTCTAGGGTTTACAGAGAATGGTCCAAAAAACAGAAAATATCCAGTGAGTGGCAGTTCTTTGGGTGAAAATGCCTTGTTGATGTCAGAGTTCAGAGGAGAATGGCCAGACTTTATTTGAGCTGACAGAAAGGCAACACTTTATTTAAAAAAAACACTTGTTACAACCGAGGTCTGCAGAAGAGCATCTATGAACGCACAATATGTTGAACCTTGAAGCAGATGTGCTACAACAGCAGAAGACCACACCACACCGGGTGCCACTCCTGTCAGCTAAGAACAGGAATCTGAGGCTACAATTTGTAGGGGCTCACCAAAATTGGACAATACAAGATTGGAAAAGTGTTGCCTGGTCTGATGCATCTCAATTTCTGCTGTGACATTCGGATGGTAGGGTCAGAATTGAGTGTAAACAACATGAAAGCATGGATCCATCCTGCCTTGTATCAACATATTGACATCTTTTGGGATATTTTTTGGCACACTTTGGGCCCCTTTATGATCACAGTGTACCCATCTTCTGATGGCTACATCCAGCAGGATAACACGCCATGTCACAAAGCTCAAATCATCTCAGGCCCCGTCCACACGGAGACGCGTTTCTGTGAATACGCACAAATTTTTTATCGGATAGGCGTTTCGTCCACGCGGATACGGCGTTTTCGAAAGGTGAAACCGATATTTTTTGAAGACATGTCCCAGAGTGGAAAAATTTGAAAACGCCGTCTTTGCGTGTGGTATATTTTCTGAAACGATGATGTCATCATCACCCCACGTGTCGACCCTAGTCAGACGCGCTAACACCACAAAACAGCACCAACAACAGCAATAGCAGACTATAGATGCTTGTGTTTGTGCTGCAGAAGCTACTGAGCTTTGATATAGTTTGTATTCAGCGCGCAAGGTTTATACGCATGCTCCAAGTCTTCTTCGCTGCTTTAATTGCATTTCTGTGACAGAATTACAGCGCCGCATAATGGTCTGGCATGTATACTACATCATTTTGAGTCGTTTCAGTGGTTTCGTGTGGACACAGATATTTTTTGAGACGAGGAAAAAAAAGATCAGTTTAGGGTAAGCTCCGGCTTCGTGTGGACGTAGCCTCAAACTGGTTTCTTGAACATGACAATGAGTTCACTAAACTCAAATGGCCTCCAAAATCACCAGATCAATCCAACAGAGCACTTTTGGGATGTGGTGTTATGGGAGATTTGCATCATGGCTGTGCTGCTGACAAATCTGCAGCAACTGGTGATGCTATCATTTCAAGACCAAAAAATCTGAGCAATGTTTCCAGCACCTTGCAGAAGGCCTACATCATGTTATGATATCCAAGGTCAGCTAGATTGCTTGTTTTTTGTGTGAATTAAACCACAAACTCATATTGAAGTTGGTATCATAACATGATGTAGGCCTTCTAAGCCCATCCATTCCACACCCATAAAACATGACATTGATCACTTGTTTCTCAATCAGTCATGAAATGATGTGTTGTGTTTCAAGCTCTAGTCAGGGCTCATGCAAATGTGTACAGCACCCAGACCATGTCACATTTTGCCCTCTGCTATCTGACAACTGTGGCAATTTCATGCTAAATGCCCCTCTCAGATTGTTTTTCATCAGCATATATTGAGGACTCTTTGAGAAGAGCCCAGAAGAGAGCAGGATACATCCACAGAACAAATCTCATTGTAAATGTGCTGTGCACCCTCAGGAAAGAGAGTGAAATGAAGTTTGATCTGCACTCTCTGTTAAACCATTCCAGGGATATCCACACGATGAACCGAAACAGTTTCACTGCAACATCAAACAGAATACTCATGAAGGGTCAAGCATCCTTAAAAAAATGAACATTTTTGAAATAGAGTGGATGAATCTAAATGAACAAATAGTGACATTACCCGGAGGATTGGACTGGTCTGAACGATGCAGATGCACAAAGAAACACAAGTAATCAAAGTGAAAAAGGAGTTGGAGAAACAGAAATGCTCTGGAGGAAAATAATCTCCAGCAAACAATAAAGCAGAGTAGCAGAGGCTCAAAACATTGAAAATGAAAGAGAAGAGCAGTGAAAATCCTCCTTAAAGAAAACATACAGTGCTGCAAAATGGAAGAACATGCAAATACAATAATGTATATATGCATATCATTAGGCATTAAACATTGTCTTAATAAACAATTTCAGGTCTTTTGACTTCTAATGTGAATGGCCTGTGGTAGTGCTTTTCATTTGGAAGCAATTACGTCCCGCTCCATTAGTCAGATGTTTTTAGCCTGAATTAGATCTAGCAGTAGGTGAGACCCTTCTGATCATCAGAGAAAAATGATCAACATCAATCAGTATGGGTTATGTGTCAGACTGTCTCATTTACTTCTCAGTCATTAGCATCAGCATATCAGTGGGTGGATAATTGGTTTTCTGCTGATGGGTTTCTATGTCAAAGGACAAACAGAAGTGCACAATTCATTGATATTACTGAGTGATGTTCATTGCCATATTGCCACAAGAAATTGTTCTTTCTCCTTTTAAACAGGTCAGTTTTCTATTTTTCTAGGTGTGCTGTTAGTGTGTCAATTATACAATGACTTTAGATGTATTTGTTATTGATTTGTCTTATATTTTCTATGATCTCCCATGCCATAGCAGTTTATTCTACGAATTACTTCTTGTTCCAAAAAAGGGTCCACCGTTGCTATGGTATTGCACCTCTAGCAACTGTGACTTTTGTTGATTTGCATCTATTCCATGGAAACATTTCTTTTGGTAAATAGAGCACCTTGAACTCTACAGTGATTAAAATAATTCAGCTGAGACAAGAGTGAATAAAAGAGTGTCTGCAAAGTTCACCAGCTGAACATGCTGACAATGTCAGAGCAATACAAGTTTACAGAGTCTAATAGCCTGACTCAGTCATGGGATTTTAGAGTGGGAAGTAATATTTGCAGAGCACTCAATATTCCTGATAGTCTAAAAATTGTTCGGAGTGGGGATTAAAATACTGCAGAGGAGGCAGTTCTATAGTGATTTTATTCAAGCCAAAGAAACAATTTAATATTAATAAATGAGCACGATGTCCAATGAAATTAATTCGTAAGGGCCTGGTTCAAGGAGGACTGTATCCGTTTCCATTCTTCTTAGCTTGTCATGAAACAAAACCAAAAGTTTGTGGACTACATCTCTCCATCTCAGCTCCAGAATGGCTGTGGTCTCCATGCTGGGTTTAACAAGTTTAGTTTCCATAAAAGATAAAAACAAGAACTTTTGCTCTGATAAATAAGGCAAAAAAGATCATGTCTTTCTTTAATCATATTAAGTTGGCTACTGTTGAAGCGATGAAAATTAATGATTTCTCAGACTCCACCTATCCAACATCTTGATTTCCTTACTGGAGATATTTGACTGTCAAATTTGAGTGAGAGTAACCAAAGGAGGCAGCTAGCAGAAGCACTGAGAAAGAAACATGAATGCCGAATGACAACAAGAGCAGCTCTGGTTAACTAGTTTTCAACCTAGTGGAATGTTTGCACACACACACACACACACACACACACACACACACACACACACACACACAACTATCAAATGTGTCTATTTCAGTTTAATTAAATTAGTTTTTCTCCTAGCCAGCAGTGATCGTGATGAACGATAAAGTCCTTGCTCTCTGTTTCTGCTGCGTTTGGTAAAACCGCTCTCACTGAAAACTGCTAATCATGTATATTACAGACTGATTAAAATATATATTACATGACAAATTCCACAGGATCCACAAGGCAACCCATAGCAAGCATAACAAGCACTTGAAATCTTGAATCATATCGGCTGAATCCCAAATGGCACCCTAAACCCTCAAGGTCTTCTTCTGAGTCTGCACTTTTGTGATGTAATGCCGCTTTGACTGCCGGGTAAAGTCTTCTGCGTAGCTCGCAAACTTGCGGGCTCAGCCAAAGAATATACACTAACAAGAAGCGACAGTCAACAGAAAGTTCCACTGAAACACCAGCGCCCAGCAGCAGCCCTGCGTTTCCGCCATTTTGGGGTGAAAGCGAGTCGGCAGTCCACTAGTTTCTATGGCAATATCAGCTGCTTTGTTAAAAATTAAAAAGCTGAAATCCAACCTGAATGATGACAACACAGAATAAAATACTATCACTAGTGATCATCAAATCCTTTTAACAGTTTATTTTCCACTTTTTTTCACAAAACCTTTGCGAAACCCAGTCAGTTTGGGTTAAATTCTTTATAAGGCTTATAAACACTGAATTATTACCAACATATGGAATTAAATTAAGGACATGCATCAGAAAAACTGGGAATAATAAATATATGAATAAAACAGCTTGATTTTGCAGTGTTATCTAATGCCCTTTAAAGTAAAAGCAAAAGTGAGAATTATGGGATAACGGACACAGCAATGCATCATGTATTATAAGATCATTATGTTGTAGCATGATCCATTAAAACGTACAAAATCAATTCAGACCTACTATTATTACTCCACTAGGTCTGAAATATATTGTTCGCTGCAAACATGATGATATTAAATTTATTAATTATTAATTTACTATTAATAAATGTGTAAAGTTGCATAAAATGGAAATACTCAATAAAGTAGGCTATGTTACCTCAGATGGATGAATGGTTGGACAACTGGTAAAATAAAACATATATAAGACAATACAACATTTACTGTAGGAGCCATACAATTTACTGGTGACTTAATTTAAAAAACTGTTCTATTGCGCTTCTGATTTGGCAGTGAAATTCACCGATTTTGGGTGCGTAAGATGTGAAGGATTCAATGGTCCAGCTCCAGTTAGTATTTTCAGCCCATAATGGCGGCCGCTCTACCGGAGCACCATCTAGTGGCTGTTACCCAAAAATTATCAGAGTGTCGCCTCTTGGGTTCTATACTCTGTTAGGGGGGACTCCCCCAAAGATTAACATTTGATTAACATTGATTAACATTAATGACAGACAAATATTTAATTAGGCTACTGTCCCTTTAAGACTCATGGATGTAATATACTGACACATATCCGATTTTCACCCACCTGTTTACGTCCACTGAAGCCATACGTTATAACCGACTGTATTTACATGAAATACTCCACACAATGTAATGACATTTTGTAAAACTATGTGCAACTGACCATTCAGATGCAAGGGGAACTGATCGCGCGCTGAAAGAACTGGGATCAAGAGAGCGCTTCTGGTGTGTGTCATTCAGGTTGACACATTGACACATTGCAGCAATGGTCCAAAGTAGCCAATGAGGCGTCTATGTATTTATTATGTCTATGGTCATGACCGCAGGGTTAGGACGCGGATGCTGTCAAAGAAACAGGTGTGATTTAGGACACCTTTTCCAGTGATCTGTCAGGTAGTAGGGAAGTTTTATGACTTCATTGCCTTGTATTAAGCAATGGCTACAATCAAAAAATTCAGTAACCATTTATTTTAGTAGCCTATTTATTCATTTAAAAGAGATAGGTTTTCATTCCGCAATGAAAAATTTAGTTGTACATTATGCATTTATGTAGGTCTATTTACGCAAGTTATAGAAATAATCACTTTGCATTACCCAGGCCAGCACTCCATCTCATGTTGATATATTATGATTGTAAATCATTCCCTGGAGTGCCAGAGAGCATGATTACAGCTGTCTTGTATTTAGTAGGACAAGTGGGTAAATGTTTGACACTATAGCTGATAATGCTAATAACTGCTCACTTCTGATGGAGGGTTGATTCAGAACATATCATAATTACCTCAGAAAGGTAATATTATTAAATCGTTCTCCCACATGAACAGCCTAGCATGTCTATTCCTCCCTCGCCCATCAGCTTATCATGGAAAAGCAGGCTTATGAGGAAATGCGTGTAAATTGTGATATGATCCTAACAGTTGAAGGAGTAGCCCTGAAACAGCTTGTTTGCTTTATTTATTTATTTATTGATCATGAGGGGAAAAAATGCATGCTTAAAGTTCAATGTTTACCCATTTCAAAGTAAATGTAAATAACCTACTGTGTATTATTAATAAATAAACATAAAAAAAGTAAAATAAAAATATACTTTTTTTAAAAAAGCGAAAGAATCTATAGAATGTATAATAAAAAATGCTTAATTTAGCTTTCTGCCTATTTAATTGTCACTAAGGTATATAGGTATCCGTTATGAAATCCAAACACAGACCTAGAAGAGGAGTTTTGTAATGTAATGAAATAAACCCAAAAGACAGTCGACTACAGCTCTGCATTTTACACAGATCCAGAACAGTTGGTGTCTTCATGCTGGGTTCTGAATCTTGAGTTCAGTCACAGCTCAGTGACTAGAGGAAATCTCTGCAGCCTCACCAACTGTTCCTCTTGCTCTACAGTAAGAGATCTGAAGATTATCATTGTAAGTGGATGAACAATTTATTTTCTTTGCATTTTTCTCACCCAGAAGAGCCCATATTACATGTGCACACTGTTCTTAATCCTTAAGATGGAAATAAAATATTTCCATCTTGAGTCCACAAAATTAAAACTTGAGGGTCAGTAAAGTAGCTTCAGGTCCAGACTGAATCGTTTAGCAGCTTTTTTTATTATTATTATTATCAACCCTAGCTCATTTTTAACCCCAAGTAAGCATAAGGTTTTTCTTGCTCTTATATCAGTGAGTCTTACTGCAAATTACATGGATCCGCCAGTAGGTGGCGACAAGCAGTACACCATTCAACCGTTTCTTTTCAACGGTTGTTCCTGCTTTAGCTTCATTGGATATTGTGTCTAAAATGTGACATTGCTCAATATTATCATATTGTTTGTTTAGCTATTGTTTAAAAGCAATCAACTAATACATTTGTTCATCCTAAACGGCAGTCTCTCACGATATGTCTGGACAGTCCGATTCATTCTAGTGTCAATGTCAATGAAAAGGTTAAAAAAAAGTTACTCCTACGGGACATGTCTTTTTAATAGTGGAATATTAGTTAAACAGTCATGATCCCGATGCTGTGTTTTTATGTCTTGTGTTTTGTAAGGACTTTTATTTTGAAGTGTATTCTCTGTTCTTATTGTTTCTGACACGGTTGCGAAGGGACAAGAAGGACCAAGAATGAAGCACAGTTTATTTGCAAACACAAACAAAGATCATCCACACAGAAATTCCAGACCAGAAACAGGAACAACATCCAAAGACTGTGACAGCTGAACATGAAAAGAAAACAACTGGCAAAAAACAACTGAAACATGAAACACAAGGGTATTTAAACACAGGGGCAAACAAGCTAAACAAGATAACAAGTCACAAGACACACCTGGGGAAGGTTAATCAACAGGGAAAACTACAAACATGGCCAAAGGACACAGGAATGAACTCAGAAACAATAAGAACCGAGAATACACTTCAACATAAAAGTCCTGAAAAACACAAGAGAGCAACGGGATTGTGACATATCTATTCTATTTTTAAAGTTTTATGCTTGAAGCAGTCAGAGTAATTCCATTTGTTCATTTAATAGCATCAGTGTAGTTTGTTTCAGTGTAAATCAGGGTATCTTCCGTTCATTCATGTTTTGATTTGATATTGAAATCAGAAAAATGAGAAAACCGCACATTTTTTAATTTTTCATTTTTAAAATGAAAACGAAAAAACAAAAAACTGGCTTTATTTTTTTTTTTTCGTTCTGGGGTTGGAAACAAATAAGCAGTTTGAAAATTCGATCTCTACATGTGGGCGGGAATGAAACGCCTCTTTCCGCTGATTGGTCAACCAGATGTCAAACCATGTCGTCATCAGTTGTTCATCGGTTCCGCTCAACAGAATAAAAGTCCCCCGCTCTACAGCTGTACGGATTCAGCGGTACGCGTTTACTCTACATTTAATCTCTTTCTCATCAAATAGCCATACTAGTGAATGGCTTGACACAAATCGTTCGAGTCGGGGCTTAATTCTGTGTAGACATTAATTCATCATGAGAAATATTAGTTTATCTCATAAATATTAATTTACTTTGCAGCCTCACACAACTACCCCCAGCCTACAAGTTTGAAACATTGAGTGTAAAAATGTCTTTTGTTTTAGACAACATGGGATGGATATGAAATGATAGAGGGGCTATGAATATTATGCCTATTCTATTTTGTTTCTATTTTTTTTTTTTCATAGAGAAGTGTAGGACATGTCAAATGTCAAATATTCAGTTATCCTTGTGTATATATATATATATATATAATAGGCAAGATGCTATTTTTTCCTTTTCTTAAAGTTATAACTTTTGTTTAAGGCAATATTCTGAGTTTATTTCATTATTTATTAATACTGAGTATTAATGAATGTCACACAAACCGGTGTTTTAATTTCTCTGCCGACTAAACTTCCAATGCAGATCAGAACCGTTGTCTGACTGACTCCTAGCGTACAGAGCAGTGCTTCATTCCTGAATGAATCAGAGTCTTTGAACAAATCAGTTGACTGAGTGATTCAATGGTCCAAAAGATTATAGAGATCCAACTGATATATTCTTGAATGAATCAGCGTTTTGAACGAATCGCTTAAATAAATGACTCAATCATTAACACAATGACTTGCTGACACCTACTGGCAACATTAATTTCATAATCCAATTATCGTTTCATTTTGTCATTTAAAATTTTCTGTATTCAAAATGATGTGTAAAACATTAATATCATTACATTATGCAACTGTAATTCCTACACATATACTGCCCTCTCTGAGCAATCTAACTCATAAATCTAAAAGCAACTGCAGGTGGTGCTTCTTTGCCACCTCTGCAAGCCCGTTGGTTGATACTGATTTAATTGGTAACAACCTATAGCGTCATATTATTCTAATTTAATTGACTAAATTTAAGAACTTAACATAAAAGAAAGCATACATATTTAATAAGATTAGGAAAAAATCCCAAAATCCCCTGAAAATCAATTAAATCAATTACAGTTAATTTCTGACACAGACAGATGACAATAAATAGGCTATAAAAATACTCTTTATCTCATTACTGTTAGTGTTATTTCAGGGTTTTGATATATAGCCTAATACTGATAAAATATAATTGAATAAAATTTAACACCGTTTTAACATTTTTCCCTTTATTTATTTTACTTTTTTTAAATGTGTGATAGCCTATTTCAAATTGGCATAAACGAGTTCACCTCCGTCATCAAATCATCCAATTCACATTTTAAGTCCATCTCTCTATAGCACCGCTTTGATGAACTAATGTAAACATGTAATATATTTTCATATCTGTCATATTTCAAATTCATCCCATGTCCAAAACTCAGGGTGTTGTCTAAAACAAAAGTTATGACTGCTGCATATTTACATCGGCTACTGATTTGCACTTTTTAATTCAATGTATGCCTATACATTCGCTGCCCAGTGCTTTGAGCAGCTTCGCTAGATTTTTATAGTTGGTCACTTCAATAAAACAGACAGTGTGCTAAAGTTGTAGAATGGGGGTAATTGTGTGCAGCAGCAAAGTAAATTAATATTTCAATAGAACGAGATTAAATGTAGAGTAAACTCGTTAAGAATCTGTACAGCTATAGAGCGAGGGACTTTTATTCTGTTGAGCTGAACCGATGAACAACTGATGATGACATGGTTTGATGTCTGGTTGACCAATCAGCGGAAAGAGGCGTTTCATTCCCGCCCACATGTAGAGATCGAATTTTCAAACTGCTTATTTGTTTCCTACCCCAGAACGAAAAAAGAAAAATCAAGCCAATTTTTTGTTTTTTCGTTTTCATTTTAAAAATGAAAAACGAAAAAATTTGCGGTTTTCTCATTTTTCTGATTTCAATATCAAATCAAAACATGAATGAACGGAAGATACCCTGATTAGTGTAGTTAGCTACTCTTGTTTGTAGTGTAGTATTTTAACTACTTTAAAAGGGTTTTTTGACTCTAGTCTAGATGATATAAAAGTCCCTTTAACACAAGCTGTTGTACTGCCTTCATGATAATGGTATTTGCCTAATGATAATCAATCTTACTCAGGTTACCAACAATAAAACTATAAAATCTCTACCTTAAAACAGTTCTCCTCACTCACACATTGCTGCTCCAGCAAATTACAATTAAGAAGACAAATTATGGCTGTCTAATTCAGCAATCTTCATTGTTTGCAGTGAGGTTGAGAATACTAACATGGGCAGTATAAGTATAATGTATTTGCAGGTACCATTGTGCTAGAACTTATTAAAGCAGCAGGTGTGAAATGTCAGCAGTGTAGATCTGCTGTGTGCCCATTGACAGCTCTAAGCACATTCAAATCTCAAGTTCTCTGCCTTAACTAATGATGCTATTTACTGTGACAAGGTCTTTTACTGGTGACACTCTACTGGTGAGAGTACTTGAAATAGAAAGCAAGTTGTATGGACAGCTTTTATGGTATTTTTTGTGTCTTTTTTGGAGCTTGAAAGTCTACTTTCGTTGTTTGGGGGGAAAAAAGCTTGTGTGTTTTGCAACACAAAAAATGAAAAAATCCTTTTGAAAAATGAGGGTGAGTTCATGATGACACAAAGTTAATTTACATTCCATTAAAAACAAAAATCTTAGACTTGCTTTGCATCCATCCAAAATGGTGTACTTTCTTGCCGAACTTGATGAAAACTTATTTCTCAACCCTTGATGAAGCGTGTTTTTTTAGGTTTGAAGTTGTGTGAACTTTTCTAATTATGGGATGGCACAGTTTATTGTTTTTTAGAATCTCAGTGGATTGCTTCAGGTCATCTAGGATTATTTGATTGTTGCATCATGTATACTGCTTTTTTGGATACTAATATGGTAGTATGCATATTCTTACACAGGATTAGGCTTTTTGGCTTAAATGATATGCAGTTTTTATGGAATGTTTATGGTGCTGTATGTGTGAAGCAGCGAAGACTACACAGATCATCCAAGCTGTACATCAACTGTGAGCTTCCCAAAACATCGTATTTGTGATTAATTGAGACTTTGAAATTAGGCTGAATTGCAGGAGCAGCAATTAAATTTGAGTTGAAACTTTCTGTTGGCCGACTGCCAGCTCCGTTCTCCTACTCAACTGCTCTCTGAGTTGCTATGGAAACCGCTCTTCTCTCTTTCCCCCATTCTATCCCTTTTGCCTTCTTTTTTATTACATTATGTTGTCTTTTTACTCACATCTTTTACCACTTAAAAAAGGCAAAGAAAAGTAAACAGCTTGGGATTGGCGGCACATGCTGTGTACAGAACAGGAAGAGTGGAATGAATATCTGTACTGGCTGTTCCAAAGGCCATGTCATTGGCCTGACTGTTCTGAGCTGATCTTGTCTCCATATTCCAGAAGCCATTGTTGCCACTGACAAGGTGAAAACCACTTGGGGAGCTCTGACATTTCTGCATACAATCACAAGACTAGTGCTGGTAATGTTCCCTCAAACACACACAATGGGTTAATATGACAAAGAGAGTCAGAATACAAGTGGTCTTTTGTCACCTCGCATTTTTTTATGCTGTAAATCTGTGTGAACCATAAAATAGACGTATTTTCGAGTCTTTTCCTTTGATTTGATTTAATACATTATCCCGTTACACGACTGCTCACCAAATAAATAAATAGGTGAACAATAAATATGGATTTGAGTAGTTGAACTATTTTATCATTTTACCTGTAAGGAGAAAAAAAAAGTCCATTTACAATGTGCCATAGCTATAGCCTACTCAGGCCCTCTGATGTAGTTTTCCCCACAACCGATAACTGAGATGCAAGTTTGTCGATAATTAACCAATTTCACCTAGGTGAATTTTCACTGGAAATCCATCATTTCAGTATAAATCAACATGATCAGGAATTTTGCTTAAAGGATTAGTTCACTTTCAAATGAAAATTAGCCCAAGCTTTACTCACCCTCAAGCCATTCTAGGTGTACATGACTTTCTTCTTTCTGATGAACACAATCAGAGAAATATTAATAAATATCCTGACGCATCGGAGCTTTATAATGGCAGTGAACAGGGTACATGAGTATGAGCTGAATAAAGTTCTTCCATCCATATCCATCCATCATAAACATCCGGGGGGTTAATAAAGGGGGGTTAATAAAGGCCTTTTGAAGCAAAGCAATGCATTTGTGTAAGTAAAATATCCATATTTAACAAGTTATGAAGTAAAATATCTAGCTTCCGCCAGACCGCTTTCCGTATTCATTTACGAAGAAAGTGTAAAACTCTCACAGTTCAAAATGCTTACACTACGTCCTACGCCTTCCGTATTCAACTTACGAAAAAAGCGCAACTGACGTGACGTAGATTTCGCAACAGGTTCAAGTTGGTCACACAAATTTGCAGTGTACCAACAGAAATCTTCTTCATTTGAAAATGCGAGCTGTGTTTGATAACATATTCACTATATACAAGCAGAAAAATATAAAGAAAAATCCTTTGGTTTTTTTTTAATGGCTCTTTCAGTTTTTAGAGTTTTTTTTTCTCAAGCTTTTAGGAAAGGTTTTAATCACGATTAATGTAAAGTTAGAAAAATTGTACAAGAAATGTAATGTAAAATGTTTACTCCACATCTATAACTGTAGCCTAATCTGCTCGTGATACACCACTCTCTCCTGTCGCACCTACAGTGAAATGAATTCTGTGATCTCAAAGGACTCGCCTCAGCTTCACACATTTAGATTTTCCTGCAAGTGGAGTGTTGATTAATTCATACAAAGAGTTTTCCAACTTTTATGGAAGTGTAATTGTATGTGTTGCAGTTGTAAGTGTTGTGTTGTATTCTGGTGTGTCTGAATCAGAGACAAATGAATAAATAACAACCGCAGCAATAAATTGCAACAGGAAAGCTCAAGGTCTTGCCAGGCCAATACACATTTGTTGATCTCATGAATGCAGTGGTTAATCAGAGGTGTTTAGTTCAAAACATTTTTGTTCACTGCTGAGTTCTGCACACTTGCCAACATAAGTTATAACTGTAATTAAACTAAACAATACCTGTTCTATCTTCATGCAGCATATATTCTCTGGCTCTGTAGGATTTTACAACAGTTCCCACACGAGCGATTTATAGATTATCAGAATTCAGATTTACAGAATATGCAATCAATGACTTTAATATATCCCACATCAGCTACATAAATTCATCAACTAACCATTCAGAAGCGTCCTGTTGCATTCTACATGCTGTCACTTCTTCTTGCATCTCTCCATCATTGTCCGACTTCGGTTTGACTTTGAACATAAAAGGCTGAACAGTTTCTGACATTTTCAGTGAGTCATCCTGACTGAGGTAATCGGCGCTGCTAACACTATGTGCTAACATGAGCTCTTGAAACCCCGCCCACTGCTTAGGAGCAACAGCTCATTTGCATTTAAAGGGACACACATAAAAACAGAGCGCTTTTGCTCACCCTCAAAAAGTGACAAATTTAACATGCTATAAAAAAATTATCTGAGGGGTATTTTAAGCTAAAACTTCACATAGACACTCTGAGGACATCAGAGACTTATTTTATACCTTGTACATTGGCATTATACCACCCCTTTAAATGCTGTTGCAATTAATTGTAAAAGTAATGACTTATAAATCTTGTAAATCTCTCACTGTTTTTGTTGTTATGGTGGTGCTTAGAAGCTGTTGGTTACACATTACATCTGCACTTTACTAGAGCACCCTCAGAAGCACCCTCAGTGATTTGATTCTGAAAATGGGCCTGAAAAATACAGTAGAAGTGTATAAGTTTTCTCTTTGTCTTTCAAACATTGACAGCATGTGGGAAATGGTTTTCTGTTTGTCTCTCATTAAAGGTACAATTATGTGAGCTGGGAAATGCTAACTTTAGCCTGCTAGCACTGAAAGCATATGATCCCACCCTCCCTGTATATCGCCGTCCAAAGCCACGCCTCCTTCAAAACACATGAACGTGCACAGCCCAGAAGCGAGGCGACCAGAGACAACGTTATATGTGTCATTCACCGGTGAAAAAAATACAGTGTGTAACAGTACTACTAAACTCAAGTTAGGTTGTTGCTATTTGCCTGCCATTCTCGCTCTGTCAGCACACGGGTTCTACTATGTCAGATACGCCCATAGTAAATAAAGTGGTGTGTAACTTTTTTAGTTCCAGCATTAGTCCCTGTGCATTTCAGACAGCTTTTTTGGTTATAACAGGAGATTCATTAATGAAATAAGATCTCATGGGTAAGGTGCTCTGAGGTACTGTGTGATACCAGCACCATCTGTTACACCTCTCTCTTTGTTTTAAAAATATTTGCAATAGTAGTGTAGAATTTAACATGAGAATGATGTCAACTGCTAAACTGCAATGAGTCTAATAACAATAGAGATTTTGAGTGAAAACCAATTACATTTCAGTATTTCTTAGTATTGGTTATGTTAAATGACAGCAGAATTAAGCAGTGTAAAAGCTGATGATCATGATTTTCAGCATGATTTGAAAATGATTCAAAGAGCATATTGTGCTTCAAGCAAGAACATCCGATCATGTGTACAAAGAAGTTCTCATAATCAGTGTCACAAATTTGATTAGTGACCAAAAATAGTGCAGAATATGAAATATTTCATATTCACCAGCTTTTATTTGTCTTATATTTTTCAAAACCTAAACATTCTGTTTATTTCCAGGTTTAAAATAGAGATTGAATCCATGATTTTAAGGTGCCCTAGATTGTTTTTTTACAAGATGTAATATAAGTCCTAGGTGTCCCCTGAATGTGTCTGTGAAGTTTCAGCTCAAAATACCCCATAGATTTTTTTTTATTAATTTTTTTAGCTGCTTATTTTGGGGCATCATTAACTATGCACTGATTTTTTCAGCACGGCCCCTTTAAGAGATGCATTCCCTCTGCCCCAAGAGCTCTCCACTATATATACATCGCATAAACAAAGTTCACACAGCTAATATAACCCTCAAATGGATCTTTACAAGATGTTCGTCGTGCATGCTGTATGCATGCTTCGAATTATGTGAGTAAAGTATTTATTTAGATGGTTACGTTTGATTCTGTGTGAGTTTGAGGCTATATGCTCTGTGGCTAACGGCTAATGCTACACTGTTGGAGAGATTTACAAAGAATGAAGTTGTGTTTATGCATTATACAGACTGCAAGTGTTTAAAAATGAAAATAGCAACGACTCTCGTCTCCGTGAATACAGTAATAAACGATGGTAACTTTAACCACATTTAACAGTATATTAGCAACATGCTAATGAAACATTTAGAAAGACAATTTACAAATATCACTAAAAATATCATGATATCATGGATCATGTCAGTTATTATTGCTCCATCTGCCATTTTTCGCTGTTGTTCTTGCTTGCTTACCTTGTCTGTGCACAGATCCAGCCGTTAATACTGCCTTTCCTTGTCTAATGCGTCGAATGGGCTGGCATTATGCAAATATTGGGGTCATACATATTAATGATCCTGACTGTTACGTAACAGTCGGTGTTATGTTGAGATCCGAGTGTTTTCCGGAAGTCTTTTAAACAAATGAGATTTACATAAGAAGGAGGAAACAATGGGGTTTGAAACTCAATGTATGTCTTTTCCATGTCCTGAACTCTTGTTATTCAACTATGCCGAGGTAAATTCAAATTCTGAATCTAGGGCACCTTTAAATGTAATCTCAGACTTTTGGACCCCATTGAATATTAGGACATTCAATGGAGCATGATCCAACACTACAGAGAATTAATTCTTTGAAGGACCAAATCAGGCCTGTTGACACATGTTTTAATTGTATTATAATCTGTTAAGCTGCCAAATCAGACTTCAAAACTGTGCTTTTCCCTCTCTGCAGTAAATTCCCTGCTCGCTCCTCTGTCATATTCAAATCTATGCTAATAGCACATTATACCCAATAAGAAAGCAGTCAGAGTACCCCATTACCGTACACAGTAGTCACTGCCAAGCAGGCACAGGCAATTTCCGTTAATTAGCACTCCTTGAAAATGAAGCTTTAACGATGAGAACGAGCGTGTGTTTTATTATAAGCAGCATCAGTGGGAATTGAACCTCGGTTGAATCATGCATCACTACACCGGTGTACCTGAGGCTGTGTTCACAAAACATACTGCAAGATAAATACATCATGAAAAAAACTTTTTATTGGTTCTTTGCAGAATCAAAAACATCCTGCACTCCTGCATGAACTGGTTCTTTTTAGTGAATTAAAAACATCAGTCCGACCATGGGTGCGTTTCCTAAAAGCATCGTTAGCCTACTAACATCGCAAGATCTGTCATTACTAACATAGTTCAACGATTCAGTGTTTCCCGAAACCACAGTTGGAACGACAGTTCTCGAGCTGTGGTTAGAAGCATAGGCTAGTTTCTTGTTTTTATGACATGTGGCATTATGTACTATGTATATTTTTATTTGTATTTTTAAATGTCATATACATATTTTCTTTTGTCAAGAGATTTTAAAGTGGAACTCAATAAGATTTGCGAAGCTCCCCCTACAGGTTCCTTCAGTGAATCACACTGTCGTAAATACTCCAAGCGCAGCTCTGGACTACAACGACTACAACGCTCACCAGCGCAGTAGTTTAGCAAATACAGTACAAGAAATCTCGATGGAGGTGGGTAATTTTCGAAATTGTCTTATAAAGTCATAATATATTCAAACATGTTTTTGAATTACCGTATAGCACTTTGTCACTCTCGCGTAAACGTGAACATGAGGCGAGATTGTGTCGGGTCGGCGAAGCTCAACTTGCAAGTGCTGTTTTTTGGCGTAGACGTGCCAGAGGGGGTTAGTGCTTGCCTCAAACACACCACTACAAGTCAATTAACCATTGTAATGACTTAGAAAACTATTTATGAAGGTAAAAAAAGTTACTTAGTTCTGCTTTAAGCACTATTTTTGAAGAGTGCGCATGTGCGTACGTGCTCTGGTACGTAAGAATGAGCCTATGATTGAATCTGGAAATAAAGCAAAATAACTGATAAATAAATGATAAATTACTCCTCAGATTCCACCTCCGTAATTTATAGCAAAAAAAATCAAGCATTTATTCGATCTCAAACGGATTCATTTAAAGGTGCTAAAGAGGATGTTTTGCTTTACACATTTTTGCAATATTACTTGAAACTGTCTTTACTAACTGATAAAAGACTATTTATTAGGTGCACTGAAAGGAATAATATTAATATACATCATCTGTGCACGAGGTAGGGCCTTAAAAACATCAGCCAATCGTTTACACGATCATCGCGTAAACGATTGGCCGTCTGGCTTGTCAATCACTGCCATGACGTTTCTTGTGAGAGACGCGCAGTTGCGCGTTCCAGTAACTTTCCACACTCTACAGGCGCCACATGCAATGTTTTTGTCAGGAGACAGGAGTAACAACTGCAGATTATGAGTTACCTGCGGTGAGTCCGACATAATGAATCCACTAACACGACACAGCGAATGCCGGTGGTAAACACTCGTGTTCCAATACTCCTGCACGAGTTTTGGGAGGCGTTCCCTCGAAATTCTTACGCATGCGCTCATTTCAAAAACTCAGTAACAGTCTTTGGTTTCTCAGTCGACGAAAAGATCCTCTTTAGCACCTTTAAAGAAGTTATTACTCCACCACCTGCGTGACATCATTCACCAAAGTGGCTGAACGACAGGTTTGCGACAATACGGTCTCGGGAATGACTAGTCATGACAGTTGATTTGTTCAACGATGCATCACACTATGGTAGTAAAGCAGCGAGTTGTATGGGAAACACACCCCAGTGTAGTCTGATTCATGAAAAAATGACTGGTTCTGTTTAGTGAATCAAAAGCATACAGAAAGACCAGTGTATCACGATTCCCTAAATGATAGACGTCGTGAGCCTGTTCTTTTAATGAACAGTTCAAAAAGACGGTTACTGGTTTGAATCACTCTGAAACATTGCCCTGTACAAATTATAACATTGAGCACAGTGAGAGTCCCTACAGGTAAAGAAAAATTTAAATGAACTGAAACATGTTTAAATGAATTGGAATCTAATCAAATCATACATTCTCAAAAATGCCGTACTAACCCTTTCAAAAGGTACTAATAAGCACTATTTAGGTACTAAAATGCACCATTAAAGTAGGCCTACTAATCTGCACCCTAACCTTTCAGGCGTAAATAAAGTAGCCTACTTTTGAAAGGATACTGCCCAGTGACAGCTTTTGTACCCTTTTTTTTCTGAGAGTATAATCAGAATCGAATCAACAGATGGAAAAGGGTTTCTAGGGCATTCACAATCAGGTAAGTTTAAGCCAAAAAAAAAAAAAAAAAAATCCACCTGTTTAAACACAACACATAAAACACAGCTTGGACAGATGCCCAGTAAAATACATTAAAACATCACCAGCTTTCCCATAAGATCGTTTCTTATGCCTGTCTATGTGCTCATTGCTCAATCCAAACAAACAATCCAATAAAATGTTCAATGGACATCCAATGATACCCTCTATTGTCTTTCTGTCTCTTTCAGTTTCTATCGCTATTTCTGCCCTCTCTCAAAAAGGAAGTTTCAGGTTTTGAAAATACTCCTCAGTTTTGTGATAGACAATGTAAGTTCTTTTATAGCAGATTCTCAACACACAACTCTAATATGTGCTGTGATAGCCAAACCACATGAGATTTGGACTGAGACGAGTTTGGCAGGATAGATTTATCTTGATGAGTAATTCAGCTTTGACTCTGACAGCAAACCTGAGGGAATAAGCATGATATTGTATACCTGCACTGCCAACAACTGCACAAACTCAAGGAAAATGCCAACACAAATTGTTAACAAGAACCACAGATGAACATACATCCATGAATTTTGACGGTATACTGAGTAAATTACAACACAGATGAAGTCTTCTAAATGACCTAATGTTACTCTGTGGGTCTTAAAGAAGTACATATTAAATTGTGCTGTTGACCAATATTTCTCCACCTTAATTTGTCTATGGTCAAAATCCAATATACAAGTGTAGCATATTTTAACTGTGCAAATTGTATTTTTCATTATTTATTTACTTACTTAATCTTTTTAATTATCTATCAATTCATTTTAGTATTGCCAACCTAAATTTGTTGTAAGCTATTTCATACAGTGACAATAAAACATTTTTCAATGCATTTGTGATTTTTAGTTTCCACAAGGTCAAACATATGATGATTATGATTTTCAACTTTAGATGGTTATTCAAATGTATTTTACTAATTTCTCTCACATATATAATAACTTTTAGCATCTGAATGGCAGCAGTGAGGGGACGTGAGGTGTGTAATTCCACCATAAGATTTAATGATGCACCATTGTGACACAGATGGACTTCTTCACAGCTGTCCACCATAATTTGGCACAAATGCTGATCTGTCATTTCAATCTATTACACATGCAAAATATTATTTGGTCTTTAGACTTTGAGATGCAATAAAAAGACAAGCACAGAACTACAGTCACTTTATGACATGTAGGCTACAGTAATATAAAAAACACATTATAAGACAATACGTTTCTGTGCTGTTGAATAACTTGTAGCTTTAAAGATTGATAAAACGATCAAATTAGCAGAAATATCTACACCTCCCACATCTCCATGCCTACTTTCATTACACAATTAAAGTTTTTACAATGATTTATTAAGCATTAAACCTACATGTAAATCTGCTCTCACTATATTTCAAAATTCAGCTTTCTCCCTCCCATAATATCGTAATGTGCATATAATAATTTTTAATACTGCTGTATAAACGTTAAGGGCTGTTTGGTCTCTCTAACCTTCACTCAGAATTTTTTATGCTAGTTAAATCTAACCTATTGTTTGCTTTTTTTTGCAAGATGAGAAAATGGAGAGATTTGTTAATTAATATTCTATTATGTTGCTATTTAAAATAATTTCTTTTATGTGGTGTTTTTGTGGGTTATCATTTTTGTGAAGTTTCGAGCTTGTGCTTCAGTTTAGGACTAACAAGAATTCAAGTTTTCTAACAAAAGAATTAAAGTTTCTTTATGCAACAGCTATGGAAGTGTCATATAACCAGTATCATATGCCTACGCCTAACATCACGCATATACAAAAAAGCATGCTAATATATTGAAACATGTCCAAATAACTTGATGTCTATAGCTGAGTTTAGTTTAGTCAGTTTAGTTCATATATACATTACGTATGTTTCCATTGTGTGGAGCCACTATCCATAATTGAATCAAGTTCAATCAAAGAGTTATTTTTGAGTGTTCCATTACTATGATAATATCATCTTATGTCTGCATGCTCATGTTAGTGTTGCTCGATGATATCGCTGTTTTACATAGCTGCTTTATAACTGAATTGAACTCATTTCATATTTGATGATCTTTTGATCAACACTGAACTGATCTCAGCTGAACAATGACACTGTTTTCGTTTTAGAGCTGCTTTACAGCAGAATTGAACTCTGTTTGCATCATTGAATCAATATTTTCCTGTTTATCCCTGCTTTGAGACAATCTCTATTGTATAAAGTGCTATATAAATAAATGTGACTTGACTTCTTTGGATAAAGCATTGCATTTATCTCCTCAGGGGACCTTTCAGTAATAGGCAGAACATTACATTTCTTTTTCTTGATGCAGCATGAAAGAAGTCTTCTTAGATCTCAGATCTGCCCTTTTTGGTTTGTTTTTAAAGATTTATTTTTGTCTTTTTTACCTTCTTTTAAAGGACCATATAGAGAGTAGACAGGAAGCTATGTGCGACAGGATTGGAAAGGACCGCAATGCTCACACTCGAGTCGCCCAAAGCTATCGCCTCTGATGGATCTGCCTTTTACTGTTGAAATGTCAACGAAACATTTATTTTTAATTTGTTGGCAAAACTGAAGGAAATCCCTATCTCCAGTGTATTCTTTTTGTTGGTCTTCTGTTGGCTTCATTTGAGCTGGAGGTTCACTGAGGCACACACCGATGAGACCCGTCAAGTGATGCTCCAGATGTTCTGGCAAAGGGAAATATCACCTGTGGGCCAAACATAGACATGCCCAACACCTGCTGCATTGGAGAGTGTCTACAGTTCAATGTTAAAACACTGAATGTGAGTTCAGACTTCCATCTTAAGCGACAAAATACAAAGATAGCTCCAGATAAGTTGAAAAATAATAAAACTTCACTTCACTACTATCACTGAACAAATCAACTAGCTATTCACGATTGTTTCCCAAAACCTTATTGTCGCAAACCTGTCGTTCAGCCACGTTGGTAAGTGACGTCATGCAGGTGGTGGAGTAATAACTTCTTTAAAGCTGACCTATTATGCAAAATTCACTTTTGCATGGTGTTTGGACATAAATGTGTGTCGGTAGTGTGTGTACACAACCACCCTTTAGTGATAAAAATCCACCCACTCCTTTTTTTTTAATCCCCATAAATCATCAGCAGTGTCTCCCAACGACCTGTTTTCAGCCATGGTGCTAATGTGACGTCACATTAGCCACAGGCCCCGCCCACGACCGCTGACTGATAGTCCTGCCTTCGTTCATAAGTAATAGGAGTGCACCGTCTTCCTATATAAACAGTCTTTGTTGATATTTTGGCCAAATAACAGAAAAAAACGAGCGCCCACATAGCAATAGAAAACTATATAACCTGCAAATGAATGAAAACGTAATGACTGAAAAAACACTCGCTGGTCAAAAACTTTGTATTTGAACATGATTTTGGTGAAATGTTAGCTAATAATATAATGACACATGCAACAATTTAAATAAATGTAGGGAATCTGTAGGCCTTTACATTTATATGGTAACACTAAACAATAACATTCCGTTAGTTCATGTATTAACTAATTATGAATGAACAATTAACTAAATTTAATAGAATATTTATTAATCTTTGTGTCACCGTGGCCTCAATGCTTCTCTCTCGCCAACTCTGAGCTCGATTGCTATGTCTGAGGTAAACCACGCCCTCCTCATTACCCTACGGACAAAGAAATGTAATAATACATAAATGTAAAAATAAAGAAATGTAGAAATAAAGAAATGTAGAAATGAATAAATGTATAAATAAACAAAAGAAAAAATAAATAAATGTGGAAAAAAATAAATATATACATAAGGAAATAAATGTATACATTATTTATAATTTTGGCAGATTTGGGATTCCATATTTTAAGCTGAAACTTCACAGACACATTCTTGGGACACCTGAGACTTAAATTACATCTTATAAAAATGGGCATAATAGGTCCCCTTTAAATGAATCCGTTTGAGATCGAATTAATGCAAGATTTTTTGCTATAGCTAAATTACGGACATGTCATCTGTGGACTAAATCTCATTTTCCTCAGTTATTTTGCTTTATTTTTAGATTCAATCATAGGCTCATTCTTACGTACCAGAGCACATACACACATGTGCACTCTTCAAAAACAGTGCTTTAAATCTCTGGACAAACTAAAATATGTAAATGACATTTGTATACAAACCCGATTCCAAAAAAGTTGGGACACTGTACAAATTGTGAATAAAAACGGAATGCAATGAGGTTGAAGTTTCAAATTTCAATATTTTATTCAGAATACAACATAGATGACATATCAAATGTTTAAACTGAGAAAATGTATCATTTTAAGGGAAAAATAAGTTGATTTTAAATTTCATGGCATCAACACATCTCAAAAAAGTTGGGACAAGGCCATGTTTACCACTGTGTGACATCCCCTGCAAAGTCTGCAAACGTCTAGGGACTGAGGAGACAAGTTGCTCGAGTTTAGGAATAGGAATGTTGTCACATTCTTGTCTAATACAGGCTTCTAGTTGCTCAACTGTCTTAGGTCTTCTTTGTCGCATCTTCCTCTTTATGATGCGCCAAATGTTTTCTATGGGTGAAAGATCTGGATGCAGGCTGGCCATTTCAGTACCCGGATCCTTCTTCTACGCAGCCATGATGTTGTAATTGATGCAGTATGTGGTCTGGCATTGTCATGTTGGAAAATGCAAGGTCTTCCCTGAAAGAGACGACGTCTGGATGGGAGCATATGTTGTTCTAGAACTTGGATATACCTTTCAGCATTGATGGTGCCTTTCCAGATGTGTACGCTGCCCATGCCACACGTACTTATGCAACCCCATACCATCAGAGATGCAGGCTTCTGAACTGAGCACTGATAAAAACTTGGGTTGTCCTTGTCCTCTTTAGTCCGGATGACATGGCATCCCAGTTTTCCAAAAAGAACTTCAAATTTTGATTCGTCTGACCACAGAATAGTTTTCCACTTTGCCACAGTCCATTTTAAATTAGCCTTGGCCCAGAGAAAATGCCTGCACTTCTGGATCTAGATATGGCTTCTTTTTTGACCTATAGAGTTTTAGCCGGCAACGGCGAATGGCACGGTGAATTGTGTTCACCGACAATGTTTTCTGGAAGTATTCCTGAGTCCATGTTGTGATTTTCCATTACAGTATCATTCCTGTATGTGATGAAGTGCCATCTAAGGACCCGAAGATCACGGGCATCCAGTATGGTTTTCCAGTCTTGACCCTTACGCACAGAGATTGTTCCAGATTCTCTGAATCTTTGGATTATATTATACACTGTAGATGATGATAACTTCAAACTCTTTGCAATTTTTCTCTGAGAAACTCCTTTCTGATATTGTTCCACTATTTTTCGCCGCAACATTGGGGGAATTGGTGATCCTCTGCCCATCTGGACTTCTGAGAGACACTGCCACTCTGAGAGTCTCTTTTTATACCCAATCATGTTGCCAATTGACCTAATAAGTTGCAAATTGGTCCTCCAGCTGTTCTTTATATGTACATTTAACCTTTCCGGCCTCTTATTGCTACCTGTCCCAACTTTTTTGGAATGTGTAGCTCTCATGAAATCCAAAATGAGCCAATATTTGGCACGACATTTCAAAATGTCTCACTTTCAACATTTGATATGTTATCTATATTCTATTGTGAATAAAATATAAGTTTATGAGTTTTGTAAATTATTGCATTCCTTTTTTATTCACAATTTGTACAGTGTCCCAACTTTTTTGGAATCGGGTTTGTATATTCAAATTAAAAGATTTACATTGTACTTAATGTCAGCTTGCTTATTTTGCTCAAGATAAGGATTTATTAAGTTCACATGGCATAAAAACAAGAAATTATGCTTCTAACCACAGCTCGAGAGCTGTTGTTCCAACCACACAAGTTTGCAATGCAGTTTGCTATCAAAGTTTGAACAATGGTTTCAGGAAACACCAAATCAGTGAACTATGTAATTAACGACGGAACTTGTGATGTTAGTTGGCTAACGATGCTTTTGGGAAACGGACCCCAAATCGGAAAGATGTGACTCCCTTAGTAACTCCAGTTAGAGCCCATAGCAAATGAATCACCACTCATTACCATTGTATCTGGAGGAGAAATATGACAAATCATGAATGACTGGCTAGTCTACTATAAGATTTAATTAACTGATATAGAGGTGAAAGATTGTTTATGCAAAGGGTTGCCCTTTAACCCACAGCCAATGCTTCTGAAATTGGAATTATGTATGTTTCTATTAAAGGGTTAGTTCACCCAAAAATGAAAATTATATCATTAATTACTCACCCTCATGTCGTTCCACACCTGTAAGACCTTCGTTAATCTTCGGATCAATCTTTAACATCCACAGAACCTTTCCATTGCACAAAAGGTTCTTTACAGTGGAAAAGATTCTTTAGATTATTAAAATGTTCTTTACAGTAAGAAAATAAAGGTCTCAAAACGATTTTTCTTTGGGGAACTCCGAATGACGAAGATTCTTTGGGGAACTCTGAATGATTCTTCTATGACATTGCTTTGAAAACCCCCTTTCGAAACCTTTATTTTTAAGAGGTAATTGACGTGATCACATATTTAACGATTCCATCTACTGACAAAGATTTGGTGAGTTCCAAATAGCTTTAAAATGTACCATTTCTGGAGTAGATGAAAGCTAAAAGGTACATTTACCAAAGTGTTTATTCGCAGAATAATGTCTAAACACTGGGTGATTCTCAGAGCAGTTTTCAGCCATTTTCTGTGTGATATATATGGAGTTAAGGGGGTGCAGAATCTTCTTAGTGCCTTGTACTCCAACTTGTTTGCACCATCTGTGAGGCTTCTTCTATGAGTTTATGCATCACACTTTTTGATGTATAGATGTAGAACTAGAAGTGATAATTATTCTATTTCTTGCTTATAAACATTCTACTGTATGTTGGCTAGGTATTTAATTATATATATATATATATATATATATATATAGGGTGATTCAGGTGAATTCAGGGTGATTGGGACACCTTTTGCCATTGAGATAAATTGGAATATATATATATATATATATATATATATATATATATATATATATATATATATATATATATATATATATGCAGTGTACAATAAATATTAAAGAATATTGCAATAAAAAGTGGAGGATATGTAGTTGTGCATTAACCACATGGGGGCAGCACCTATATGACACCCTATTTCAACCTTTGGGCCTCTGACACCAGGCATATTTTCTGTAGAGTAAAATCTTGTATTGTGCATAGCCTTTACATTATTATTTACAAATTTGAGCAAAATATTCACAATATAACTTATCAGGTGAAATGATAGTATGGTCAAAGGGTGCTTGTTGTTTAATCCATAAGCAAGAGGGCGCTGATAGTACATGTCAGGTCAACCTCTCCTGAGACCTGGAGCATCAAAAGTGGTGATAATCTCATTACAGCAAGTCTAATAAATTTATCCCTCTAGGTCACAGGCCACAGGATTATTTTGCATCACAGAGGAAGCTAATCTGATGTAAAAAACTACCTAGTACTATTCAATAAAACATCACAGGATGAGGCATATATGAATATATATATATATATATATATATATATATATATATATATATATATATATATATATATATATATATATATATACTCACAGTACAAAAGCTATACCAAATACTGTGGTAAGCATGATCTTTCTGTAGTAGGTAAGCAACTTATAGTGATGCCAATATTCTTTGTGTAAATGTTCTTTGCAATACCACCATTAATTATTTGCCACAGAACACTATTGCTGTGAATATGAATCTTTACACATTGTCATGTAAACAAACTGTCAAAAAATAAAATGATGTTCATTTCGAATTGGACCAAACTGAAAAAAATTACTAGTGTTTCAGTGAGTCAGATGTGAACTTCAGAAACATCTTTGAACGATTAATTTGTGGAGTGAATTCAAACTGCTCGGGCTGGACTGCAGCGCACTCAAATTTAAAAACTTGGTAAGTGGTAAAAACATGGTAAGTTTACGCTTATGGAAGTAAAATAATGCCATATGTTTTTGAAACAAAAAGCATCTTGAATTGCACTAAAAAATACAACCTATAATATTCAGCCAGCAATTTTCTGTCCATTTTATTTCGCCTCCACAAATTCGCGTCCACAAATTCAGAGGTTCAAATTTCAACATTTCAATCCGGGAACTGCAGGAATAGCAGTAGAGTTCCGAGCATAATCTCCATCTGCTGTTAGTCGACCTCACCAGCAGGTGGTGCAAGCACGTGTTGACAGAGCAATAGTTAGAGCAAGTCATTCATTTCATTCATTAAAACGGATTTACATTAACAGAGCAAGCAGTAAGTGCATGTGTGCTGATTATCAGGGACAGTATATATGCAGAAAAGCTGCAAAGACAAAAGTTGTGTTTACATTTAATTTAATGTCTTCACTGTTACTTTCCCTGTGTAGCCTACATGTAAGCAGCTTTCTCTACAGTGAACAAGATTATAACGTTATTCCTCAATGCTGATGTACAGTTCAACGTTAAATCTGAGATAGACATATAACTTTCCTTAACTTTATATCGCGGCGCTGTGCTGCAGTACTGGGGTTTCCCTCAATACCTTATACTCCAGGATTGGCACCACCTCGCTATACTCACTGGCACCACCTGCTGGTGAGGTCAACTAACAGCAGACGGAGATTATGCTAGGTACTCTACTGCTATTCCTGCAGTTCCCAGATGTGAAATGTTGAAATTTGAACCACTGAATTTGTGGACATGAAATAAAATGTACAGAAAATTGCCTGCTGAATATTATAGGTTGTATTTTTAAGCAGAATTAATATTTTGGAAGTGAACTCTGAAAGGAGAACATTTGCATTTTAACAATGAAAATGTGTGTGAAATGAAAATTTCACAGCTTAAATATATAACCATGTTGAATTTCAGCCCATAAAAATGCAAGCCCTAAAAATACAATGCATTAAAATACAAGCACGATTAATGCAATGCATTTTTTTTTCAATTAGTGCAATTCAACATGCTTTTTGTTTCAAAAACATATGGCATTGTTTTACTTCCATACACGCTACTCAAAGTGTCGTTCCAAACGTGAGCATCATAATTCCTTCACGATTAACACGCAGTGAATGGTATATCCCATATAACGATTCTACCGTTTAAAATTATGTGATTCTGGGAGTCGCGAATCATTTTGAAAACAGAGGTATTTGAGACATTTTTGATATATGCCTACACGTTTTTAAACAAAACTGAGAAATATTCCTTAATATTCAATTAATGTGTTAACCAAACTACACATGAAGATGCAGTAGGCTACACAAGTTGAATAAGTTAAGATCAAAGAGGTTACAATCTTTAACTGCTATAAGCATGAATTTTGCTTTAAGGTTGTCGTGGTACCATTCAGATTTATGTAGGGTGTTCCAAACAGCCACATCTGAATCAGTAATTGTCATTTCAAGTAGGGGATAGTGATGCTCACTTTCAAATGGAATTTGCCCTTGATTTTTATTTACTGTCGCAAATTAATATTTTGTTATGTCTTAATATCTTATGCAACCATCTTTAGATGCAACCTGGAGCCCATGCCTGTAAATTAATAATAGCGACACAAATGAGCCTGGATAGATACTGCTGATCTAGAATTAATATTAAGACAACATAAATATTTTGTGGTAGTCTTTTCAATATGCAACTCAAGGTAGTCCACTATTGCAGACACTGATTTCAGAGATATTCACACCCTGATGCTTTCTAACATTAGACACTCAAGCTAAGTCTGTGAGGTAAAAGATTAGAATGATGATGAGTGCCAGTGTTTCTCCCCAAGTTCATTTAGCTAAATGAAAACTTAACATTATTGAGCACATCAGGCATGAGGCTACAGGATTTACATAGCAAATGATTGTGAGCCATCTTCAATGCAATTAGAAATACTATGCTTACTAATAATTGCTGCAATGTCTTCATTATACATGCCAGAGGGCATAATGGGTTTTGAGGGTTTGTTTTCCATTTTCTCCCTTCAACTGTGTGCAGTGGTCCATCAAAATCAAGTCTGAAAAAACCCATGCGCCTGTCTTTTAAATTGACTGTCTCAGTGTTGTTCTTCGGGGCAGTTAAAATTGAGCATATTAAGAAGGTGTGATTTTCCCACAATCCCCTGTCTTTGGAGACTGAAGTTGGTTTAATCAGATCGTAATGGTCTCCTTGAGTGATAGTAGAGAGCAGTATAAAACATACACCTAGGGCACTCCACAGTGTGAAACACTCCCTTGACAATAAAACAGGGCCTTGCCACTCGCCACATGATATACAAAGCACCAGAAAAAGAGGTCATCCTTGCCTGGAGACTAATTTGAGCTTTATGTATGTGTAGACACGTACAGTTATAAACACCAACACACTTTTTTTGCTATGGTAATTCTAGCCAGACTGGCCAAACATGTCTGTTTGGAGAGGTGCTCAGGAAATGAGAAATTCTGGCTACATGAGCACTTTTGTTGCCATGGTTGGCTGGACATGTTGAAATATGCCAGAGTGGTTTAGGTCTTAATTCAGAGGATCCCATTGTGGGACATTTCTCTGGGGAGGTGCAGGAACAATAGAGGGGTCAGTAAGTCTTCCCTGTGGCGATAGAGGACCTGTTTTCCCTGTTGATGATTCAAGATCTTCTGAACACTCCTTTATTACCCAGTGAACATGCACTACTCCTGGAATGAACATTTACATTACATTACAACCAGTGTTGTTATTGTTAAAGGTGCCCTAGAATCAAAAATTGAATTTACCTTGGCATAGTTGAATAACAAGAGTTCAGTACATGGAAAAGACATACATTGAGTTTCAAACTCCATTGCTTCCTCCTTCTTATGTAAATCTCATTTGTTTAAAAGACCTCCGAAGAACAGGCGAATCTCAACATAACACCGACTGTTATGCAACAGTCGGGATCATTAATATGTACGCCCCCAATATTTGCATATGCCAGCCCATGTTCAAGGCATTAGACAAGGGCAGCCAGTATTAACGTCTGGATCTGTGCACAGCAGAATCATCAGACTAGGTAAGCAAGCAAGAACAATAGCGAAAAATGGCAGATGGAGCAATAATAACTGACATGTTCCATGATATCATGATATTTTGAATCTGCGCGCGATTTAAAGGGGCCGCAGCCTGAATCGGTGCATAGTTAATGATGCCCCAAAATAGGCAGTTAAAAAAATTAATTAAAAAAAAATCTATGGGGTATTTTGAGCCGAAACTTCACAGACACATTCAGGGGACACTAGACTTATATTACATCTTGTAAAAACTGGTTCTAGGGCACCTTTAACTGAAACTACTAAAAATTGTTTTCTGTAATTGAAATAAAGCTGAAATAAAATAAAATTTAAATATTAGATGAAAAAAATTAAACAAATGTTGCCTTGCCAACTAACTGAAATAAATAGGTTGAAGTAGTTAAGTTATTAAAACTGAAACTGTAATAAAATAAATTAAAGCTAAACAGAAATTTAAAAGAAATGACAGCACATAAAATAACTCAAACTAAAATTAAAATGAAAACTGAAAATATAAAAATAAAAGCTAATTCAAAATATTAACACTATAGAATATAAATAATATTAAAATAATTTATAATAATAATTAATAATAATACTAAGATTAAGCACAAATTTGAGAGAGGGATATATAATTTTTTTTAAATATTCTATTTTTTTTTAACACACTCTAAAAAATGCTAGGTTAAAAACAACCCAAGTTGGGTTGAAAATGGACAAACCCAGCGCTTAGGTTAAACGTTTGCTCATAGTGCTAGGCAGTTTTATTTAAATATAAATAAAAAAAAAACTTAAATTAAAAATTACTATGGCTGGCTTAAAATGAACCCAAAATAGGTAGGAAATTAAAAATCAGACACATTTAATAATCAAACAATAATAATCAAAAGGTGAACTTTTATTAATAAGCAATTTAATAAATGTTTATTGTTTAATTATTATTCATTAAACTTATTAATAAATGTTCATTTATTAAACATATTAATAAATATTAATTTCCAACATAGCAAGCAAGCAAAACAGTAATTTTAAACAATAGTTGGGTTAAATAAAACTACCCAGCAGGTTGGGCAAACATTTAACCCAACCACTGGGTTTGTCCATTTTCAACCCAACTTAGGTTTTTAACCCACCATTTTTTTAGAGTGCAGCATTGCCATTCAATACAAACACTCTCTGTGAGCGATGAAGTAAAACAGCTCAGTGATGAGACAGATAGGCCAAATATTACTCAAATTATGTATTTGGTGCTTGGTTGATTTGAAAAGTGCTAACCAGCATTGATTTTGTTTTTTTGATAACATCCACAGGAACAACCGGCAAAGACTTGTCGAATTGTGTTTGCCATTGAATGCAATAACAGATAATTGAATTCACTGTTCCCTGTGTGTTCCCAATTACAACAATACAATTAGCCTCAAATGTGCCGAACAGAAGACTTGTAGTCGAGTTTGCATTTTTCACTGCCAATTGCCATGTCAAAGTAACAATTGCTAACTGCCGCGAAAGGCAATCTTTGTATTGACATCTTTGCATGTCACAAAGTGGCTTTCATCACAAATTGCTGATCATTCACTGTGGTTGCAAGTGATAATAGTCTAGATTGAAGATTGAATTTGTTCAGCTCAGAGAGAAATGGCAGAGAAACACAGTTAGACAAAAACAGATGAACAGAGAGGCAGATTAATTATAAGTTATGGGACAGTCTTCAGGCTTGATGATGCAAATCTCAACTGGTAGGAAAAACAATGTTAAATGCAAATAACCATATAACTGTGCATCATTAAGATAGCAAAATAAATAGACATAATAATATACACCACTGGATTTGCTTGCAGTCTATGCAAACATTATACATTTGCATAATTAAAAATGTTGTTTAACATGCTAATGCATGTTATTGCTAGCCAGTAGTGACATCTGAGTTACTCTCACACGTCTGTTGAGCTTTATTCAATTTAGCTATATTACAGTAGTATTTGAGTTGAGTTGACATGCTAATTTTATGCTAGGAAAACTCACTTCAAACATGTGGAACCAATATCCATAAGTGAATCATTTAAATGTTTTTTTTTTTGGGACTAAATGTAAAGTCTGGGTCCTGAAGCTAAAGTATGAAAACAAAACAAAAAAAGAATGTGTTTGTTTTATGAAATTTTTCACATGCATATAAAACAAAATTGAAAATAGAACAAGAGGAGACAGGTCTAGGTCTGAGTGTATGAAGATACGGCTGTTAGAATGCAGATCTTGCCATGCCCTGTGCTGGAAAGTCACTCTTGAGCTCAGACAAAGCAGCCTCTGGCACACACAATGTCGCTCTTTCTGCCATTCACCTGCTGCCAAGGAGAGGATATCAGATGCACCTGAGGATACCAAATGTCCTCTGTCCATCTCATTATAATGCCTGAAACACATTGTTTGAAAAATCAGCAGCATTTTCAGCCCTTTCAAATGGAGTATAATAATTTCAAACTCAATGTCCATAAAAAAGTAGCAATTTGACATTTACCCTCTAACAATGATGGTAATAAAACCGGGTACATTTGAGGTTCTTGGGTGTATATGTGGACAGAAAGATACATGCAGTCATGTGGTCATTGTGTGAGTGTACGTCTGTGTGTAAATTAGTAGTTTCATCTTTGAAAATCACTGCAGCTGAGTCAGCTGCCTTTATGCCAACATCAATGAGGCTATGATTCAACCGTTTTTTTTAAAGGGCTCATACTATAAATTTACAATGAGAAGTGACGGAGTGAATTCTAGACTGAATGAATGGACTCAATGTACAAAATCCAATTAGCTCAAGTGTATCCCACCAATCATCAGCTACAGAAATCAATGCAGTAATTCAAAGGCACTAATGTAAAAAGTGCAGACAAACCCCAGAGGAATGCATTTCAGAGAAATGTTCCTCCATTGCCAACCTTAAGTCAGCTTCCTTAGGATGGCACTTTCCACAAATACACTTTGGTATTCTAATATGAATTTTTGACTCCATCCACCACTGTCAAGGCCCAGAAAGGTACTAAAGACGTTGTTAAAATAGTCCACGCGACTACAGTGGTTCAACCTTAAAGGTGCTAAAGAGGACCTTTTCGTCGACTGAGAAACCAAAGACTGTTAGTGAGTTTTTGAAATGAGCGCATGCGTAAGAACAACCCCCCTCCTTCACAGCTCTTTTCGTGGGAACGCCTCCTAAAACTCGTGCAGGAGTATTGGAACACGAGTGTTTACCACCGGCATTCGCTGTGTCGTGTTAGTGGATTCATTATGTCGGACTCACCGCAGGTAACTCATAATCTGCAGTTGTTACTCCTGTCTCCTGACAAAAACATTGCATGCGGCACGTGTGGAAAGTTACTGGAGCGCGCAGCCGCGCTCGTCTCTCACAAGGAACGTCATGGCAGTGATTGACAAGCCAGAGGGCCAATCGTTTACGCGATTGGCTGATGTTTTTAAGGCCCTACCTCGTGCACAGATGATGTATATTAATATTATTACTTTCAGTGCACCTAATAAATAGTCTTTTATCAGTTAGTAAAGACAGTTTCAAGTAATATTGCAAAAATGTATAAAACAAAACATCCTCTTTAGCACCTTTAATTTCATGAAGAGGATAGTTTTTGTGCATAAAACAAAACAATAATAATGACTTTATTCAACAATATCCTCTCTTCTGTGTCATTCTCTTATGCTGTTTACATTCAGCGCTTCTAGGTTCTTCGTCAGAATGCCAACTCAGTATTGGCCGGCGTTGTGTGGACTATTTTAACAATGTCTTCTTTAGTACCTTTCTGGGCCTTGACAGTGGTAGTTAAATTGCTGTCTATGGAAGAGTCAGATACCACTCAGATTTCATCCAAAATATCTTAATTTGTGTTCTGAAGATGAACAAAGGTCTTACGGGTGTGGAACGACATGAGGGTGAGTAATCGGTTACAGAATTTTTGGGTGAACTAACGCTTTAACGTTCGCCGGTTCCTGCCTCCTTCTTCCTTGAACTTTAAACCTTGTTACATTAATTCTCTTGAACCTCTATTTAACTGACAAAGGTACAAAGAAAAGATTTCTGATGTTTTCACTGACCAACTTAATTTGTATTTATAAACAAATTTTGATTTTGATGGCTGCAACACACTCCAAAAATGTTGGGACAGAGGCAAAATGAAAGTGAAAAGATTATAGAATATCCAAATTAAACTGTTTTGAAACAGTCCACAATTGGTAATAAGTGAGGGTATCATTACTGTGTTTTTGACATTACATAATATTAATATGTTGTTGCCTCCATTGAAGAACATGAAGTAATGGAGTTAAAAAGGTGCATTCCCACCATGTCGTAATTATACGGTAACGATTCTGAACTATAAAAAGCCTTCACATGTTTGTAGAATATGTAATTACAATGTGTAAACTCGTAATTTTTTGAGAGCTATGACTTGTGCCACATGGCCAGTGGCCACTGTACCATCTGACCACTGCAGATTTGTGGGCTGCATCTGAAAACTTAGGCAGCTGACTTGTTGCCTCGCTGCCCATGACTTTGCAGGCAGCGTTTGCGCATGAAAGGTACCTCATGAAACTGATTTCGGACAGACTTCTAAGGCAGCGTAACGGTTTAATGATATACAGCAAAAAAGAGAGAGAGCTTTGGTGAAAACTAAGTGAATATTTAATTACAGTAATTTCTCGCTAGAAATGACATCAAACATACATTTACACACAAACTGACCACCAGTGACCATGAGTGATTCAAAAGCATACAGAGATTCATTTATTTATTTACGGTCTGCACAGCGCCGCGTCAGGTTGAACACACCTTAAATCTGCAGTGTCAGGTGGTACAGCGACCACGTGATACAAGTGACTGTTGTTAAAAGTAACAGCAAACATTGAGATTTCACAAAAAATCCATTAGAAAAACCTCCAAAACAAATTACAGATGTTAGAATATGAAAGAAAAGAAAACACTGCTTTGGTCAAGAGTGAATTGCAGGTCCAATTAACGCCCAAGACAGACAGAGCAAAGGTATTCTGACTGCAGCCTATCTTAACTCCAAAGGTATACATGGAAACCAAATACAAGATTAGATTTGGATTATATGGTTGCAATAAGATTTCTAATTTAGATCCTTCCTTTACTGCTGAAGCTGCTTGAATGTGTACCTGTGAAGATGTGCAGTGGCTTTAACTATTTATTAAACATTCTACAATGACCTCTAACTGAAAACCCATCACATTGGCTGGATTTATACAGTCATAAAATGTGCAAACATTTAATTGGGACATTGTTGGTACAACGAGGCAGATGAGAACTGAATTTAAATGTATTGTAACATCCATGTTAAAGGATTAGTTCACTTTCAAATTAAAATTTCCTAATAATTTACACACCTAATAATTTACAATGCTCATATTGAACTAGCTCTCTTCTTCTCTATTAGAATTCCAGCAGTGTAGACGCTGCTAAGTGTATTACTGCCCTCCACAGGTCAAAGTTTGAACTAATTGTTTTATACTTGCACTAGCATATTGTATATGACAATTTAGTTCAAACTTTGACCTGTGGAGGGCAGTAATACACTTAGCAGTGTCTACACTGCTGGAATTCAAATAGAGAAGAAGAAGAAGAAGAGAGCTAGTTCAAGATGAGCATTTATGGTTAAAACTTATAAAAATTTTTATTTATTTTTTTAGAAAATGAGCGATGGTTTCTCTAGATAAGACCCTTATTTCTCGTTTGGGATCGCTGTAAACTGTAATTTTGACCTTCAACCGTTTGGGCTCCATTAAAGTCCATTACATGGAGAAAAATCCTGGAATGTTTTCATCAAAAACCTTAATTTCTTTTTGACTGAAGAAAGAAAGACATGAACATCGGTGAGTAAATGGGGGTGAGTAAATTATCAGGAAATTTTAATTTGAAAGTGAACTAATCCTTTAAGCATCCTGTATATTTTCCCACAATACTAATTAGTTTCCACATTACTAGTTGATCATTATTTCCAAACTAATGATCAACCTTTTAATTAGGCAAGCAAATGTTTGGCTTTTTTTTTTTTTTTGTAAACTGTTTATACTATGTATTGATTTATAGTGTTTCTATTATGAATGTTTTTATTGGCCAATTACATTTTTTTTATTATTAGTCTTTATTTTAACACAATGTACATTTCCTATATTTACGTATTTCCAGGCTAGTCAGTGAATAAAAGGTTTCCAAAAGCTGCTTAATTTGTTTAACGCTTCGCATCCAGCACCTTACTAACCTTACATCACTTTATTAAGAAACTGTCAGTTTGACAGACAAACTCTGAGACGCCTGGTCGACATTTTGGCTCAAACCATACTGGGTTATGCAGGAATTCCGGAATACTAAAGCCCTGCCGGAGCCATTATGGCGTGAGGCAATCCAGTTTCATAACCTTGAGTGGGAGGAGTTTGGGTTTTCTGGAAGCTGGGAGCAGCAGAGCTGGAGTTATGAGGGGGAACTAGAGCAACGGCAGCCAGCGTGAGCGAGCAAGGGAAAAGCCTCGCGCGTTTCACAGAAGCCCTGCGCGTGGGTAGAATGAGTAGAAACAGCTGAACTGCGTACTTTAATAACAACCTACATTTGTATCCCAGAAACGGTGTGCACTTCTTTTTTTGGTCTAGACAGAGTCGAATTAGTTAGTTTAGCGTTTAGAGGACTTAACCCACTTGGTTCCGTGACTTCAACAGCGATTATTGTGGAGTTGTTTTTAACGTTTGAATTACCTCAGCCTCGAGTGGCGGGATTAAGGGGGCCGGGAGAGAGGGAGGAGAAGGTGGGGCAGAGTGAGTCAATCGGACCGAGCGCTCACTACTGTCCGCCCGCTTCAGCCGAACCACCAACGGATATTTTTTTCTTCTCTAAAACCGACAGGAATCAATCATTTTTTTTGTTTATCGGAATTTGGAGAGCGACAACCTCGGCTGGCAACGTTTCTTTTCGCCGCTCATTCCAGGTACTCTGAAGTATCTACGCTGTAATCCTCTGATATTTACCGTTTGGAAGGATTTTTTTGGAGGGGAGTGTAAATTCCCCGGTCTTGTTGGACCATGGCCGACGACGACGTGCTCTTTGAAGATGTTTACGAGCTGTGCGAGGTCATTGGCAAGTAAGTGTCACGGTTTGATCACTTTGATAATGACACACGGGCAAATGTCCATCTGTAACTCGAGCTGCGTCTTTTGCATTTAGTGTCAGATGAGTGTCATAGATGTCACTGCATTTTAGACCTGTGGTGCAGTGCTGCTGTTAAACACATGACAGTTAGATTGAGTCGTAACTCTTCAAAAACTGCATGTTGTCTGAAGCAAGATGAATGGGAGTGGCATTTGTGAGAGATGAGAGAAGTCTGCACTTTATACATTCATGCAGGTAGATGCCATTCACAACTAGCGCACAAGAGGTGCGTTTTTGCATTGCCTCCTTAATTGCTATCAACAGTGAGGGACCATGATAAATAAACCACATTCATTTTGTTTGGGAGATCAAGGTGTCCTCTGGGTTTAAGGTGTTATCTAAAAATATGATCAGGTGTGTGCTTGCTTGCAGTCATGTTTGTGGTTATGTTATTGGTCATTGTTAATGGTCACTGCAGTGTCTTTCACATTGAGTGGTCAGTGACTGATGTCCTTTGAGTTCTGGGTATTATAATTAGTTCAGTTGTTTGAATTCAATAAAAGGTCATAAAGACCCAAAATGGACATGAATGTTTCCCCTGAATGTCCTGTTATTTGCTCCTACATTCAGTAGAGATGGAAAGAACCTGCTTTTTGTACTGATATGATCATGTTTATTTTTTTTATGTTTCCAATAAATGTAATTTTTTTATTTCTACTATTTAACGCAATTAGTAAATGGTATTATACTACAAAAATATGCATTATGGGTAAGTCTATTGTCTATTAAGTCATGTCAATTATTTAAAATATTAATATAAATTTGAAATATTTTATTATTATTAATCCATTACTAAATATTTAGTTATTGTGGTTTAGTTTTTTGCCATCTAAATGGTCAGAATATATTTAAATATTCTTTAATATTTATTTATTTACAGGCAAAGCTCGTCAAACAAGAGATACTTTTATGTAACTCTTCTTATTTAAAAAAGCCAGAGATACAGAGAATGTTCAACCATTGGTCAGAATTATTTTAATCTTTGTTTTAAGCTATTCCGATTATTAAGTTTATATTCTTTTTTCACTTATTTGTTCACTTTATTGGTAGACTTGGTATCAAAGAACAAGTTGATAAAAATATCAGTCAAACCAGTTATCTTGGTTATCTTAACATTTAGAAACGCATTCTTATATATAATAATAATAATAATAATAATAATAATGTATTTTTAGTGGCACTTTGTTGAACCACATTTGAGGCAGGCCTACATGTCTTGCATCATAGCAATACAGGTGTAAAGTAATAAGAATTGTTGAACCTTTTAGGGAATAAAGCTATAGGGATCTAACACCATAGAGATTAAAGTTGTTTCTGATTTAATGCTTTGTTAAGCCACATTACGAGTTTGGTGACTTTTTGCTGTGGTGAAGGGCAGCTCTCACATGTATCAGCAGGCCTGGAGCCTTTTATATTAAACTGAAACACAGTTACCTTACCATTTTCAGACTGTTGCTTCCATGAGAAGAATTGCATTGTTGACTACTATTTTCTGTCGTAATGTGTGAGAACATAAGTGAATGAGTAAACAAGATGGATGAAGTTGATTACTCCTGTCTTGTGTGTTTCTTTGCTTACGAACTCCTGAGAGATACCACATAGTTGTACTGGATGGAACATTTATCTATTGTTTTGACTGCTGTTATGAGACAGTCTCATGTTTTTATGTTATATAACCAGGTTTTTCTCCAGCTGTCACTGTTGTGCAAGTGTTTGCTTGAGTTTCAATGTAAAGACTATCATGGATGTAAATTTCTAATACCATGTAATTTCAGCTCCCAACATGGTACTCTGAGTTTGTAATTAGCAGTTCGGTACATGTAGCTGTCTCATAATGACAAAACAACATATAGTTTGCATACGCACAGTGGTGGATTTTACCTAACAAACTATAATATAAATGTGGGGCCAGAAATATTCAGCCAACCAAAATGTGGCAATGCAAAAGATGGAAACTCTGTTGATGGTCTGTTTCCATTACATATATGTAGTATAGATACAAGAATATATTTACATCTGCCTTGTTTATATAAAAATATATTTTTGACCTATGGTATTGTAATTTTTGTCTACAGGGCCTTTATTTTGTTCTGTCATAGACAAATTGATTTTTTTCCGAATTATGCACACACACACTCACAAGATGAAATCCTTTTTGTCTGTCTGTGTGACTTGTCGCTGTTCCATGGCCACCCTGAGGCCTTACGCTTGTGTTTGGAGGTAAAGAGGAAAGAGGATGCTGTCCATTAAGCAGATATACTCCCACAACACCGCTTCTCTCCCTAGGCCAAGTTCTGTGAGCTCAATAAGACATGTGGGTGTGTGGGTGTGCGTGAGCTGTGTATGTCTGTTATTATAAACGGCACAGAATGCTAATATAGCACAGGACAAAGGGTCAGGATAGCTGACCAAGCCAGTCTGCAGTGCCATATTTCAATGTTATTTTGTGTCTGGCCTCTCGGTCTGTTTGTAAAACACTTAAAGCCACTATCCTCCAAGTTGCCATTTATATTGTGTTAGTCAAAGCAGAACGGACATATTTATGTTTGTTTTTTTGCACTCATGTTCAGGACAGATGTTTCGAGGAATAAAAACTGGAAATCTATTCATTGTTTGAGTCTCACATAGCCATGGCAGATGGCTTTGCAAACTATTAGGCACGGGCACTAGTAGTATGACAAAGCCCAGAGCTGGATTTTGGCTGAATAGTGAATGATTGAGCTGGAATAGTGGCTGAATTTGGCTCTGTATATGTTGTTATTGGTCATGTACAGTATTATACTACTTCCAAGTGTTGGGTTTCAAGTCCAGAGTGATTGTGTTGTTTAGGAACTAATGCTTTAGTAGTCTCAGAATGGTGCCAGAGTGACCTAGCAGTCTGATTGGGCATTGCTGATGCATGAAACCGTCAGCCAGCAGCCCAAACAAGCGTTTCAGTCCACAATTTGCTGCACAGCAGATTTAGCTCTGTTAGACCTGGCAGTGCAGTCTAGCAAAACACAATTAAAGTATTTAAAGTCTTAAATCCAAAGACTCAAGTGTGATAGAGACTGGGAAAGTTTTCATACAACATATGTGTGCTCCAGAAACCTGTTCATTCATACGGCCCTCTTTTGTCCACAGAGAGCTGTAGATAACTCTGACATGGCCTCCTGCAGGCTAGTCCCCACCATGCACAAATCAAACGTTCCTCTAGCCTTATAAAACCCCCAGGATTCTGGGTCCTGTTGTGAAACATCATGAACTAGCTGACCTTCATTTGTCCCCACCTGCAGAAGAAAAATGTTGTTAATAAAGGCAAGCACCCCCTGCACTTCACCTCAACCCCTCAAAACATGTTAACATGTTCATTAACAGCATGCTTACCATATTGTGTTTAATAGTGTTTTTTGATGAGCGTAGGAGGGGGTGGTAATGAGGTCAGTAATAGTGTGTGTCACTGACTTTGATTCGAGGCTGACTGACACACTGACCCAGATGAGAGGACAAGATTGCCTTGTTTGAGCATCTAGCTTTGAGCGAAAGGTGGGGAGTGTTATTAAGTTTGACAGTGTTGTGACTTCCCTCAGCTTTGTGCTGCTATGAGTTGAATTTTGGCAATCTGTGCCGAGGTGGATGTGGACAGCAGGTTGTTATTTTGAAGGCAGTGTCAGTCAGTTTGTACCAAATATTACTTTCTTTTAATGTGATTAGGATCCTGTGTAAAATTGAACATGAACTGAGAAAGTTTCTTCTCTGCATTTCATCATATTCCTTCTTACAGGACTTGTTTTGTATCATGTATTTGATTTTGTTTCTATTGATTTTTGTGATCACTCAGGCTTGGTTGCTACATTCTGCCATCATCAATGCATTTGGCTAGAGTTTTTTTGGAGTTCTTGAATGTGACTGAAATGTGGCTTTTGGTATCAGCTACATGGATTTAAAAGAATTGTGATAAACTAATATTGGTTACATTTAGATTTTTAGTATTGCCTCCTCGTCTGATTAACAGAAGTGGCAGTTCCTACTTTTAAGTAGTGCATAATAATTAAGTATATTTATGTAATTAAATTTTTTTTAAATGACAGTTATGTTTCTACTCCAGTTCATTTAGTTCATTTTAGTTTTTGAAATTCATAATTAAATTGACAGAATTGGAAAGAAGATAACTTTTTTATTTATTTATTTATTTATTTATTTATAACTCATATTAAGAGTAACAGCACAAAGCTAACTGCAATTATTTGATGGCAGGCAGTGAGGCACGCTACAAATAATGTTAAGTGAAGTTTTGTTTGCACATCAACTAAAAACAGCATAGACTGATTAAATAGATCATAGATCGATTTTTGGGATTAAAGAAACAAATTGAAGAATCAAACCACTAGACAATTTTTTTTTTCCGATCAGCAGTGGCTTTTTCATGTGCAGATCTTATTTGCATAGTTTATGAATTGTACTAGGTTGCAAGTTGTTTGTAATAAATTCTCCCGTGTCTCTAAACTGTTCTGACGCCAGCAGGGTTGAGCCCTTATCTAGAATGTCACCTTCTAAGCCTTAATGTTCTATGCCTCACTGAGAAGACAATTGTCCCTCTTTTCTGTTAAAGAGATGCTTCATAGAGCCAAATAACACTGATAGTCCTTTTCAGGTCACCAACTCTGTTACCTTATTAAAGCCAGAAGCAGATGCTGTTTGATTGCCTTCTCAATGTTCATGGACTTTAAATATGCCCCTTGTGTAAAAAACATGTGCCATTTCAGTTGATAGATGGGCAGCAGAAGTGCTAATAATTTCTCCCTTCCTGTGAAGGCTAATGCTTTGGCAATGGGCAGAGGACACAATGTGCTTCCCATCCTTAACTTCCTCTGCTCAACTGATGCTGCCCAGTGAGGTATTGAGACCATGAGGTAGGCAGACAGTGCTCTTCTTTCTCTTCTGCTGACTGCAGGGGTTGCCTATATTACTCATTCTCAGAAAATGAAGCATTGACCCATGTGGAAAAACACATTCATCAGCCAAGTCACAGTCAGGGTTTATGTGGATAGTCAAAGCATGAAAACTCTTCTTAGAAAATTTCTTAGAGTTCCCAAATTGTAACAGTTTTAACACATTGGCTAAGTTTACGTGTATGTACAACAATATCAGCCGATGGCCGATATATGATGCCGATTTTTTTTGGCCAATATGTTTGGCCAATTTTTCTTTTTTCCCCCCTTCATCTCATAAAATCTAACAGTTAAGTAATAAGAAGTTATACAGAAAATTGCTTAAATTAAACGTTTATTGAACAACACAAGCTTCTCCAATCAGTGCACTAAAAATAATTTATACGTTAAATATTAAATACACAAAACAGGTAATCAAAAATCTAGACTGTCAAATTAACTTAGTAGTAGCCTAATTCATAGTAATAATAATACATGGCTCAACTTTCTCAAAACTATTCTGAAGCATGCTTCTATACTGTAAGTCAAATAGCCATAATCTAAATGATAACAAAAATAAGAGTTCACCCATTTTACACAGCCTGCTGCTCATAACTGCATAGAGTGCACTGGCCATGAGCGATGACATTGTGGAAGCTATGTGTCGGACCCACAGACACATTTAATGAGGATAGTTAATATGCACGTCTTAGCCAGAAGTTTCGTCTGAATTGCATGTTTCTACTTTCACATGCAAATGACTTGTTGCACTTATGATAAACATGGTCGGCATCAATTCTAGTAGGCTACAACGTAATTACTCTTTCAAAACGGTCTGTTTTCCCCTGCCATCGTTAGCTGAAGCTGTGTGTCAACAAGGCGCGGCTGCAGAGTGTGAGTTGCTCCATCTCACACGCAGCCTCAGTGGGAGAGAAATTCCCCAGTAACGTACAGAAACAGAATTGATAACGTCAGAGTTTATCTATACAACGCAGGCTTGTATAATAATTTAGCCGCTGGGCTCGTTACCAGGTTTTGGTACCCGCACCTACCTGTAGCCTAAACTACAGCTCAGGGATGGAAATTAGCACCCGCCACCAGCCAAATGCGGATGATTTTGTGTTGTGGCGGGTAAACTCGCTTCACCTACCGGCCACCGTGGCGGGTAAATAAAAATAGCATACTGTTTCACCTGGACGGCGGACACTTTTAGAGGAGGCACACCTTCAAAAAAAAATGTGGCGTTTACATTGCACGCGTTGTGTTCACACTGTCAGCGGCGAGAGCGTCAAAATGACAGGAAGTCATTCATTTTCAATGTGAGCCGGCGGCGAGCTCCGGCGAGAGCGGCGCGTCGCGTCCTGGACGTTGAGAGCAGAGCGTCGAGGAGAGTTGATTGAAGTCAGGTCAACTTTATGGTAATGAGCTATGACGTGGTTCGGCGGCAACCAATCGGAATGTACAGGTCCTCGCTTGAGAAGATTCCGATTGGTTGCCGCAACTTGTCATTCACTTTGACCCTCCCGCCGGTGGCGGTTTGAACGAACTGTACTGAAATGTATATCAGTTCATTTGTTTGTGTGTGTATAAGAGAGAAAGAGAAAATGTCAGTATTTCATTGAGACTTGAGATTAAATAAACTGCTTAAGTATTGTAGATCTTGTAGTATTAATTTTCACATGCAGTTACACATTGTCGGTTAAAAACAAGAAAGTGGCTGGTAAAAACATTGAGTGGCTGGTAGATTTTGAAATCCACCAGCCACAGTGGCCGGTGGACAAAAAAGTTAATTTCCATCCCTGCTACAGCTGGATAAAGACTCGCACACCCCGTCCGAGTGTACAACAGGGCATGTGTGAGTGACTTGAGAGCTTCAAAACAGCAGTCCACTTAATCTGTTTTTCTGCACTCACAGACAAAGGAGTGTCAGACCACTCTTTCATTAGGAAAAAATAGGCAAGTATATTTACAGTACAAACCTTGTCAGAGATGAGGAACAAAAAAACCCCAAAACAAAGCCAAATAACAAAAACAAAATAATTGTTCATTAATTGTAATTGAGGTAAAATGTTAATTAATCGAGATTTCGATTTTAGGTCATATCGTCCAGCCCTATTTTATTGTATTTATTTTTTGCTGTCGCTTTGTTTTAATTTGCCTTAGAAAGACATTATGATCTGTGTTGTGAACTTGGCCTTCACGTTCCTCTATTTGATTGTAATAATCTCCAGCTGGTTAGACAAAGCCAATGCTATTATATTACTAAAGAGGACATTTCTAGCTCACCTGTGAGACCTGTAGTCTCTCTCTGGGTCTGTCTTGGTTTTAGGCTAATCTCCTCTCTCATAGGCTCATTCTTTCACCCTGTCAATCACTGCTGTGTCTACTGCCCCTGAAACTGCACTCTGATAGATCTCAGCCCTTATCTCACTTTGAATGCTACACACAACATTTGCCTTTTTGACTCTACACAGATGGGCCAAACTGACCCACTGGAGTTGCTGAGGCAGACACTACCATTTTCAGCTTTTATAAACGTCTTTTCCTTTTTTCCCTTTCCCTCTTTCATGGTGGGCCTTTTGAACAGAAGTCATTTCCTGCTGCTTTGCCAAGATACACAGCAGCCTGGGCCTGCAGCTCAAAAATGGCTGGCTTAAATTTAACTATATTTCCTAGGTAACCACTCAGCACTATTTTAGTCCAGCGGTGAGTCAGAGGGGAAGTGCATCTAGTAGTCCCTGACCTGAAGTGGTGCTTGCTTTGATCAGATATCTCACAATGACAAACCAATGTGAAACGTGTCAACTGCAGGGCATCTATAATGGGAATGGTTCTTTAAGAGGGTGACACTTTATGTCATAAGGAAAGTGAAAGTGCTGTGGTCTTTGTCCTGTATGTGTGAATCATATTGTAACAGTTACAACTGCTTTGTGGAGTATGATAAGGGGAAGCACAATAATTCAGTGCCCTTTGGACAGTCACAGGCCAGAGGAAGTTACCAATGTTACAATGTAATGTTTAATATTAACCCAATATGATGTGAATCAAATTTATACTACTGTTCAAAAGATTGGGTCGGCAATATTTATAAAATGTTTTTGAAATAAGCTAATTCTAACAAAGTTTACAACAAAAAAATACAATAAAACTGTAATATTATTACAAAAAATTTATATCGATTCTTCTGATTGCAGAGAAGAATTTTCAGCATTCATTACTCCAGTCTTCAGTGTCACATGATCCTTTAGAAATTATTCTAATTATGCTGATTTGGTGCTCAAGAAACATATCTTATCAATCATAAAGGACAAAAGATATTGCAAGTAGGCATGGGCCGGTATGAGATTTTGACGGTATGATAACCTTAAGTAAAAATATCACAGTTTCACGGTATTGCAATTACAGCTCTAAAATGTGTTATTTTAAAATGTCTAAGTAAAAAAACAACTTTTTTCCTTTGAACACAATATATTTCTAAGCAACATAGAATATTTGGAAAAGTAGTAAACATGTATTTTAGATTAAATAATTAAAATAAATAATTGAATTCTTCTTAATTAAATTAAAATTATATAAATAAAATAAATGCAGTCATTTAAGTGAACCTAAACCTGCAGCTCAACAATAATTAGAACAGAAATTGAATTATTTTCTGTAAAAAAAAAAAAAAGTTGCAGTCACTTGAGTTAAGCATGTGATCAGTTAAAGAAGATATTATTAGTTATAATAAAAATATTAGAAGTAAGATTTCAATGCTAATATTCATGGATGTCTTTAATATTCTTGTTTTCAAACGTTAAATCCTTGAGCTTTTCTTTTGACGGAAAACCACGGGGAGATCCAGGAAGATGTTTTTCTTTAAGAACAGATTTATAAACTACACTCTCAGTACAGATGTTTGGTGCAGATTGCGTTCCTAAATGCAAATGATAAGCGACTCAAACGCAGCACTTGCAGAGCAGCATTTTCTGTGAATCGAAGCTGAAAGCTGTTTTACTCCATACAGCGTGTCAGACTAAATATTTCTATAATTAAATCACAACCATTGCGATTTGATGATCGTACCAAGACACATCACATTCTCACATCCATGCATTGTCAAAATTCATAAGTCACCAGGCAACTGGTGAATAAGCGTTTTAGCACCGATTTTTACTTGCGTTTGGTGCTTTGAACCCTGGTGCTCATGCTAAGTGTCCACAAATGGCGCTGCGAACTCATGCAACTCTGTCAGAAGCAATCCGTGCATGAAATAAAGTTATTAGAAAATGTAACATTTTGCAGTTTATTAAGTAATTGTTCAGGCCATTTTGCGATTTCAATCATCAGACAGTTACCAGCCACTTCACTTCATCTTTTTCAATAGGGGAAAAAGTTTCAGGGGTTCACCTCCTTCTGCCATCTCACACACACACACACACACACACACACATTGACTGCTCGCACACGGAGGGGGAGGGGTCGTGTTACTCACTACGCTGCACACAGCCTGGAGGATACCTGCACTTTGCATCTTTGACGCGACATAACAGCTCATACAGCAGGAACGGTATCACGGAAAAATTTACTGGTTTTGAAACCATGACGTTTTCAAACCTCAGTATACCTTGAAACCGGTAACCGGCCCATGCCTAATTGCAAGGTTTGCATACTTTTTGGTAGAATTGTTTATTGTAATTATTAGTATTCTTTAAAGGCACAGTATGTAAGTTTTGTTGCTAGAGGTCGCTTATTTAACACAATAACAAAGGCGTAGCTTGACAATGCCGTGAACGAGCGTGGAATCGTGGGAGTTGTCGTCTTCACCTCTACAGCCAATGGAAAGCAATCCAGTGGGACAATGGCAGAAATCATGTTCGTGGATGCGGCAATGTATTAAAGTTTTATTAATGTTACTGTGGTATGAAGCAGGGCTGGGCCGAGAGCAGAACGAGTGGAAGCGAATGCTAATGAGAGACTCCTGCGCGACACACCGGCCTCGAGTGCCATGGAGAAGCTCCGGGGCTTTTATTATGCTTATATGCTGCAGTTGGATGTTGCTGCTCCTGTTGACGGGCACTTTTAAAGAGCGTTTTTGAAGCCCCTTGAGCATGGTGAAATCATTGTAATGCACATCCTTTCGTCACTTATTGCTTTAAGAGATCATGGTTTACTTATAATTATAGAGGCTTTCATGTAACTTGAATAAAGGCTTTTGGGGACTGGCATAAGCTCAAATTGCCATTATCTTTTGTACGTTAGCCACCACAAATCCCATATGGAGGAGATCCCATCATTCCCCATTACTCCTTTCTCTCTCCCATCTGTCCTTCTCTCTGTCTCTCCTTTATCTCTCTCTCTTCTCATCGTCTTTTCCTTCCTTCAGGCCACCTGTCTCACAGTCCCCTTTCTCCCACCCTATATTCCATTTTCGTCATGCCTGTAAGCGTTTCTTGATCATGTGATGTGTGTTTGGTCTGTACCCCAGCCCCATCTATCTCTATCAAGTACACTTTGCTAGCACTTAAACTGATCGTAGTTATTTCATAGGCTGTTAAACACCAGATGATACAGAAGATGCACATTCAAATGACTTTTTTGCACCATAAAAACAGGCTGTGCAGTTTGCCACCACACTGTATCTGTTAATGTAGTGTTCTGTGTTTACAGCAAGTTTCTTTGGTTTGATTGGCTGCCTGAAAGTATTAAATGCTCATCTTTCAAATAGTGTGGATGCTTGAAATTCCTGAAATTGCTCCCAAGCAGATGACTCTACTTTAAAGTTTGTAGGTTTATATTGCAGTGATTTTTTTTTTTTTTTTTTTTCATCCTCTGTGTCCTCTTTTCAAGGAGAGTCTGCTCAGACTTCATGATAATTGTGAAGTACTGATGCCATATGATGATAAAAAGCTCCATCTGACAATGAAGAATGTGACTTCAGTTTGGTAAAGAGCTGAATAAAATATTCAGTTGGGTAGGGAATGCTTCTCTGAACTCTGAAAGTCAGATAAAGGATGTTTGAACTGACGTTAAGTTGTTATATTGTGTATTTTGTCTGAGTCTGTCAGAATACGTGTTACTGCTAAGTATTTTCCCTTGATTATTTGAATAAAATTAACCTTACAAAAAAATTCTGTAAAAATTTGTACAGTAATTGTGAATACCCTTATCAACAACGGTTGTACTCTTTAGGGAAAATCCCGTAGGTTTTTTTGTTTGTTTTGAATGACTATTTAGATTTTTATATCTCTGTCAGCGCATCCGTCTGACTGCTTTGATCACTCTGGGTTTTTTTTTTTGTTACACAATCATGTTATTTTTGGGTTGTTTTGACTGATTCGCAGACTGTTAACCCAAGCAAACTTGAGCAGTGCATTATGGGAAAACAAATGTATTAAAAATGCAGTATAGTATATTATAAATGTTGAACCACAAATGTGCTGTATAGTCCATATTAAAATGAATTGCATGTTATTCTGACAGATGTAGGATGAAGGTTTTTGTGAATTATTTTCTGTGATGTTTTATACATTCTCTTGTTGAATAGTGCATTGTGGGAACTGTTGTACCACTCTTGTACCTCCCACTGTTGTGTAATTTAAGGTGTAAATATTCAGATTGTAGATTTCCATAGCTCCCACAAAATGTACAATTCACACTTGATGTCAGAGTTGATCTCTTGTGTTTAAAGATCATTTTTATAGCTTCACATCACTGACTGCCTGCTAGGGGTGCAAAGGTTCAAATTACTCACGGTTCGGTTTGAGTTTGAGTGCTATGTTCACAAAAAAAGGACTACTTGTCAAATAAAAATAAAGAAAATAAGAACAAATAATTAAACTTTTAAGGAATAGCACAAAAATACAATAGAGCAAAGATACAAATAAATTAAACAGTTCTTCTCATGTTTTTCACTTAGGATTAGTTTTCAAGTACAGAAATTGAATAAAGTAATCAAATGAAAAATGACACTGCATATAATCTTCACTGTCAAATTAAATAAAGATTAATCCTTATTCAGTTATCAGTTATTCAGTCAAGAGCAATGAGTGATTTCTTTGCATTTTGTTTTTAACATTAAAAACAATGTCGGCAGCAGGAATATTAGGCTCCTGTCACTTTAAGACATAATGCACGGATCTGATACTAATACTGTACACTAGTGGTAATATCGATATGGCGATATATCGTCGTCCTTCTCTGTGCGATACGAGAATCGATACACTGTGCCATATATCGTTATTTTAATTGATAAAATAAGGTGCTTCAAATAGATTTCTCTGCTCCCAGTGTCGCTACTTCAAGGTGGCTCTCAATACATGAATGAGGGAAATGTGAACATAAGTTAACTAGCATAAGAAAAAGAGGTTTTTAATGGGATGGTGGACAGCAGTGTGAGTAAAATAATAGATGCCCCAGCCACGTTAAAGTTCAAAGTCTGGACGCACTTTTATACCATTGATGTAGGGCTGTAACGATATACCGGTATGACGATATATCACGGTACGAACACATACGATTATCATATCGTGTACATTTGCTTATTTACGGTATTGTAAAAAAATAAATAAATTAGACGCAGAATTTCACTTGCGCATCAACAACTTTCTACTTCACTACACTCTAAACTTGCTCCACACATACAGCAAACAATGTCAGAGACAGAAGTTGCTATCTCTAATCTCTATGCCCCGTTGAAAAATAAGTTACAATTTGCATTATGGGAATACTTTAGATATAGAAAAACAAACGCGGGGCTGTCCTCGACTGTAGATATCCAAAAACAATGTGGGCGCAAAGTAGGCCTACCTCTAAAAGGAGGAAACGCATTGAACATGTTGACCTATATTTGAGAACACCATCCGTGTAGATGCAGGTATGTTCCGTTTATAACTTGGTCGTATGATATGCGTGATGGAGAGGGAATCCCGGAATCCAGTCATGAAAATGGAATGTACAGTATAACGCAGCGATGTCAGGTAAAAACGCGCGATTTGTTGGACTGATGAATAAAACGAAAGCAGAGCTGTACAATAAATAAAATCGTGACATAGTCTAGGCGGGGTCTTTGAATATTAAACGCAAACAGACTGCTGTATAAATATATCTGTTTGTTTTGCGTGTCAGTCTGTGTGAAAGAGCTGCGCTGTTTCGTGTACTACATACTCAAGTATGTGCGACGCTCTTATTGTTTTTTCAGTGTTTGCCGTCTCGTTATCAGAGGACATGAACACAAACACATCCAAGGTTGCTCTGAGATAGCGCTTAATGAGCATTTCATCATTTTATTTGAGAAAAACCAATGTCAAATACACTGAAACTCAAAGCTCTTCACTACATCCCGTCAAAATAAAAGACCGGTTTTTAACTCAAAGAAATTGACTGAAATTTATTATGATTGTTAAATAGAATGTACTTCTCAAAATAATAATAAAAAAGTTAATTTCATTTTCATCATTTTGATAATATTTGTATTAAAAAATAAAAGCCAGAAGAATTAGTCAAGGCAGAATTTCTGAATTTTAATTATTAATAAAAGTTGTTCATCTTCTAATCCATAATCACTTATTAAATGTGTTTGATTGTTTTTGATTATTGAAATCTGAATAGAGAAAACAAACATTTTAATTAATTTATTGGTCATTTTAATTGATGATATAAATAATAATTGATTGTTTAATACCGTATACCGTGATACCGGGGTTATACCAAAGGGTCTGTTTACACCTGGTCACTTCATGCATTTTCTCTGGTCGGATAGCTATCCGATAATGAAAAGACCAGGTCTAAATGTTCTCCAGAACGCATTTGAGATGTATTTAAATCCGATCAAACCACTTCAGGAGGTGGGCTGGGACGCATTCCAGTCAAAAAAGTCTCTGCATCAGTCTATGCATCTGGTTGTTGAAACCACATATGTAAAATTTACTTCTCCCAAAAATACTAAAAAACACGTGAGAGCATGTTTTGGCTAAATAACATCTTATAGTCAGATATGACAGCGCTACTGCATCACGAATCGCTGCAGATGAGCAGCTGGATCTCTTCAGCAAGCTGACACACAAACTGCTGCATATGAAACTGAAAGTAAGTCGCAGATGCTCAACACACAATTATCTTCATTAAAAGTAATGAGAACTTACCAGTGCTGTTGCCGCTCTCTCCTATTGCAGTCTTGGATTTTTAAATTAGCTGATTGTCAATAAAATGCACCTCATATTTTTTGCTTTTGATGACGTGAACTCCATTAAATCTGCATATAGCGTGGGAACTGAAGATCAAATTGATCTGTTTTGCTGATAAAGAGAGAAAACCTGCACTTAACCTTTTCACTGGCATTTTGTTTTCAAAGTTAGACAAATATCGTGGTGTATCATTATAGGATTGTCTAGCAATATATCGATTATTGCAGAATTGTCGTTATCGTGAGCCATGTATCTTGATCGTATTGTGAGGTGCCCTGCGATTCCCACCCCTACTGTACACATGCGTTGTTTTTCTCAAATGTTTAGGCAATGTTTGTTTTGTTCTCACTTGTGCTCATGCGCTATCAACACCCAGGCTTCTGTAGAGCATACAGCATTCGCATCCAACAAAGTTTATAAATAATGACTGTTTTTCCACTTTTTGTCTGCTGTTGTAATGTATTGGAAGCCAGAATATTCCCAGACATGATATTTATATGATTCACGCAGCGGCTTTATTAGCGGCTGTCTCTTTTGCTTGCCATGATGAACATAATTTTTTCCAACAAACAATATTATAGATGCCTCGCCAGATTTAAGATTATCCGCACTGCCAAACTACATAAATCAGTCACGATGGTCAAAATTTGCCAGGTTTGGAGATGCAATGAAGATTTGTATGGAAGTTCAGAAATCTGTAATCATACTATCTTCATTCTGATAACCTTGAGAGTCTGTGTCAAGGGTTACTTAGGTTTTGTCTTTTTTACGTTTTGCTGTGTTGCAACTATTGAAGTTTCAATACATTTAGACTTTTGTTTTTAACAGACACATCTAGTCTGAGCAGATTGTGATGGTTAGATCAAGAGTTATGGTTGATCATGTATAGTGTTCAGCTGATCCCATTCAGTGACCAGACTGACTCCAGCAGAGCTGATAACAGAGGATCCTTGCAAGACCCCAGATAGCGACAGCAAATTGAGCTGTTTAATGTGAAACTTGGCAGGCAGTTTTCACACTAAAAGAAAGACTGTTGCAGACATTGTCTATCTCACTCAATCAGCACCTTTGCTAACACTTCCTAAAACAGTTCTTTAAATAAGTATAGAAACTCCAGGCTTCCCTAAGAGCCCTAACGGAACTGTTTTGCAGTCTCCTTTTATCCCTTCCACTCTGTTATTAATATGGCTTATTTAGATTTGTATTTATCTATTTATTGTGAAAGTGCCCGCAGAAATAACTTTAGATCCTCTTACGGGGAGAGCGGACTGAAATTATTTGGCACTGATCCCCTGGGCACTTGCTTCCTGTCTGGAATAATGATTCTTCAGGAAAAATGGGCTGTAATCTCCTGTCTCTTTTACTATCGCCACAATCAGAGCTCAGTCTGAGAGCAGATACTCTGACTCACTATCAACTGACTGATGAATGTTAATAAAAAAAGAAATTGAGTGGATTTTTATTCTCTCACCTTAAACTTTGCTCTGTTCTTGAATGATTTGAGTTTGTGCCCTTTTTTCCTCTTAAATTATCCAAGCTGATGATTGATAGAGGTGGATAGTATGACCAATGTATTGTAAATTATTGCTGATGGTAATGGACGTATATATCACAAATTTGTGATTATAGTTATTTTTGATCTGAAATGTTTTATATATTACATAACTGTATAGTATTACATTACCTTTGCCATCATCTAATGCTTAAAGTTAATCTTTAACTTTAAAAATAATTTGATAACACTGTTAAATGATAATCTTTAGAAAACCTCAAAATCAATAACCATTTTTCATACCGTACATATATTTTATGCTTCCGTAAATTCCCCAGTAGCATTTAATAGGGCTGCACGATTTATCGTGATTTGGCAAATGCCGCAATTATTGTATGCACAACTTGTCAGAGCTGTACGGCTCTGTGATCAGTACTAAATGTTTCTCCATCTGAAAGCCAGAGGGCGCTCTTGCGCAGAAACTCTAAATATGCCCTGTAATAGAAGTAGATAACAGGTGTCATATTGCTGTAGCTGAATAAACAGAGATTGAAATGCTTTGATTAATTAAAGATGACTAATAAACACACGACTGCCTTATTCTGTGTAAACAGCCACATCATCTCACAGAAGGATGCTTTATCTGTCATTATGAATTGAGTTTGGTGTAAAATCATGTTATTAAATGTTGTCTTTTATTGGACAAGATGTTAATAAATGCTTCTCATGTCTGGATAGATGTTTGACGCATGTTGCTTTTTGTCAAATGTACATTATAAGCAACTCAAACTTGCAGTGGTTTCAGATGGATTAGCATTTGGAGCCATACTTCAAGCTTTGCATAAAAAAAAATCGCAGCCTTTGCGATTTAATAAGCGCACTAAGAATCACATTTAAGCGATAATCGCGTTCAATGTTAAGTTCAATGTTATTTTTCATATCGTGCGATAAATCATGCAGCCCTAGCATTTAAATCGATTTAGTTTTTAATTGATTTATTTTAAAATACAAGACAGCATAGAATTTTCAAATCAACTATTTATTGGTTATTGAACAACATTAAAATAATTGTCTGTGCTTATCCGTATCAACTGGAATTTTAATATAACTGCATCCACTTCATAAAAATAAAAGGCATTTCATCTTTATCATTAAATTGTTCAGACAAAAATCTGTAGTTTGTGCACCTCTGTAATAAATGGCAGATGAAACAAATCATGTGGATCTCGACTGCTGGTGGCTGCTTGGGTGCTTCAGTAATTAAAAAAAGTCACATTTTCTTACTACAAAGTTTTTACATGTAAATATTATTACAGTAATACGTTTTCTTAATTCATACTGACAGTAAAATCTCTTCAGCTTTGAAGTCTGTTGCTAGTTTTGTGAACCATATTTTTATGGTGCATAATTAGACTAGCGGATGGAGTGCTGCTTGCAATCTGCCTGGATGCAAGAAATTCAGAGACAAATAGCTCTGCGACACTCCTCTCTGCCCACAAATCATGCTCACGCTTGGCTAACCTCTTCTTATTATCATTCCTCTATAAGTATATTCCTCCTCTTCTCATTCATCGTTCGCAAATCATAATTTTTTTTCCTCTTCCTCTCCTCCTCTCATCTTTCTTTCTTCTGAGACTGCTTATTGTAAAGTTTTACTGTCAATCTCAGTCCCTGCTGCAGATGTTGCCGTACTCCATCATTCAGTCCTATTGATGATTTTTTTTTTTTACCTTGTTTATTGTTACTTCTCTCTCAGGAGATGGACACAAAAGGTACAACTGCAGATATATCTGTACACAGTTTTGTCAGTAACATGGAGGTCTTTTGGCCTGCTCTCTGCTGTCAGCATCTCACAGCAGCAAAAATATGGCTAACCGCTCAGTTGTGCTCATTATCCACACAATGTCACTTCCTATCCCCAAGCAATGTGCTCTGCATTGGGATATTCTTTTGTCAGTGCAGTTCAGTTTTTTCTCTAAATCACTTTAACTGGAAGCCTTACTCCTCCTCTACACCTTTTTAGTCTTTTGCACACTTTCGCTCTAAAAACAAGCACCTCCTTTGTGACTTAATGAAAGAAGGTCTTCATTGTCAGAGCAGCTTGTGCTAAAGGGCTTTTGTTATAAAGAAAGCTAATGAAAGTCATAAGTATAAGAGCAAAGATCCCAGTCTGTCTCCCCAGTCCAAGCTGGATTTGAAATTTCACTGCTCCCCCTATTATCAAGATCTCTCTATTATCCCTCAGACTTTAACAGAGAGTTTTGCAAGAAATAGACAACTCTAACCTATATTTATCTTTTCAGGGATGTTGAAAATAGACTAGTAATCACATTTACCCAAACCCAGGAAGGCAAAGGTGAGGATTACTTGGGTAAAGAAGAGCTTTCCTTAAGTCATTAAGTAAAAGCTTTTGCTGAGTTGTACTCTCCAGGTGTGTTTTTCACACAGAATGTGTTCTTTTGTCTTCCCAAGCTGTTTTTTAATTGTTTTTGCGTTTGAACATGCACTAGACAGGCTTCTTTGACCATTGTGATATGTCTTGTGCTATGAGTGCTGGGCTTTTCAAAAGTTTAACACGCTTTAACACCTTCATTCTGTTTGTTTCCCTTGTACTGCATTTTGCTGTTTTTAAATGTATGCATACACTTTGAACGGCCCCTAAGGCTTCTTGACCACCTTTAGTAAATATAGCAGTGTTCTGAGTTAAACCCAATCAAAGCCTGCAGGGTTTATCGCCTCGACCCAAATGCACACTTATCTGGAGGCAATCGAGTTGTGTTTAAGTCAGTGCTGGCAGGCTTGTGAATGTAGTAATTAAGTGTTTCTCATCTGGAGCTCAGCATGTCTTGACAGGTCCAAAGCAGCTTTCCCCCTCCTTTACTAGTTTCTCATCTTATTGCGGCATATGTGTGTATTTTTGCAATATTTGTGTGGGAATCTTTATTTTGTTTTTACATGCTGCTAGGGCTTCATGATTGATTGAAGTAAAACCGAAATTACAATATAGCTGGCCAGAGCAGATCATAACTTCTGCAGTACCGGCACCCGCTAATAGCGACTGCTTTAAAACACTCCTGTGAGTGTTTGCGTAAGCGCTCTGAAGAGCGCCAAAGGTTTCTATTTGCACTGTGTTTTTGCAGCGTTGAGCAATGTAGCCAATCACAGACATACAGTATCTGTTGTGTGTGAATGCAATGGCCAATCAAATGTTTAAGTTGGTCAGTATCCACTCAACACCTCTCAAAACGGCAGAGTTTTTGTTCATCAAGTGTTCTGCATGCTTGTGAATCCTTCATTATAACCAACAAACCAACAAAGCTTTGTGTACCTTGTGGACCTTTTGGATATTTTTTTTAAATTACATTTTAAATTGCAGTAAACTACTACAACAAGCTTTTGACGTAAACTTAAAAGATGTGCTTATGATTATACAGCACTTTAGCTCTGTGTCTGTTCTCCATATGGATTAGAGGGTGTAATGAGACGCCTCCATCCTCCATCTGTTTAACACAATAGCATGTAGGATGTAAAAGGTCAGACACCAGGGCGTAATTCCAGGATAAGACAGGAAGTGCCGTGACCTCAGTACAATGAGTGTCCTTTGTAGATGTGCAATAAAAAGCTGTTCACACTTACCACAAAGCATTTCTTACTAAATGCAGAAGAAAGCTAAACTGAAGGTAATGGTACACTGATAGATGCCTGCTTTCAGACGCTCCTGTGTGTATCTGTGTAAGCGCTCAGTGAATAGCGTCATTGATGAATATTTACAACATTTTTTTGAAGCATTGATCATTGTAGCCACATAGACATATCTGATTAGCATGTGAACACAATGGCCAATCAGAGGTGTTTACAAATCCGCTTAACAAGGCGTCACATTTTGTATCGAAGTCGGTACTTTTGACAACACTAAGGGAGACCGCAAAATTCCTCAACTACACCATTTGTATGCATATGAAATATAAAATTTTTATGAAAAAAAAAAAACACTTTGATGATAATGATGATCAAAATTACATTTGTTGTAAAGTTGTTTCTGGATATTGATCTAGGTTTTAGAGGCAGAATTCTGTCTTCTGCTGGTTAGAGAAATCTGTAGGAAATAATGCGCACTCATGTTCGTTATTTTAAATGTAGACGCGGGATGAACGCGCTCAAATAGAGATCGAAAGCTCTGCCAAGATGGACGAGCAGCTGATCATACCTGTACAGGGCGGGTTTTTTATTTCTCATCTCCATAAGTAGTAGTATATTCTAGTATTAGAGCTAATGCAAGGTCTGGAAATACATTTATCCTTTGCTGAAACTTCGTCTTCATGGAGAACACGGCTCATGATTGCTTAGCAACGAGCATTTTTGAAAAGAGGAGAAAGTGGCGTGGCTGGTGTTTTCCACACGTTTTTAGACGCAAGATGTGAACGGCCTCTAAATCGAACGCGGATGGTTTCATTATCTCGGGCGGATAAAAAAAGTATAAGGGAATAAAAACAATAAAAGCAAAAATGTGCCACCAAATATACTTGGGCAGCCGTTAATATACCTGGGTGACCCGCCTAGGTAAAGTCTATGTGTGGGAACCACTGGCTTTTTTTCAGATCTTTTGATCTAATGGATGAAATGAGCTTGAGCAATTTACATATGAACGTGACTGAAGACGATGGAAGAACATACGGAAAGCAGCAGCTTTCGTTTCTGCTCTGATTGCTGCTAGACCACGACAAACCCTGTGAGTGTGTGTTAGAAATCAGGAATGGTGAGAGCGCATTGTGCGTGATGCGTTTTTGGTCTTCAAACCAAACTTGGCTCTTCAGCCGACGAAGTTTAAATCCTGTCTTGCTAGCGCGCTTCCCATAATGTTTACGCATTAGGTGAGTAGGCGGAAAGTAGGTGGTCTTTTGTGGTTATTTGGCCACATGAGTGTCTACACCACAAAAGCAATCCAGTCAAATGCGTTTTCGACTACCTCTGGAAGTGCTCGAAAGTGGACAAGCTCAAAATGTTTTAGACCCTGTTTACACCTGTTGTCCACTTGTGATCAGAGTGACGATAATGCTTCTTAATACCAGATGTAAACAGGGCATCAGAGACGATATGCAAACGCAGACTCAGTTTAATTTTTTTTTAGAATGGGATGGGAGATGAGGTCACTACCACCTCATTTTCCTTTTACCGGCACACCACATGGGCGAATACAGACGTTCTTGTCTGCATTACAGTATTTACATGTCTCTGTCAAATATTTGCAGTCTCCTCTCCCTCTGCAGATAGAGAGACAATCTGTTTACAAATGGGATTGAGAGCAGGGAAGAGCCAGTGTGCTTCTCATTTCCAAACCACTTACTCCCTCTCTTTCTTTTTCTCTTTCATTGAGACCTAGAAAAAACATGGCGTTTAGACATATCAGTTGAGATGGATCTCCTGCAGTCAATGGCTTCAGGCTTTATTAACCAGCGGATGAACAGGCATAGGGCTGTCTTTGGGTTCACTAGTCACAGAAAAACAGGGTGAGGGATGTCAACACTGCCACTTTAATATAGAAAGTTTGCACGATGTGAACTATGGTGTGACGTTTAAGTAGTCATTTTAATTACTGTGGTTTTTGGCCAACCCCATTATGTGTGGATGTCACTACAGTATTGTTTGTATACCTTCTTTAAATAGGCAAAAAATACCTTAGACTTCTTAAATACAGTTAAGTGCAAGATGTGTAGCTTCAAGCTGTCTTATACATAAAATTATAATTAGACAATTAAAACAACTGTACTGCAATGTTGTGAATTATGTGTTTAGTTACCTGTTTTTTTGTGTAGATAGATTCAAGTTGTAATATTATATTCATGTTGCGTATATATCGGATTAATCTCATTTTAATCACACCCAGAACAATTTAGCATTGTGATGGCACGTTATGCACAGGCAATACTCGCATTGTAGAAATTTATTTTACAGTAGTACTTACTCGTCTTGGCTTTGGCTCAGTATTATACAATAGTGCATATTTAAAATGAGGCTAACTTCATTTTAATAGACTAGTTTTGGCGTGAGGGCAGTGTGAAATGTGCTTGGGTCAGTATTTAATACTTTCAGCGACATTAACACCGCGATAACAGGCCTGCTCAGCAGTTCAGATCAGACAAGAAGCTCCTCTCCCGGTGGCAAAGTGATGACTATTCCACAATGTGTGCTCCATCTTTGGCTAATCATTTTTCTTTGCTGCATTTTTCCCACATGTAGCACTAATGCAGAAACTGCTTTATCCTCTATAATCAATAGATTTTTTTGAGTTTCTTGGACACACCACTGACCTGGTTTGGTTATATTTTATAACCAAACCAAGCCAGCTAATATATTTTGGTTTATATATATATATATATATAGCTTCTTTTACGATTACTTCCTGGTTGTTGTTAAGCCAGCTCGGGCATTTCTGGTGAACTGTTTGCTGTTCATTCTGTAATCATTGTATGTCGACACAAAACCATCAATGGTTGACTTTTTAATGCTGTATTCATATTTTAATGCAGTTATCACAGTTTTATTGATTGCAATAAAGACAAAGCTATTGGGACCGTTTAAAAACGCTGTGTCTGTAATTAGACACGCACACATATTTTTTTTTACAGCACTTCAAATGTTATTTTTAATGTAATGACCACAAACATTACTTGTTCATCCTTCTGTGATTGTCCCCATTGTAAAACCGAACATTTAAAAATGTAGGAAATTCAACATTTGATAGAAAACACTTATTTAAAAATAAAAAAGACAGTAATTACCACTTTAACCAGCAGGTGGCGGCAAAGTAGCATTTATTTGCGCATATGTCAGCAATTTCCCTTTATCGTTTTTCACTTTGTTTTTGACTAAACGTTAAACATTATAAAATAACCAGGTTTAAAAATACATTTTGTCAATGTGAATTATGAAATACTCAAAATCGCTCCAAAAACTTTTCTTGTGAATGAATGATACAGAAAGCGAGCACCACGCTTTCCCTTTGTAATCACAGCAGCTGTCATTCAGTGCAGCGCAAGATCAATGATTTCATCACATTTGTAAAAACACGCATTTTATTCAATTAATCAAACTAAAGTGCATAATAAATATTTAATTTTTGAAGCTTCTTTTCACATAAAAGTGTGAAAACTGATGGTCGAATTGAATTTAGCCGAGGAGGAACAATGAGGTACGTCTTAATTTATTTATTTATTTTTTATGCTGTCTTACGTTTGAACTAAATTAATTAATTAAAACTAAATTAATTCTATGCCTGACTATTTAAAATGATTATAAACTTAGTATTACACTACTGATGCTCAACACACCAGCAAATGACATCTCACCGGAAGTTTTCGAGCTGGCTCATACTATTGCGGAATTTCTAAAGAAGGCTCCGTGCATATAGCCCATTTACTAGAGGTTCTGACAAAATGTTAATTCCTGCAGTCTATTTAAAAATGTTTTTTTTTTTTTTTTTTTTTTTTAATCTGTTTGAATGAATGATTCATAAAGACTTCACTTGTTTCATTACTGGATCAGCATTTTTGAAAAAATCTCTTGAATGATTCAATGACAAATGAATTTAAGTCACTTGTCGCCACCTAGTGGTGTAACAATATAATGGTACAATCATGATTTGAAGTGCCAAGTGACTGCTATTGTAGACATTAATGTTTATATACAAAATCTAAACTTTCATCTCTGTACTACTGTGATCATTTGAATATTTAAAAATAAAATAACGATACTGTGTGGTTGAAAGGACAGTTTGTTAAGCTGTTTCATACATATCTAAACATGATTGCTTTCTCTGGTTCAGCAGCAGTGTGAACAGCCGAACACAGATTTGAATGTTCGGTATGATTTTGTAAAAAGTTTAATAGACACAGGCAAATTATTGTCATTTAGGAATAAGATTGCGTGATTAATCGTGAAGCACTAGTTTTTATTAATATTTTAAATGAACTTTTATTTTCAGTTTTGTTTTTTTTATTTTTATTGCGCTTTTCAGTAATTTTATGAATTATGAATTTTTATTATTTCTAAATAGTTTTCATAATTTTTAGTACTTATTTTAGTTGTATAATTCTATAATTCTGAAATTTGTTAAGTTGGTTTTTATCTAATATTTATATTCTGTATTATTTTAGGCTTATTTCTATCAACATACATGTTTTTTATAGTTTTAGTTAAAGATAATAACACTGCTGGGAAGTGTAGATATTGAAAACATTTATATGTAAACATATACTGCTTAAGCACCTGGTGATTTACATGTTGAATGAATATTCAGACCAACAACTCACTGTTTTTTTTTTTTTTTTTTTTTTTTTTAAACATGATTTGCTTTTCTTTGTCTTCAACTTGAAGCATATTTTGCTGGACTGTCTGGTTTTACTAGGCAATGGTTTTATTCAGACATTTCATTTATCAATTTTATGGATGTTTTTAGAAAGGTATCATATTGGAAAATTTTCAGATTTTCTATTAAGTATTTGAACAAAGGATTTTATATAGTTGTTTAGATGTATATTATATTATTTTCAATCCACCAATCCATTTTTCGCCACTTATCCATGGACAGGTCATTGTGGCAGCAGACTAAGCTAAGCAACCCACACGTCCTTTTCCCTGGCCAATTCCTCCAGCTCCTCCGTATTACTTTGGATATTTATTTATTTTGCTATTTAATATAGCTTTGATGTTGATATGGTATTTAAAAATGTCTTCTGCTAATGGACAAACAAGCATAACCTTACTCTGAACCCAAGTCTTCAAGTATTACTTGCCTTAATATTTCCATATGTCTTTGTTCTCCAACATGGTTCCAGCATAAGCATATGAAATGAATAGAATAAAAGCATCAATATTTCATATGCATTGTTTGACGTCTCACATTCTGCTAGAATTTTAAACCACTAAACTGCTGAGCGTTACACCAGGCTCAAGGAGCATTTCATTGCTGTTATGTAGATTCTCTTTACATGAAGGATACGTACTTGACTTGTTTATTTATGAAGACAAACACTTCTCTGTTCTTCCAGAGAGTCAAACAGGCGGCGATGTCTGTGTTTTGGTTGTTTAGAGTGAAGGAGGTTTGAGGCACACTGGGGCTGCTGTTGAACGACTGATGTTTTGTTTACTCAAATATTACAGATTCTTCACCATTTCATTTGCATTGCTAAACACAACAGGCTACACGTCCCCCGTCTCCCACTGGGCTCTTTGTGTGTGTGTGTGTGTGTGTGTGCGTGCGCGTGTGCGTGTTTGCGCTGATGCCAGTGTCGCACCACTGCCTGAAATTCATGATGTGGATTCTGCTTATCAGTGGTAATTTAACCTCTCTCGTCCTTACCTGACTTTGTGGTGCGAGCTGCATTATTACCTACAGCTTGCTGTGTCCCCTTTGACTTCTGAATGGGATTGTCTGAAAACAATGTGAAATACTACCTTGCCTTGATCAGATGAGTTACATATGACGCTCTAGGTGGCCGGTGGAGATTCAGATCACATCAATCATACACTACTGTTAAAAGTTTGGGAACGCATTAAATTGATCAAAAGTGACAGAAAATATTTCCATTTAAAATAAATGCTTTTCTTTTGAAATTTATATTCATCAAAAAAAATCCTGAAAAAAAAAAGTATCACTGTTTCCACAAAAATACAATGTACAACTGTTTTCAACATGGATAATAGTCATATGTTTCTTGTGCACCAGACTAGCATATTAGAATGAGGATCATGTGACACTGAAGACTAGAGTAATGACTGCTGAAAACCCAGCTTTTCCATCACAGGAATAAATTTCATTTTAAAATATGTTGACCAATTAGCGTCGCACACCTGTAGGTCATGGATAGGTGCGAAGGAAAAAAGACTGGTGTAGTCAAAATCCGAAAAAAACCAAAGAAAATTTACTGGCAACGTTTCGATCGTATGATCTTCATCAGGCATCATGCCTGATGAAGATCATACGATCGAAACGTTGCCAATAAAGAACTTTTTCATGGTTTTGCAAGTTGATAGTGTGCAGGATTTTTTTTTTTTTTTCGTATTTGAAAATATGTTAAAATACATATAATATATACAATATTACTGTTTTTATTGTATTTTTGAACAAATAAATGACCGCAGACAGGGATAATAAAACGCTTGTAGATATTCCTCATAGGCAGTTTGTTTAGGCTTTTTCTTGGATATTCACTGAGACTAGTGCGGACTATTATGAATGTAAAAAAAAAGAGATGAGGATGTGCAGGAGGTGTTTGTGTATGATGTGCATGTCCAGAGATGTGAAGACCTTTCCTCAAGCTTGCAAGCAGATGTTGTCACGGTGCCTTCGCACAGTCTGATTGGCTGTCAGGACCTGTCAGAACACATCAGAGTGGTGTGAACAAAGCTAAACGTAAAGTAACTGACACCTGCCTGTCACCAACTGAGGTGCCGGTGCAGCCGTAATTAGCATAGCTAACTTTACCTCACTGTGCTGCCTGTCTCTAGCTCCTCTTTATAGCACTCAGGTTGGTACAGTATGTGTAATGTGTGTTGAATATTTCAATGCATGTTGTAAATATTTTATGAATCTTGTCAGAGTGATAATTGGGCCTTCGTTGAGGGGTTCCTTTTCATTGTGAAAGAATGTGAACATGACTTTTTGAGATTTGGTGGTTTTCCAGTTTTCACTTCCCAGCATGGTGCCCTGATGTCTGACTGCCAGTTGTCATTATTGGATGAAAAATAAAGTTACTGTAACTGTAAAAAAAAAAAGAAAAAGAAAAAAAAAAAGGGGTAAATGAAAGTCTAATGTAACCTAATCATAAGTATATTTACCACTAGGGCTGCAACTACTGGTTATTTTGATAATCGATTAGTTGGCCGATTTATTTCTTTGATTAATCAGATAAAAAGGACCAATTTTCTTTTTTTATTTATTGACAAAACACACTATTCCATTCTGCTCAATGCTGTCCTTTAAACAAATGTGCCAACTGAATGCTATGAAAACATATAGTGAAAATATATCTATGCTATATGCAAAAGACCTATAAAGCAAAAAGACAGTTTAAATCCCTACATTAAATTGCATACAGTTACCACTCTCATAAAATACTTGAATTATGTGTTGACACTTAAACCTAAATTTAACGTCCAACAACAGCAAAATTAATATTTTTGTGCTGAATTTTAATGGTCTCCCTTTCTAATGCGTCCCGTCTGTTTGATGCGCATGCGCACACCAGCACACATTCAGTAAAGTTTGAAGTTTAATGCAAACTGTCAGGACGAGCTGTCATGTAAAGTGGAAATGCTTGCGTGAATTTGTAACACTTACAGATAAGGATATAACTGTAAAATGAAAGTTTTGCACTGAGGAAACATATCACACATTAAACAGTAGGGCTGCCCCCGATGAAAGATTTTTCGGTAACACTTTACTTGAAGGGGTGTGCATAAGACTGACATGACACCTTCATAATCTTGACATGACACGTGTCATGAATATGAAGGAGGTTTTATGCATGTTTATGACAACTGTCATTAAATGTCATTCGCTCAATTATGTCATTTTTAATGCAAAGATGACATTGTTTGAGATGTCCGAGTTATGACAACTTGACATAAACCAACACATCATAACCTGTCAGTGTCTTTGTCGTGACAACGTGACATTAGCAAAACATCATAACCTGTCATAAACATGACATAGCAGATTAATTATCAAACTTAAAAAACTACTTAGCTTTATGGGTTAACATTACATTGCATTATTTTGGTAACACTTCAGTATAGGGAACACATATATAAACGATTAACTATGACTTTTCCCTCAATAAACTCTTAATTTACTGCTTATTATAGTTAATTGTTATGTTTAGGTATTGGGTAGGATTAAGAATGTAGAATATGGTCATGCAGAATAAGGCATTAATATGTGCTTTATAAGTACTAATAAATAACCAATATTTTAGCCATATGAATGCTAATAGTAATAAGCAACTAGTTAAAAGACCCTAAAATAAAGTGTTACCATTATTTTATATCAGTGTCTTCTTTTTTACGAAATTTGAAATTGTCTATTATCTGACCTTCTGTTGGAGGAAACTTAAAAAAAAAAAAAAAAAAAAAAAAAACATGAAATGAAAAATAGTCATGACTCTGTTATAAAATTATTTGTCAGAGTATTGTCACTTAATGACATTTTAATGACAATGTACCACTGTACTTGAGCTCAAGATACATATTCATGACACTATTATAATGGCCTCATGACAGCCAATGTCAAAACCAACCTCATGACAGTTTAATGCAATGTTAACCCATAAAGCTAAATAATGTCAAATTGTCATGACAAAGACACTGACAGGTTATGATGTATTGGTTTATGTCAAGTTGTCATAACTCGGATATCTCAAACAATGTCATCTTTGCATTAAAAATGACATAACTGAGCGAATGACACTTAATGACAGTTGTCATAAACATTCATAAAACCTCCTTCATATTCATGACATATGTCATGTCATGATTATGAAGGTGTCATGTCAGTCTTATGCACACCCCTTCAAGTAAAGTGTTACCGATTTTTCTATTCAACTAGTAGTCGTTCATTTAAGCCATTAGTCGGCTAATTGCACGTTTACATTAATAAGCCATAAATCATAATAACCAGCTTTTAATTTATATATAAAACATAGCCTAATCAGCGCTCAAGAGCAAGCATAAAGCTTTCCACAGCGCACCGGCAAAAGTAATGACTATGAGTGTGTTGTGAAAAAAAACAAGGTGACTGTCAAAATGTTTTAATTAATTTATTGTTTTCTGTGTTTTTGGCTGCACAACGATGCTGACTCGTCATCTCCGCAGTAGTGGAGACGCCTATATGCATGTTTCATATGGATTAAATAATCTGAGAATAGTTATTTTCATTTAAAAGTAGACATTTCAAGCTTTCTATAGGTACATTTCTTGTGTTTGTGAAGCAAGTATACGCTGAGTTTCAGTTCATTTTGTGCTCAAGTTCACTGAGACCGAGACGGCAGAAAGTGCATCCTGGTTGTTTTCATTATTTTACAAATGCACAACGTTATGCTGTTATTGTGAGTTGACAGAAATAAAAGTAGACCCTTTACAGTTTGCATTACTCTTATCTGTATGACTAAAATGACAGAGTATTTTAAGAAAAAAATGCAAGTGATCACACCAGCATCTCCATCTCCAGACGCGCTCTCCACTCAAACACTTGGATATGCGCCAAATAATAGTGCACATTTAGCTTATCTAGGACTAGGCTAACATTAGAGTGAGCAGTCTTGTAAAGTTGCTACTACTTACATGTTTCAAGTTAGTGCTGGGCGGTATGACCAAAAATTTATATGACGGTATTTTTCAAAATTATATCGGTTTCATGGTATATGACGGTATTTTTTCCCCCTATGCATGACCGGGCGTTAACCACATTTTTTACTGATTGAGAGAGGAAATACTGCAGTAGATTGACTAGAATGCCCTGTTTTACTGTCATGATGAGTGAATATTGTAGAAAAATTCCACACTAGAGTTAATACAGGTTTACAAAGCCCCACAAAATGATGCTGTGGGGAGACAACAACCAATATAACACAGACCTGCAACACACTCATTACAGACACATGAATATTAAAATATGACCATGGTTTACGGTTCTCGGTACCAATTTCGATACCACAGCAAAATCTGTTGGAACTATTTTACTATTTTATATAGCCTATTTTAAAAACATTAAATATGATTTGAAGTGTGTGTGTTTGTGTGTGTATATATAGGCTACCTCAATTAAATAAATTTGAAATATAAAAAAAATAAAATAAATAGATGCTCAAACATCCATTATGTACTGTTGAAAAAACCAGCATATGCTGGTAAGGTAGGTTTTGAAGCTGGTATGCTGGTTTGAGCTGGTTTATGCTGGTCCTAAGATGGCCCTGGACCAGCATGGGACCAGCATAAATTAGCATACCAGCTTCAAAACCTACCTTACCAGCATATGCTGGTTTTTTCAACAGGGGTAACATATGTGCGTGTTCATTTTAGCTATTCTGTCAGTGAAACAACACACTACAGCCTGTAAAACTATTAAATAAATATCAGTAAATAACAGTAACCTAAATAATAAGAAAGTTAAATATTATTTAAAAAACATTCCTTTTTTAATTTCCACTCAAAGATGCGTCATATAGCCAAAGTCCCGTTATTCTAGTCTTTGATATAGCCACCGTTCTGCGCTTTGAGAGGGATGTGGGACACGAGCAGGAATGAGAACATTTCTCTTTAATAATATCTTCATGTTATCTCCTGATGTTACAAGCAACTGACACTTGTTATAAAAGGTCTGAAGAGGAGTTTTATCCTCCGCAGGGGCAAGATATTCAGTCCATGTTTGATTTAGCGCTGCCAGAGAAAACGAAACTAAAAATCACCGGCATGTGTGAAACGCGCTATACAAATAAACTTGATGCGCCTTATAACAAGCACAAACTCTGTTAAATAGAAATTGACGTGCAAGCAAAAAGGTTTCTGTCCTACAGTGTTTTTTCTACTTTACCCCACAGTAAAGAATGCGAATATAATAGGCCTAAATGCGAACAAAAGAAAGAAACGTTAATAATCCCCTGCATGAGTGAAGATTTAGGAAATGTTCAGTGGAATAACTAATGGAATATTGTTAAATTCTCTGATAATCGGGTGACCAGATCGCGATTTGCAAAACAGAATACAAAGCTTAAATGTATGGACTCACGTACCTCTAATTCGGCATGAACCAAAATGTTTCCATGGCTGCGATGTCACATTTATTTAGGGACAATTTTCATTATCAATTGTTATCGTTTTTTTATCGATTAGTTGTTGCAGCCCTATTTACCACAATACAAGCACAGTTAAACTGCATCTTTCCAAATCAAGAAAAGCATTTAAAGATCTAAATATGAATGTTTTCATGATGGAACTATTATTTTCTCAAGACTCAAATGCTTAAAATTGAAACTAGCTCTAAACATTTATCTGCTAAATTCTTAAATAATACTGTACATGTGGCAAATTGTTGGGAAGTGGCTAAAACAAATTAAAAGTTACTATAGAACACCGTTATCTTCCTTCAGAAAATGTATAATTTATGTGTATTTGCAAATACATGTGCAGAGGCACATTCATTCTTGTCAGAGGGCACCATGTGTTTGACAGGCATGCTGTGGTTATCAGTCTGAATGAAGTTGGTAACCAGCGCACAGCTGAGCTCATGTGAGTTTGTGTACAGTTCCACATGCCAACAGCAGGTTAGTTCTCATCTGATTTTTTTTCCCGGAGAGTTGGGCTTTTTACCCTTCTCTCGTCTTTAATTCTTGCCATAATTCTCGAGATGAGATTCACCATAAGTCTAATCCGATAATGATATCTAGAGAGCAGTGTGACCCAATGACCAATATAATGCCTGAGGGGCATGTATACTGACAATGATTTGCTGTGACAATGCAACTGGACATCTGTTTTTTTTTCTTTTTTTTTTTTTTTTTTTTTTTTTTTTTTTTTTTTTTAGAGCCCCCCCCCCCTGTTTTTTTCCCATCTCCAACTACCTAATCCATACCTTTTTATATAATTTTATCCTGCTATATTTTACTTCCACCTTCCAAACCAGGACATGTACACTCCATTCTCCTTACCCATCTATGAATATAATGATGTGTTCTGTGAGTAGAAGCTATTCTTATGATTACAGGGAAAGACAAGACTAGATGGGTGTTTTGGGAGCAGATGGGTGTTTCTGCAGTGCATTATCTGTTTTCTCCATTCATTATATCACTGTGGCAATCGATTTTTTATTTTTTATTTTTTTTTGCACTGAATTTACAGTATATTAATGAGAATAGTAAGTGTAGAAAGTCGACACCTCAGCCCAATGCAGTCTCTGACAGATGTGTTTCTTCAGAAGAACAATATAAAAGCTCATCTCCCTAAATTAATCCATCTCAGTCTTCAGTTTAAGCCTCTGCTTGAAGCAGTTGCTGCTCTGATTTGTTTGAGAGTTCTAGCTGAAAGTGTATCCATTTCCGTAACCTTTGTACCAAACTGTGTGGGATTGCACCCATCATAACAAAGGGACGTTTTCTTTGATCTGTAGCAGGAAGCTGGGTACTGGGCCAGGGGTCCCTTGGCGTTTCATTAAAAGTCGAGGTTGTGGTTGGGACCGTCCTGATTCGGCGTGGTGTGACCCATCTGTTGTATATGTGGGCTAATCTTAGCTTTAGCCAACCACCAGGGATTAAAGAGAAATAAGTAAGCCTCTGCCTCGCACTGCTCTAGGACTGCAGGCGCTGTGCCGCACCACTTCCTGCCTTTCCAGACTACATTTTTAACTTTTTACATCTACGCTTGCCTTAACTTGCACTTCTGTGACTAACTCACTGCCACAGTTTGCACACAGTGCATTTTTAGAAAAGCCACACAGAGAACTCTCTATAGATTTGCCCAGTCTGTAAATAAGAGATATTGAGGATTTATTTCAACGGAAACGTGTTTGTGTGTCCCAGCGTGCGTAATGACCACGATCACCCAAGTTGACCCTTGACCCTTATCCATTCAGGGACTAAATCCATGGATCTACATCGTTGTAAACATGCATAAAGAGGGATTAATCCACCTTGCATGCTGGCATATACCTCCGCCCCCAGCTTTAGATTGGGACATGATTCTATAGCGCCCTGTGATTTCTGCTATGTGGAATATGTGCATGAAATCATGGAATCTAGTCATAAAAATGAAATTTACAGCAGTGCTTCCCACAAGTTTGAAATATACTTGTGGTGGTAGTTGGGTGGAAAATCCTCCTATTACCCACGGCACAAAAATTATCTACTACATGTGACAAATAACAAATAATGTGTTGCTTTTGAAAATATATATATCTTTTTTTAATTGAAATTCATTTTGATACAGATTATGCTGTGTTTTGGGGAATATGAATTACTTTTTTATCCATTTACTGCAAATACCTCTACTACACCATTTGCATGCATATGGAATATTAAATTTTATGAAAAGAACACTTTAATGATTAAAATATGATAAAATTAAAAATATTTAAAATTTAAATACGAGTTGTTTCTGGATGTTGATCTAGGTGTTAGAGGCAGAATTCTGTCATCTGCTGGTTAGAGAAATCTGTAGGAAAGACATTTTTAGTGTAATTACCATATACATCTAGCAGAGGACCCATAGAGATCCATTAATTTTTCTGGATGTGGCCAACTGCTCTTATAAATGCAATGTGGAACAAACATGATCACGCACACACACACACAAACACGCGCATATACCAGGCCTTTGTCTGTGAAATATCCACGGCGTCTCTGAGGATCTTTGCAGCATGTGGGATTGTCAGTGGGAGTGAATAGTTCTCGCGCACACTGAGCAGGTACGAAACGCGTAGAGCGAGGGGAGACTTTCCAATAGTTAAGTTCGTTATTTTAAATGTAGACGCGGGACGAACGTGCTCAAATAGAGATCGAAAGCTCTGCCAAGATGGACAAACAGCTGATCATACCTGTACAGTTCTCCATAAGTAGTAGTATAATCTAGTAGTAGAGCAAATGCAAGGTCTGGAAATCCATTTATTCTTTTGCTGAAACTTCTTCATCTTCATGGAGAACACGGCTCATGATTGCTTGGCAATGAGCACTTTTGAAAAGAAGTTTTAATAGTTGTTAAATTGTATACATTTCATGATTTCCAATAAATTAGGCATTCTTTTTGATTACTAAAATGTTATTTTTTGAGAAAAAAAAAAAAAAACAGAATCCAGAAGAATTACCTGTACCTTCACTTTAAGTACATTTCCACCTCAGTATTCAGCTCAAGGCAAGGTGAAGAAGTGCTGCTTCTGGGTATTAGCAGTAATCCAAGGGTTCAGGCCAGGGCTAATGTTTTAGGTGAGCTAGGATGTATGTGTGTGGCTGCACACCAGAATACCTTGTCTCTGCTTCGTTATGCTCTTCTTTCTGACAGGCATCGGAGAGCAATGTCCTGCTGCTTTATTGCTGTGGGGCAAAGTTACAGAGTTCCTCTTCAGGCCTCACAGAGTTCATTATTTATGAAGTTAATAAAGGTTGCTGGAAGTGGGCCTTCCTTCCGCACAGCTTGGGTGACCTCAGATGGAAAAGACAGCTCGGTCTTGGAAAAAGTTCTTTTGTTAGTGCAGTCAGTGATATATTTTCTCTCCTCGCTGTAGTAAGGAACCTCTTTTGTCGTGGTCTTATTCTCGTATTCTCATTTGTCTCATTTTCACTCGCTCTTTGTCTCTTCCTTTTTTCTGAGGCTGCATTTGTCCGATTAGCCTGGGGAACAGTCTGTGTCTAAACAAAACGGCCTTTATGTGAGAGGAAAGGCGTTTCTTCAATGGCCCATATTGACACAGCACCAGTTTCTGTGCTACTTGTTAATGGACTGCATTGACCCCCTGAAGAGTGTGATTTATCTGACCAATTCCTGTGGGATCTGAGCTTGTACTTCATACAGAATTCTAGATCACCAGTAGATTTGAGTCTTTGATTCAGATGTTAAATATGTGACATTCAAAGTGTTACAAAAATCTGAATTGGATTACAAGTGCTTGACTTTGAGGTTCTTTAGGGATCAGTTTTTACAGGGTTGCAGTGGTCACGGGAAAGTGCCTCAAAATCATGAAACTGAACAAAATCCTAAAAAAATTAATGGAAATCATGGAAATTTTGTAGAAGCCTGTATTTAGTGTGCATTACCCAAAGGGGTGAAATAACACCTAAATAAAAAGGAAAACTGGGTTTGGATTCCCTGAAAGACATACCTGCAGCAAAAGAATGCAGTGCTATCGTTTTAGGTAAGCCTACATTGTGGGGTTTGGTTGTCTATAAATTAAATAAATGCCATTGTCTTGACACTCAGCATTTTTCTTTTTTTGTTTTGTGCTCAGACCCATTCTTTCCCCTTTTGCAGTGCAGTGGCGGCTGTAAATCTCAGGCGAAAAAGCACCATATTTAATTTTTGATAGGAATGAAAACAAGGCTTTGAGGGATAGAAATACAGTGTGTTCAGTGGATTGTACTATAACAACATGACAATTTTTCAGCTGATGCAATATCTTTTCCAAAACACTTTTAGTAGACAAAACTGTTTTTGAAAGTTTTAAAATTTTTCAGTGCATGCAATTGTAAAGACTGTAAGTCTATCCCCCACAGCCTTGTTTTCATTTGCGATTAATTCAATATTTAATTATGTGAACATGGCCATCATAAGTATCCTTGTAAACGCAGTCGGTTAGGTCTTAAAAATAATGTAAACAGTTTAGAAAGAAATATGATGTGCATCATTATATTGGATCCATGCATTAGGTAGTGGTTCACAAAACTCACGGTTCGGATCGTATTACGGCTTTTGAGTCACGGATCGGATCATTTTTCGTATCAGCAAGAAAAAAAAATGTTTTGGGGGTGGGGGTAACTTTGCTTTCCATTTATTACATAAAGCCAACTTTAAAGGTGCCCTAGATTGTTTTTTTACAAGATGTAATATAAGTCCTAGGTGTCCCCTGAATGTGTCTGTGAAGTTTCAGCTCAAAATACCCCATAGATTTTTTTTTAATTAATTTTTTTAACTGCCTATTTTGGGGCATCATTAACTATGCACTGTTTTTTTCAGCGCGCCGCCCCTTTAAGAGATGCGCTCCCTCTGCCCCACGAGCTCTCGACTATATATACATCGCATAATCAAAGTTCACACAGCTAATATAACCCTCAAATGGATCTTTACAAGATGTTCGTCATGCATGCTGTATGCATGCTGTATGCATGCTTCGAATTATGTGAGTAAAGTATTTATTTAGATGGTTACGTTTGATTCTGTGTGAGTTTGAGGCTGTGCTCCGTGGCTAAAGCTAACATTACACACTGTTGGAGAGATTTATAAAGAATGAAGTTGTGTTTATGAATTATACAGACTGCACGTGTTTAAAAATGAAAATAGCGACGGCTCTCTCGTCTCCGTGAATACAGTAAGAAACGATGGTAACTTTAACCACATTTAACAGTACGTTACATTAGCAACATGCTAATGAAACATTTAGAAATACAATTTACAAATATCACTAAAAATATCATGATATCATGGATCATGTCAGTTATTATTGCTCCATCTGCCATTTTTCACTGTTGCTCTTGCTTACCTTGTCTGTACACAGATCCAGCCATTAATACTGCCTTTCCTTGTCTAATGCGTCGAATGGGCTGGCATTATGCAAATATTGGGGTCATACATATTAATGATCCCGACTGTTACGTAACAGTCGGTGTTATGTTGAGATCCGAGTGTTTTCCGGAAGTCTTTTAAACAAATGAGATTTACATAAGGAGGAGGAAACAATGGGGTTTGAAACTCAATGTATCTCTTTTCCATGTACTGAACTCTTGTTATTTAACTATGCCGAGGTAAATTCAAATTCTGATTCTAGGGCATCTTTAAGTACTCTGATACCACAGCAAAAACTACTAGCCTAACTAATAAAGTTCAAACATTATTAAAAGCAAGTGAACAATCACTAAAAAATAAGAACAAATACATGAATTGCAAGCATAGATAAGTACAATATAGCCTAACAAAGTTACAAATAAAGTGAGGTCTAACTGTAGTGTTCATTAATAATTAAATGTAAAATAACACTGTTCACTGTATAAATTTAATATAGGTTAGGCTAATCTTTGTTAAAGCTGTGTTAATGACATATGTTAGTGTTAGTGACATTAATGACATATAGACAACAGCAGGTATTTATAGGCTGCTGTCACTTTAAGACCAAATGCATGGATCCAAAATAATGATATACATTCTTCTCTTGTTCTCTTTCTTTTGAGGCATAGCTGACTGTGTTCATGAGAACACTTGCCGAGACTGGTATTTTGAATTAATTTTGTGTGTATATGCCCATCCAAGTGCAAGGAGGCACGAAAGAGGAATAAATTCTGAAACGTGCCTTTCTCTGTGTGTGCTAGTGTTGTCACGGTACCAAAATTCCAGTAAAATTTTACGGTTCTCGGTACTAATTTCGGTACCACAAGAAAATTTGTTGGAACTATTTTACTACTTTAACTAGCCTATTTCTAAAAGCATATTAAATATGATGATAATCATACATATAAATATTTGGAGCGTGTGTGTGCATGTTTGTATGTGTATTTATACCCCAATAAAATAAATTTTGAAATATAAAAAAATACATAGGCCTAAACAAATGCTCAAACATCCATTTTGAAACAGACGTGCGTGTTTATTTTAGCTATACCTTCAGTGAAACGACACACTACTGTAAAACTATGAAATAAATATCAGTAAATGATGGTAACCTAAATAATAAGAAAGTTAAGTATTATTCTATAAAACATTCGTTTTTTTATTTCCACACAAAGATGCGTCATAGCCGCTCTGTACTTTGAGAGGGATGTGGGACATGAGCAGAATATCTTTTAAAAACATGTTATCTCCTGATGTTACAAGCAACTGACATTTGTTGTAAAAGGTCTGAAGAGCTAGTTTTATCTTCAGAAGGGGCAAGACATTCAGGCTATGTTTGATTTTGCGCTGCCAGAGAAAGCAAAACTAAAAATCACTGGCGTGTGTGACACACGCTATACAAATAAACTTGACGCGCCTTATAAAGTCTAATAAAAAGCACAAACTGTGTTAAATAGAAATTGACGTGCAAACAAAAAGGTTTCTGTTATACAGTGTTTTTCTACTTTACCACAGTAAAGAATGCAAATATAATAGGCCTAATTAAAAGCGAACCATAGGAAGAAACGTTTATAATCCCCTGCGTGAGTGAAGATTTGGGAAAAGAAATTCCATGATTCCATGTTCAGTGGAATAACTAATGGAATATTGTTAAATTCTCTGCTAATCGGGTGACCAGATCGAGATTCGCAAACCAGAATACAAAGCCAACAAAGCTTAAATGTATGGACTCGCATACCTCTCTCATTCGGCATGAACCAAAATGTTTTCACGGCTGCAATGCCACATTTAATTGCTAACCTATTAGCCTATTTCTGCTGTAAACAAAGCTTTGTGCTTCACTCGTGTCATATTCACGTAAAATACTGGCACAGCCCTATCAGTGGGTACCGAATATACCCGGATACTTGGTACTCCCGGTACTACAGAAATGCTGGTATCGTCACATTTTCAAAATTTCAGTACCGACTTGGTACCGAAGTACTGTTACTTTTGACAACACTAGATAACAGCGCACAAGACGAGTAACAAATTAAATTCTCTTTTACCTCTTCTAGTGCTGGAATAGTTTAAAATCTTTTGATTGTGTAAACTAGCAAGATAACACACGTGCAAATTATACTTTCAGTCTATGCCAGTATGGACCTGGTCCGTACGGATCACGGATCAACAACGTTCCGTTTAAACCCTAGCGTTAGGTCTTAAAGGGGACCTATTATGCCCCATTTTACAAGATGTAAAATAAGTCTCTGATGTTCCATGAGTGTGTATGTGAAGTTTTAGCTAAAAATACCCCACAGATAATTATTTATAGCATGTTAAAATTGCCACTTTTTGGGGTTGAGCAAAAAGGCACAGTTTCAGTGTGTGGCCTTTAAATGCAAATGAGCTGCTGCGCTCGGCCTAAGAGAGCTTCAAGCGCTCATTCTCCGGTGTCAGGAGACAGGAGTCAGTCAGGACGCACTATAATGTCAGAAACTGCAAATATATGCTGCATGGAGATAGTATAGTTTAGTTTAATTATGGTTACAACTTAAATTGTCATCTTGTTTTTATCCACTATATTTGTACAAGCCAGTAAAATGAGATTTATAACGTTTATTGTACTTCACACAAAATATGAAGCATCTGTTTTCACTCTAGAAAATCACTGTAAGAGCTTAATAAAAAAGTGCATGTGTGCATTAAAATATTATCCATAAACTCTCCCTCTCTCCCTTGCATTATCATCAACGTACACAGCGAAGTACACAGAAACACTTGTTACAACGAACAGAAAACAAATATATAAAGACCTTATGCCTTTTTGGGTGGTGCTTAATAAACTGGTAAACTTTATATCCATAAATCAACTCCGATGAACTGTTATAAAGTGCTCTCACCTTCATTACTGCCGTATCCAGTATCACTCTGGAGGCTGTAAGCTGGATCATGAACAGTTACTGATCTATCCTTGAATAACAACTTTTTAGCACAACCTCTGTTTTGTATTGTCCCTTTGTATTGACATTTGTTCACAAAGAAGTCCGGTGTGAAATGATTCGCGCAGACATAAACGAATTACGGTAGAGTTGAGGGAGCATTTTCTTCAAAAACTAAATGAATCCACCTCGTCTTCAGCAGCTCAGATTTAGGGAGTAAATGAAGAGCTATGTGGATTAATCCATCCAGCTACAGAACACCTAAAACGCTTGGGAGACATTCTTTTCAGTGCAGCAATGGCGGACATTACAACTCGCTGTGAACTCGCTCAGGGTGGTTCTAAGTTAAAACAGCAGTGTCTGTCAACATTCGTGGGTGGGGCCTGTGGCTAACGTGATGTCACATTGCCAGGGATCTGGAAACGACTTGCTCTGAGACACTACTTATGATTACTTATGATACTTGTATACTACTGTTAGACCTACCTGAATAAATTAATGCACTATTTAATTTATATCTTTGTTCTATTGTATTTATTTGTGCTATTGCTTGTAATTTGTTTATTTATTACTGACTGTTTACTTGTCTTTAATAATGTTTGAACTTTATATTAGTTAGGCTAGTTTAAACCTGATTCAGACACTTGATAATATCTCCATTAGCCAACCATCTGTTTGGTCTGACTGTGGATGATATGTCTGAGCTCTGCATGTTGTGCCTTGTGCTTTGATGTGCTCAATATTGCCTAGTTAGTGTTTTTATTCTCATACAGAATGCATGCAGTTACTGCCGACATCCTTTATAAACAATTCCATAGTGCTAATCCTTATTAAGCTCTTCTGCAGTATGCACTTAATGGGATTCTATATAGAAGCAGTCTTCCAAAGAGAGCTCAGAGCTGCAGATCTTTACCAAAAAAAAAAAAAAAAACAGTGAGAGAAGGAGTAGTTGATGAGCTTAGCAGCATGGCCAGCCTTTTTGAGCAAATACGCTCTTATCAAAGTCTTCTCACTGTCGTCAACTTGTTCCTGTTCATGAAACAAAGGTCAACCTTTCAAACAGTTTTGCCGTCTAGCTAAAGGCCACAAACTGCTGCATGAGCTCAAAGGCTTGGCATATTCTGCTTCTAATATTTCAAAGTTTGATTCTACTAGGCTCTTTGTATGGCACACAAATTAAGTTCTCTCAAAACATTTTATTCTTTGCATTTCCCACTTGCTATGAAGACATAATCTGTCCATATGTTTTTTGATTGTATCATATTGACCTATCACGCCAGTCTGGCTCGGGAACTGTTTTGCAGGTGCTCAAATGATGATCAGAAGAGGTTCTCTGTTCTAGAAAACTGTCTAAAGAGGTTAGAGCCAGTTATTGAGTTTTCATTGATTGTCTGCATTCCACATGTCCTTTCCCGTTCATCATCTAGACTGATTCTTTGTGCATTTGTAGAAGCTGTTTTGACCAATTCAAATGAAACCAATTTTTTTTTTTTTAATTTGACCAATTATTTAAAAAGAACTGTCTCAAAGGAGTTTTTATTTATTTTAAATGGAAAAGTTCTAAATAAGGGCTGATTCTTGATGGTCCACCCTACACTCATCTTTACATTGTTACTGAATAAGTTGGATTTTGTACACTACTGTCCAAAAGTTTGGGGTCGTTCAAAAGCGTCTCCAAACTCACCAAGCCTGCATTTATTTGATTAATATTTGAAATAAAAAACAGTAATGCTGTGAAATATTATTACATTTTTAAATAATTCCTTTCTGTTTTAATATATTTTAGGAAGTAATTTATTCTTGATGGAAAAGCTGAGTATTCAGTTACTCCAGTCTTCAGTGTCACATGATCCTTCAGATATCATTCTAATATGCTTATTTGGTGCTCAAGTAATATAATTTATTATTATGAACAAACCCCCACCCTTACTGAGCCCAAATATATATATCTACTCTTTCAGTTATGGGCATGTCTTTATCAGTTGTTTATTGTTTTTGGCCACTTCCTTCCTTCTACTCACACCAGTTGTTGCGATGTCAGAAAACTTTACCTTTTATTGCTGTGGTCTACTCTAGGATTTTCCTTTTGAAGTCTGCCTAGCTCTACATGCTTTTATACCCAAACACAGTCGGTCAGCCACTCACAGCCTGACTCTGTTGAAACCCTAAGAAGATTTCAAGCCTTTCTCTCCCCTGCCAAGAATGTGTTACTGAAAATTGTCTTTTTTGCACCTTGAGTGTGTTTTGCGCTCCTGTTTCACTATGACGGTCTAAACACATGCCAAACAACACCTTCCATTTCTGTTTGTGTTTTTCCGTTCCTCTAAGGCAAAATTTAATTAGTATTCTCTCAAAGGGAGCCTGGTCAAGAAGCCGGTCCTGTCCCTGGGTGATTGGGTGATTCAGTATGAAGACATACGGCATAAGGCATGACTCATTGTGTGACTTCACTGAAAGTGGGCGACCATTACATTACATGTTTGCTGTGATCTTATGGATGGTTTGTTTGTTTGTTACTGTGCATCTTGCCAATTTCAGTGCTGTCGTCCATTAGCATTCATGTCCCTGTAGGATATGAGCTAGATATGGAGCAAAACAAAAGGACAGTATATTTTAAAAGCTTCAGACCAGTCACTCAAGTTTATTTGCTTAATTGGATGTTAAAATGAGTTTGTATTCCATCACTGAGCCAAAAAATCTCTCAACCTTGTAAAATAATTGCTGGCTTATTTGGTTTATGGCTGTTGTTTCTTGCTTTGGTCTTCAGGGCCTTAATTTTGTTCACAGGTATTGTGTACAATTGTAATCCTTTGCACACATCCACATTCAGAATGCAGAAAATTGAGCTTGCATTTAATTGCTAAAACATGTAGGTTAAATTATGTGCACAGATGAACAGATCAAATCAATAGTTTGAAAGATTCACATGAAATGATTGTTGATTTACAAATCTACTGCTCTCTTTCTTTCTGTCTTTACTCCTTAAAGCAGAAACCGCTTGAGTTTAGCGTGACCTTACACTGACATCATATTTACTTTTTATTTGCTTGCCAACGCCAAGTGCCAAATGCAAGTAAAATTGGGAAATTTCTCCCCAGTTGGCCCTCACCGATGATAGTCATGAGCGATTTAAAACATACAAACCTTCTACTGAAAATGTCTCAACTTTAATATCTTCTAACAATACCCACAGTGGAAAATGTTACTATCATAAGTTCTTCAAGAACTCTGTGGAATATTCTTTACATTAAGCCAAAACGCAAAGTGTCTAAGCTTAAATTGTCCCATAGGGATAAAAATCAATATATCAACAAACCCTTTTTAATAAAGAGTGTTGCAATATACAGTACATTTTCACTTGCCGTTGGCAAATGTTTATTTTGACTCTGCCAGTAAGAAATTTAAAGGGAACATAACACACAGCTTCTGCCAATCTCACGTTTACATTTATTCATTTTGGTGATGCTTTTATCCAAAGCATCAGCAAATATAAGTGAGGAATACAACAAGCGATTCATCGTGAAGAGGCAAATAGACACAAGAAGTGCCCACAGTATAAGTTTCAGGCATTGCTTAGAGTAGCATAAGCTAGAATAGGGAGGGATTGAAGGAAGTGAAAGCATAGTTTTTTTTTTATTTTATTTTTTATGATGAGGTTAAGTGCTCACGAAAGAGATGAGAGATGAGTCAGTCTCATGTTAATCTTGAGTACCTATAGAGTAGTATTGCATCTTTCATATCTCTGAAGAGTCTTTAGTTTTATCAGTCTTATAAAAGACAGATAAAGCTGTACTGCTTCTTTCCGAAAACAGTCGAGCTCCTGGATGCTGTGGGCGGAGCTAAAGAGTCACGAGCATGTGATACATCATGGCATTATCCCTGGATAACTTTTGATTCACTGTATGTGTGTGTTGTTTACATTATATGCACTTGTGTGACATTTGATGCAGTTTTACTTACTGTCTGCAGTTCCAACTCATGACCGGGATCTTTTATCACTGGGACCACTCCATCTTTCAGTTTCAAAGGATATGCAGATCCAGCATTGAACTGGGCCTTGTTTATTAAACATTAATCACCAAAATGGCAGGAACAAACAAACACACTTGCACAACTCCATTGCTGCCCCGGAAAAACAAACTGCATCCACAAATCTTTCTTGAGCAAGTCCTGCGCAGTGTTGCCGACTACTTCCGTAACCCGAATGAAGCAGGTTACGAAGCAAGTTGATGGGCATGCTCATGCTCTCGCTCTGGTTGATGTGTGCGCATGCGTTTCTGGGAGAAGTGCCCATACAATGAATTCCACCTTCCATGACATACAGGTACCATATGAGAAAAAAAAAAACTTTCCAAAACTTATGCAAACCCTGAAGGAGTATATCTGGTACAGAAATACTCCATCATAAGTCCAACTTGTTTTTTGAAACTTTGGCCATGTTTTGCATGAGAATCCAACTCGTCAACAGTGTAAATAAGTCGGAATGCATGAAATAGCATTAGACATCCCCTTTAAGATGTATTCATCAGATTGTACATCTATACATATATTGTAATCAGCATGTTTGTTTCTCAAATGTGTTGATTTTATATATATATATATATATATATATATATATATATATATATCCCATTTCATATGTCACACAGGTCTTGATATGTGAGTCACTGTCATCTGCTTGTCTACACTTTGCACGCTCACCTTAAGGCTCTGGCTGACATGCTATTGCATGTGGCTCTTTGAAATCAAAGTGACTGTGGTGTAATATGAATGTAATGTGATCTCTTTCTCCTTAGGCAGACCCTGCATCCCCTCCCTTTCCTGATGTTTCCCCATCCCTCTTGCCGCACACTCTCATTAGCATCTGTGACAATTACGGCATCCATTCCTGTCAGCAGAAGAGAGCGAGGAAAAAAACTGAATAATGCATTCAGCGAGTTGTGAGGTTTAATTTCTGGATCGTTTTTCCTCCAGCCTCGTTCCTACCCTCCTTTAAAACTCTTAATCTCCCTCTCAAAAGGAGCAGTGTGGTGCTCTGTTATTGTTAATGGTGATGTTATTGCGGTGCTCCCCCAGAAGAGGTACCAGTGAGAAGAAAGCTGACAAACGAGAAAGGACTGACGAAGATAGAAATGCAAAAACAGAATTACTCTTATAAATAAGGCTTGAAAGGTTGAGAGAGAGAAGAGTATGGAGAAAAGGGCTGTTAGAAGTACAAACAAATATTTAGACAGAGGAGGAGTTTCTAGTGCAAACGGAACGTGTGCTGAATCGGTTCGATGTTTTATCATCTGTCAGAGAAGCAGTTTGGTGTGTAAGATCATAGCAGCTGAGTTACATCCAACGGGACCGCCTGTCAGAAATTAGCTCAGCTTAGTTGGTCCAAACATCCTTGTCCTGTCAGCCCTTTCTTTATTCATTAATTAACAGATCTGGAATTAATTAACTAAGCCCTGAAGCTTCTGTTCTTATTTAGCTCTACATGTCACAATTTCTATTGTCTGCGGAGCTTGCCTGGGTTAGAAACAGTACAAGGAGGAAGAGACGGACAACTCAGAAAGTAATAGATGTAATCACACTTTCCGCTACATCTTCATCCACATGTCATCCGTAACATCCCATAATACGCCCACCTTACTTACATAAATATTTGGGAATATCTAAGGCCTTGCATTTGAGTGCCTCATATAACTTGCAACTTCTCCATGCTTATCAGTCCAAATCTAACCCTTACATGTATGGCATAACCTCCGTTAGGCAGGGACCTGCTTGAATGTTCAGTTCGTCCTCTTACATTCTTAATAAGCAGTTAAAATACATTGAATTAAAAAAATGGATTTACACACATATATGTATATATGTAAAAAAAAATATATATATATATATCTTTCATGATTAATATCTCTGTACCTCATGTAAAACTAAAGTCTGTGTAAAGCAATATTTAAATATATGTTCTGAGTTTGTCACAGAAAAATGTGTTATTAACCACCCAGACAAATTTTAATGATACGCAAGGCAACTTACACTCATTGGTAGCCATGTACTGCCGACGATGACAGCAGATGTCGGTGGGACGGGAGGATGAAGGCTGGGATGGGAGAGAGTTGGTCTGGCCCCTTCACCAGTTGTCGGTGGGATGAGAGGATGAAGGCCGGGGCAGGGAGATAGTCGGTCTGGCCCCATCACCAGTTGTTGGCGGGATGGGAGGATGAAGGCCGGGGTGGGAGATAGTCGGTTCAACCCCATTCACCAGTAACAGTGGATTATCAGTGAATCCCAGTTGTCTCTGATGAAAGTTTGTAAAACTATCTGGTGTAAAATGTTCACTGCAGAGGTGGGTGTTGGTGGTGATCCTCAGCTCTTAATCAAGGTGGCTCTTCACAAAAATAATCCACCTCTTCTTTGATATCATTGTTTTTAGTAAAGTTAAAATAAGGAGACCGAGCTGTTTTGTAAATTATCGCAAGGTAATACGCATTTACATGACAAAGGCATAGCTAGCTAGCAAACTGTATTCAGGCCAAAAAAAAAAAGATGGTGGGCCAGAACATAGTCAAAGGATAATTTAAGAAATTAATTGATGAAAAATGCAACTAGAATTGCCTGTGACAGACTGTTACATTGTCTTTTTTGAGTTACTTTGTGTTAAATCCTGTAGTAGGACAGTTAACAAAAAGCCACATTTGTGTAGCAGTGTCCGGGTTTTACACTGGATAAATTAATAAAGCAGAGTAGTGACATGTAACCTGGCAAGTATCTTCATTCACCAACTTGCAGCACAGACCGCCTTGCTAAAACACATATGTGGGAGATGCGGAATGGATAAAAATAACTCAAAAAATAAAAGAGGACTTGAATAAGCCTTTTAATGGCATGTTTGAGTCATGCTCTTAAGAAACTGTTTTATTTCCTCTTTCCATATTATGAATAATAAATGTGTATCATTTTAATTAGCTTGTTACACAATAGAGCCTCACTTATTGTAATAATTATTTGACGTAGCCTACTTTTACACTCAGAAATATCCCTTGGCATCCTGACACACCATCAAAAAGTCTAAAAGAATAAGGTTGACAGCGAAAAAAGGGCATACAAAGAAGAATGGAAAGACAACTATGCATTCATCCTACCTAGTTTTGTGAATGCAAAGCCGGTGTGTCTTATCTGCAACGAAGTTGTAGCTGTTTGCAAAGAATATAACACTGTGTCTAGGCGGGACGCGAGCGGCGCGACGCGTCATAATAGAACCCATTATAATCAGCGATATTGACTACTCTGGATGCGACACGACACAACAAATTCCCGACAGTAAACAGATTCCCCGTACCATTTCTGACGTAGTCCAAGTGCTTTGCAACGGTTGGTTTGCTGCTTTCAGTGTAGACAGGTTTTAGCAGAAAAAAATTGCATCTGGTGTAGACACGGTGATAATATTACATGGCACCACGAGATTTAGATCTATTTCAGAACCAGCCGCTATCAAAATAATTTGGCTGCGGGAGCGGGCCAGATATTATTGCTGGCGGGCCAGTTTTGGTCCGTGGGCCGCCTGTTGCCGACCACTGCTGTAGGCTGTAGTAACTAACGGTAATGACGGTAACTCGTGATTGAGTGGGCGAAGTCGAACCACTGATGATAATGAGCTCTAGTTATTACAGTGCTAGGGGATTCTAGCTATTACAGTGCATCATCGAGCCATGATTTCAGGTCCGCCCAAAAAAAATACTAAATCCTAAGCATAAAAATGGTGAAAAACTGTTTAGCGATCTAACTCCACAGTTCAGTACTACATAGTTCACAGTCTTTGTAACGTGTTTACAGCAATACATTTCTAACATAATGTGTTTAGAAACAAATCTCTAATTGCCTTTACACGGGCTTTAACATATTAATCATGTATAAGCAGTGGCAATGATTAAATATACATAGAAAAATTTAATGAAGCCTAGTTCTTGCGTTGCATGTTTCAGAGTGAAGCACGGCACTGTGTTTACAATGGCAGCTTGTGATTCACTGTTTTCAGCGTTTCATTTCTGCATGTGCTGTGAGTTGAATGTGCATTTGGCACTGTGCGTTTATAGAAAAAATAAACATACTTTATTTACATACAACTGAATTACAATTGTATTGCAATTAATAATAAAATTCTATGCATACCAATAAGTGCCTTGTAAAACCTTGCAGTCAGCGCATCTTCTGCCTGTGACTCACAAGTGAGTTACGTAACTGGCCTGACATGATAGCAGAACCAATGGGCTTAGTGTGTTTTTTCCCCCCACTGTCTGACTGCATGCAGTGGCATAGTGATGTTTGGGTGTAGGGACACATTATTCATGTGTTGCACTGATGTGACAAGCACGTACATTTACTGCTCATTTAAGCACACTTGAGTCTGATTGCTTTTCTGCTTCATTAGATATAATAATGAAATTGAGCTAATAAGTTATTTCTTTTTCCCCTTTTTGCTGCAAGTGGTCTCCTAAATAATAGAGCTCATTAAATAGCACATCAACAATACTTTAATGTGCATTTAGTACTTTGCTTTTCATTTGTAGGTCTCAAGGTATGTTGCTTAGCATTATCCTATTTACAGATTTGTTAGAAGAGAAATGGCTTTCAGTATATGCACAATTTTTTAATTGTTGCTCTGTGTACATATTAGGGGTGTAACGATACGCTCAGGTCACGATACGGTACGTATCTCGATACAGAGTTCACGATACGATACGTATCACGATATTTTGAACAAAATGAAACTGAAATTCAAACAAGATTTATTAAAAAAACATGAACAAATTTCAATAATTTTCCTTGTTGTACATACAAGATCACATTTCAATAAAATAAATAAATATAAAATTTTAATAAAAACCTTCTGTATTCAAATTAACAGTTGAATAGGGCTGTCTGTCACTGAAAAAAATGTTAAATTTAACATGAACTTAGAATTATGAATAGGGGCCGTTCACATATCGCGTCTAAAAACGCGTGGAAGGCGCGGCCGCTCCGCTTCTCCTTCTTTCCAAAGCGCTTGCGCTCCTGTGGCGTCGGTCGTTGCTATGCAACCATGAACTGAGCTCTCCAAGAGGATCAGGATGTTTCTGCAAAAGATAAATGATTTCTAGCCCTTGCATTAGTTTTACTACGAGATATATTGATGGAGATAAGATATAAAAACCACCATGAACAGCTATGATCAGCTATGATCAGCTGTTCGGCTGAGCTTTTGATGTTTTGTTACGGAAAGGCCATAGCTGATCGGTTGATTCTTGTCACACGACCTGCGGTGTGCTTGCGGCATTCTGAGAAGTTGAGAATTGCATGCACATCGCGACCGCGTTGATCCCATTATGAGCGCGCCTGCCGCCCGGCTACATTTGAAAATAATAACTGACTTGCACGCGGAAAAGACGCAATATGTGAACGGCCCCTAACTTAAAGCAAAGCATCGCAAGCGTCTTTTGCTTTTCTGTGAGCACAGCTGGTGCTGTGCACTGCGGTGAAAGAAAGCCACGACTTTTCTCACGCGACCATGCAAGAGACTGACATGAGAAACGTTTAAACCTGCTTGCAAGATTCAATGTGTGCCCGAAACACTTACTGAACTAGAGAGCTGATTGAGACACACCATCTACGATAAATCGTTACACCCCTAATACTTATAGTAATTTAAAAATGTGGTAGCATTGGATCTGGACAGGAAGGATAACTCTGGGAGTTGGAAGGGGTGTGTCGCGATTCTGCCTTCTCACATCGCGGTACAGGTTCGTGGACCTGCGTATCGCGATTTCGGTTTCATATCGCATATCGTTACAGCCCTAGTACATATACGTCAAAGACAGATGCCTTTGGTCATCTTGCTGCTTTTTTAGCATCTTGCATATTAATAGGTTATGTTAAAAAACACAGAAGTGTTTTTGAACATTATGGACACCATAGCATCTTCTGAAAACACAATGGTCTTACTGCCCCCTTGGACAGGGCTTATTTTTTTCACTCCTTGAATCATGATGCCTTTATTATCAGTGTTCAATGAGCCATTTTTTGTACAAAGAGTAAATACTCATCTGCTTGCTAGAGCCTGCAGAGTGAAATAAATGAGAATGTTATGCAATAGCCGGCTGTAGTCGGTTTTAGATACAACATGATGATTCACAATGTCGCCATGATAGAGTGATGGAGTAAAAAAAGACTATCCTTTGAAGGGGAAAATTAAGGATGTTACGTGACTAATGCAGTTCCATTGAGCTTTTTTGGCGTTCTTTAAATGTCTTTTGCCCTCATTAAGGTTTATGGACTACAGGGTGGCAAGATATCTCCAGGCCAATATACTGATTACCCAACATACACCCAGACTAGTTTCCTATTAATTAGACTGTGTCAGAGGACAAGATATCATGTGACTAAATGACTAATTGATTTTAGATTATGGGGGCTGTGTGAGACAGGCACCTTTCTTTATCGCAGTGGCTGTATTTGCTATTTTCATTTACAGTAACTGGTGGCACATTAAATGTTAGCTCAATGATTCATCCCCCCCCCCCCATTCTTTCAATATGAAATTTTTGGTAAGCCTTTTATCTTTAGAGTTTATAGTCACTGGTATGCAAAGTGCTACAGGAGTGTTAGAGAGTTTTATGTGGTTTTTGTTTGTTTAAAAGAAGTGTCCAGTGGAGGGCTGTCACTGACTATTTTATTCTCGACACGGGTAAATTGCAAAAGAGGATTTTAATCAAATTAAATCAAGGAATCGTGACAGCCCTAGTTCAATGTACCGATATGTTACTTTGTAACCTAGTAACAGTGTTTATTTGCATGGAAAATCAGACTAGCAATGAATAAATGAAAATAAATCGTTAATTGAAATGTTGTGCATGTCTTGAATTGGCTTTGAATCTGAATGGAATTCAGCTCAACCTTTGTCCAAGGCTCCAAGGCCCGGGAGCATAAGGGCCTTGAGATGCTCTTCAAAGCTCTACAAGCACACTGTACTAGAGTTCATAGAGCTGCTTGGCTTGTTGTTGGCCGCCATCGCTCCTCCTAAAAAGATCACTTGCAGCAAATAATATAGCTTTTGGGTGATACTTGCCATACTTCAAAAGTGACAAAAGCCATTACGTAACGATTCTTTCTGTAGGCCTGATCTAATAATTAATTGCCCTTCCAGTATTTTCACCTACCATAAAAGTGTAAATTGTTTTTTTTATTCATAGCAATTAATTTTTATATAAATAATATTTATAATTTTAATTCAATGGTTTTCTTGTTTTTACATTTTTTTTTTATTCATGTTTTTTTGGTTTACAGTTTTTTTTTTTTTTTTTTGTTACAAAATGAAAATATTTAACAAAGAAATTATACAACTCAAACAAAATGCACCAAATAGTTTTTTTCCTGATAAATGATGGTACATAATGATGCAGTAATAATTAATAATTTATTTAAAGTAATAATTAATCCCCGGTGGGGATAAAAAAAATAACCCCCCCGGGTGATGCTACTCCACAAACCACCAACAGAGCATATAAAATACCAAAAATAAAAATCTTCTTTTGAAAAATCGCCAAGTAAAAAGCTGCGTTTATATAGAACTGTCTCTTTATGACCACAACAAACGGAAAACTATTCAGACGCGCATTCCGACTTTGCCTCAGCACCAGGCGCAAGTCAAACCAGCGCGGAAAAGGTGCAGGTGACGACGGGGGAGCTTCACTTGAACAACAGTGAACTGCGGTCAGATGAGATGTTGTCAGGCTATGTCGGTAAAACTCAGAAAAATTAACATGACTGTCCAATCAGCTGTTACACTGTGCTCGCGGCGCGCACACAAGAATTGCATGTGAAATGCACCGGCGCACGCTTCATAACTACTTTATTATAGCTTAAATAAAGTGCAAAAGAAACTACGAGCAATGACCGTCGTTGTTCTGTTGTAAGTTAAGTCATGAAATTACCAAACATGCGATTAAAGCTGCCTCAAAACTGTGCATGCATGTATTTGTTGACATGGTTTTAAAGCTATTGTTGGCCTTAAAACGTCTTAAAAATGCACATATGTACACTAAGGAAATCAAAATTTTCTCGGGGGAGCATGCACCCGTACCCCCCTAGCAAACAACATTTTCTGAACTGAAACTTTCTGAAACCCTGCGTATGGCCTGACTTCTATTCTATCAATAGTATGTATTTCTACAAATGTGTGCACTTTTGGAATAAAAGTTTGTATGTGTATGCACTGTCATCAAAATATAAATGGGACCAAACGTGATTGAATGTAGAGGGTTGTGTCTCATTATTCTATTAATAACTACCGATTGATTTTGCATTTAGAAATATTAGTGTCATTGTAGTGTTGCAAATATCTAAATAATCTAATACTTAAAATCTCAAGGTTAAATCAAATTTTTTTTTGTAAAAGTGTTTTTTTTTTTGTAACGGCTGCGTGATATGCCGATATATATATATATATATATATATATATATATATATATATATATATATATATATATATATATATATATATATATATATATATATATATATATATATACACACAACTTTATTTATTTATTTATTTATTTATTTTTGGACAAAACCTCATGTCTGTGTTAGCCAGCTAGAGAACATTGTCTTGATAGCAAATTAGCTGGCCTGATACTCTCTTACACAGCAGGCCATCTTTAGGGCTTTTCACACTTGAAATAGTAAAACCTGGGTCATTCTAAACCCCTGGTAAATGGAATCCTGGGTTATCTTTATTCACGTTTCACATTGCTCATATTATACCCAGGGTTGACGTTTAATCCTGGGTATTCATATGCTACCGTGTCACACTGCACATTCCTAAACCCGGGGTTAAAGTCCTTATCTGCATATTTGCGGTGTCAGTGTCACCGACTGGACAAACGCAGCACGTGACCTGTTTATATAAAGGCTCTAGCATTGTGTGTCCTCATATTACACATTGCTGACTGTAATATCAAGTTTTTTTCTGAGTGAACTTTTAGAGCTTTAACCCGTTAGCATGTGTTTACATATTCAGAATATGACTAATGCTTGCTTGTTTGCCGTTATTGCATTATTGTTTAGACCTGCATTATTCACTTGAAAAGAAACACTGCTCATTTTCTAATTGGTTTGTTTATGATTGCCACATTAAACCCTGTGTGCATTTTAGTAACTGTTCTTGTGCTACATTTTCTTTCCCGCTTTTTCCAGCTGGTGTGTCAGAAAGCCTGCCTTTGTTTATGATCGCTCCTCACCTTTTGTACAAATCTCTCGTAAAGGCCAAAGAGAAATAACAAGTGTAGCGCCAGAGGGGGGAAATGCCTTCAGTTGTGTTGTTAGCATGTATTGCTGTGTTGCCAGAAGACAGCTGCTTCATAATGTCAGAAGAACGAAGCAATTAAGCCTGGGAATCTGGCAGCGGTCCTGTTTGCTAAAGGCAGCCCTGTGTGATTTTGAGTCATACATGTTAGAATCGCAGCAATGATGCACACGCATGTTTTTTTGCATTATAATCAAGTGGCTTTTATGTCTAATGTGCACATTTGTACATTTAAAGACACCAAGAAACCTGGTGGATGGGATGGCTCTAAACAAAAGAGCAGTAATGAGAAAAAGAGCCAGTTTAAAGTCTAAGCTGCCGTTAGTGCTCCACCCAATCTTAATTAAATGACAGTGGCTTCAAATGCGTCTGAAAATTACAGAGCTCACTCAAAAAAGAAAAAATTCTAATTAAGATTCTAGTCATACAGGTTTGGAACAGTGAGTAAATGACAATTTTAATTTTTAGGTGAATCATCTCTTTGTGTGAACAGAACTGTATTTATCCCTTTAAAACAAGACTGACAGCTGTATTCTGCTGCTGTGTGAGTGTAGCCATAGAGTCCCTCCCCTGAGACACTGTAAACTCATTTCTCTCTCCTGCTGTTACCACAATAATGACACATGACCCCCCCCCAACTGACAAACTCTCTGGGAACGAGCAGGAGATGCTACAAGACGGATGATGTGCTCTTCAGCGCTGTGTTAATCGGATCCATTAGCGAGCTACTGCTTTATGTATTCATCTCAGTGGACCTCAGATTCAATTGTCTGAAAAGAATTAAACTGAAAGATGTTGCTCAGTTGTTTAGCAACCATGTTACATAACAACGAATGCTAGTGCTTTTAAAAGCATGGGCCCCAAAGATGTCACACTATGCAAAATTTCTGAAAAGTACTAGCTATGCGTTTACACTTTACTCTCAGCTATGTAAAACCTGTGCGGTCTTAAGTCTCACTCAGCTGATCATGAATCAGTTTGCACTGAAAGCTCACTTTAGGAGTAGATGTTGAATCAATTCAATTTAATTCAGTTCACATTTATTTGTATAGCGCTTTTCACAATAGGGCCTACATATCGTTTCAAAGGTGCTTTACAGAAAATGCATGTCAACATTACAATTTAGAGTGATCTGCTATTATGTCCAAATTATGTAATTTCAGAAATGTACATATACAAATAATACAGTTAGCTAACAATGTATTAATTTAAGCAATGTGTTAATTTGAGGTAGAAACAATGAGCTCATGGAAGTAATGAATACATGTTAACAATGATTAGGATATATAGAAAAATTGGAATGGTGCATGTTGATCCAGAGTTTACGTCATCTGAAGTCCTCACAGGGGTTGGGGGTCATCTCTTCACAGGTGTTGAGGCCTCTGAAGTCTTCATAAGAGGCTGGATCCAAACTGGAGCTGATGTACTCTCTAGTCACCTCGGGACGGGCATCCTGAGATAAAACAGAACAGCAAATGGAAAATGATTAGCGTAGCTGCTTCTCAACCTGCGGCCCGTCACGAATGCAGATGCGGCCCACGATATGCCGACCACAGTTAAAAAATTCCAACAGTAGCCATTATTTTTGTAAATTTAGGGATCAAAATGGTCAAACTTGTTATTAGACGAGAAAAACGAAATGATGAACATACAATGAAGTAACATATGCAATAAAAGAAGAGTTGTAGCATCAGCAGCAATGTTTGCTGTCAATGAGCGAGATGGGCAGCCTTCCTGTTTGCTCTGTAGGAAAGTAGCCTACTAGACATTTGCAAAACCTACAATTTCAAAAGACGTGAATTGTGAATACGATGTGTTTGTTTGATGTACTTGTATTTTAAATCGATAAAAATAACCGCATCAGCGCACCGCGGCTGGAATGAGGCCAACTCGGCCGCACGCTTGCGGATCCAATGCTGCGTGAGGGATCGCGACTTGACAGAATGCTTGATATTGTCCGAGATTGAAATTACCCCTTGTGCGACCTTATGGACATTTTTGTCCATTTCAGTTTTGTTTTTTGTTATAAGTGTGCCTTTGTTAATGCCAACTACATGAATTTTGGCTCAGGTGTTTATTTTTATTGGAATTTTAATATTTTACCCTCATTTCCTTCAAAAAATCAATTTTACCCTCCGTACAAAAAATACTCACACTCAGGACCTTAAGGCCAAAAATGTTCCACATTGAAACCCATTAAAACTGCAATTTTTTAACGGCAAGGCTTCAAATTTTACATTTTTACCATTTTTTTACTTTTGTGCCATATTTTCAAATTTGGCATATAAAAGAAATACTCGCTTTATTTGTGTTTTCTGCTTATGCATATTATAGTCTATTGTAGAGTCAATTGGAAAAATAATGCAGCTATAATTGTGTGGGTATGTTGGTAAGAATGTCAGAGTGTAGTTTGCATGTGTTTACTGAAAATTGAATGTGTGTAATTAGTTTGAAATAAATTATATTGTACTGGCAATCAAAAATCCCACTCCATGTTTGAGTCACACCCTTGGCAGGGTCATAGGGCCATGTGAAAAATATGAAAAAGGTCAAAGAAGGTTAATGAGCTTTGAGGTTTTTCACCCAAACACGCATCTTAACCATTGATTGCACTTTTTCACTTGTTATTGTTTTTGTACGGAGATAAAAGGTGCACTTGAATTTGAAGTAGAAGTTCAGAAGCCCCTAAACACATTGTTTTAGTTTTCACCACAAGAAAATGCTGATTTAGTCTGGTAGATTTTATACAAAGTTTGAGTTCACACAGGTGTTCTCACAGCCAAACCTATAAATATGAGGTGTTTGAGGGGTTGATCATTTCATTGTTTGCAAGATGAACAGACGTTACTCAGTAGAGGAAGCTCTGAAGCTTGTGTTGTCCACTTACATTAGAAGCTGAGGATGTAAAGAAACCGATTTGTAAAGCGTTAAAATTCTGAAAATGAATGAATGTTTGGTAATTATGAATAGAAGAGATGCTGATTAAAAAAAAAAAACAGTCAGTGAAAGTGGAAAAAAATATTAATATGTAATATTTCTATGACAGTTTTTTGGCATGGACATTTTTGTCCATTATGGATCTAAGTGTTAGTTTTTTTTAAAAATCTGACACTACATAAAAAATATAAATGCCTCAAAATTAATGTTGTTGTTCTTCATTGACACACCCAAGAATCTAATAAGCAAAGAAAAAAATTCTGCTTAGCATTTAGTTTATGAAAATAAACTACTATTTTTAATTTTTGCATAAAAAACACCTATGGCATTATGTAAACAAACCAGCATTTAAAGGGTTACAGTTCTTAAAATTAATGAATGTTTGGTATCTATGGATAGAACAGATGCTGGTTAAAAAATTGACATCAGTGAAAGTGGAAAAAAAATATATTAATAAATCATATTTAATGACAGTTTTTGGACATGGACATTTTTGTCCATTTTGCACTTTTGTGTAACTTTTTTTTTTTTGACGCACAAGGGTTACAATGCGCCCATTGTTGTTTCTAAAAAAAGAGCTGAGTAACATTTGCTTTAGGTGTTTGTGGGATTGTTTGGTGACTATTATGATGCTGTTGAAGAAAGTTTACAGTTGTACAGAGTTAAATAGCTACTTAAAGTGACTGTATACAGTTTGTGTATGTTCATGGAGAATTATTATCTGATTACTGTAAAGCTAATGCCAGTAAGTTAGTTTTTATTTGGTGGAATACATTGTTTGCAATATCTAGGTATAATAATAATATTATCTTCTAATGCCATAACATTGAATCTGATTGGTTTACATTGGTGACGTCACCAAATGCAAATTATATGCAGCCCGTGACACATGCAGTTGGACCATTGTGCGGCCCACTGGGAAAAAAGGTTGAGAACCACTGGTCTAGCAATAGCAAGCTAGCTTTGAAAGCATAAGATCCCATCCTTCATAGTGCTCTTCAAAACCACGCCTCCTTCAAAACACATGAACTCGTACATTAGGGAGCAAACAAAGTGTCACGAGAGATGGCGTTAAACTACCTCATGTCTCAAAGCACATAATATTACAATAATAATGAATATAAACAACTTAAAGAGCACTGATCTGTACCACCTGACTCATTCGGCATTGATAGTGTTGCCATTGAAATACATAAATTCAAGTCACGAACTGCTCCAACGAGTACAACGTCAAGGGTTTCCATCTCTTCTTTACAGTAGTTATGGCATGAACACATCATAAGCTTGTTGTTTTGGTTCAAGAGGAATTGTAAAAGGCGGCTGTTGTTTGCTGTTTGCTCTCTGTGACTGTCTGTCTACAACTCTGCATAGCCTTATGGAACATGCTGATGATGTGTGATGTCTGCATGAGCAGGGTGTGTGAAGGTATGGAAATACACACGTTGACAGACAGGTAGGACAGTATGGATGAACATTTTATGGTCCTACACAGACAATATGCATATAATACATTTAGACCACTTAACCCTCTGGAGTCTGAGGCTGATTTGGGGCCTGGAGAAGTTTTGACATGCCCTGACATTTGTGCTTTTTTCAGTTGTTCATAAACATATTAATGGAAAAAGTGTCATTACACTGTATTCAGCACAAACTAGGCTACAATAATATGTGAGGAACATGTATGTACATGTTTGTGTTTTTGAAGGAATAATGTTTATGCGTGGTTATTGAAAAAACAAAAAACTTAAGTCACTGAAATAAGGCCAAAAAAGTATAGTAAATCTGTGTTTACAATACTTTAGGGTATTGGAGGTTGTAGACTAGAGTTTTTGCTTCAAAATTATGTAAAAATTATGCTGCCTACTCCTTCATATAAAACAATATATTGATTTAGTTTTTGTAAGACACTTTTTGCCAAGAAACACAGTATGCGTGGAGGCGTGAATCACCACTGAATAATGGGCCATTCTCACCTGAGAAGACAAAAGAATTGGATCGTAATGAGCTGAAATGACTTGCATATTAATGAGGCATTTCAGTCAGGTAGGCTGTGAAAAAAACCTTCTGTGATGTCTCAAGCTCATCATGATATATGAAACATACAGAAAAATATTATTACAATATAAAGTAATGGTTTTATATTATACTTTAAAATATAATGTATTTCTGTGATGCAAAGAGTCTGAATATAGGCTTTTAGTTTAAAAGCATGCACATTTGGAGAAATATTGGATTCTCATATGCTTATGTCAATTTTCTATACAGAGAAGTTATATTTATTTAATAGTCATTGTCATTACTATGAGCGCTGGTGTTTTCAATTCATCCTTGAAGTCGGAGGGCGCTCTCTGTGCATTTTTAGTCCACAAATTCATCTAAAAGAAGAAGAGGCTCTTCCATGAATGGAGTTTCCAATTCATACTGCAGCCGGAGGGCGCTAAAGAAACAAAAACTCATCTAAAATTCATCTATAGAAGAAAAGAAAACAGGAACTAACTGCATGTCTTCTAGAGCTCGCTAACCATGACTTTTACATCCAGATAAACACTTTTCAAGACAATAAATACACGATTGAGACGATGAATGCATGTATTGCCTCTGATTTTATTTTACAAAAAGCACAACATTGTGTTTTTACTCTGAGTGTATACAAATAAAAGAAGATATTCTATAGTTTCAATTGATATATTACTTATGTCTCTATGACAAAAAATGACAGAGTATTTTAAGTCTGTTTTGCTGCAATGTGAAAAAAAACCTGCAAAACGCGCCGGCGCGTTTTCAGACCTCAGAGTGTTAACTTAGTGATTGCTATCAGGATGTAAAGAGACGTTCAACCAGCATAACAAAAAGTTTTTGGAACAAATCGCCTACCCTGCCTTTAATGTTTTTTTTATTATTATAATTTTAATTATATAGCCTATTTATTTTAATATTTTTGCCATTAAATTGTTATTTTTATTGTTCTGTCTGCCACAGATTACAGTGTATGCTGATGCATACGCTGTGTTAGTTTTAACTGAGGCATTTTCTATATTGCATAATAAATTTATTTATTTATTTATTTTTAAATTTTTCCCCCCTGCTTTTCTATTGTTTTTGTAGGCCTTTATCATACTTCCGCATTTGAAAAGCGGAAACTTCAAATAGTAGCGTTAAAAAAACGTCCGCTGCAGCCTGTATCAATGGCTGTGCCGAAAGTACGGGATTATGATCTATTTATGTAAAATTCAGCACAGATATTACTTCTAAAGGCACCAACCTCAGTTTACAATCATTAGAGTACTGTGAAAAAAAGAAAACAAAGTCTGATCACCATATTTTATTGCAGAACTGAAAAAGAATACAATACAAACAACTTTGAAGAGCATTCGAATTAGACAAAGCTTGAAATATTAATTATGACTAAAGTCTATTTTGGGGGGATTAAATTAAAGGTTTGGGGGAAACTTTCCAGCCCATACACGATACATGAAAATAACTGGTTTGATCATCGTGAACGAGTCATATCCTCCAAATTTGAGTGCAATGATTGGATGGCATTATACTGTTGACAAAAATAGGTGATAATATAAAAAATAAACAAAATAACATTAAAAATTAAATTAAAACAGTCCTATTATTCCTCTGGCAGTAATTTGAGCTAATCTCGTTAATCTCATGTGTGGCAACACCGGCAGTGCTGACAGTCAGTCTCTCAGATAATGTTACACAATAAAATAAAAGATGACATACATAGTAGGTTATCATTTAAGTCTAAATAAACAGTTCTAAATATTGATTTTATTATTAAGTTCAACTAAATTAGTTTAATTTTCTTCTCGACTAGCATTCGTCCATTGACAATAATGCAGGCAGAAATTAATTTACACTGCTAATCGGAGAATGGGACATGCGGACTGTGATAAAGGCCTTTTGTTCTAACTGCTAAAAAATAATAACATTTTCTTGTGCTGCTGCATTCTTTTGTGCCATTTTAATTTAATAATAGCAGAGCATTTAATGTCACAGTGGCAGGGTTAAGTATTTTCTCTTGATTTGCAATTTGGCAGACATTTGTAGCAAATCTCCATGCTGATCTTCTAGAGGCCTGCATGCTGTGGGAGCTGCTGAATGAATATGTGCTGGAAAAACAAATCCTTACCATGCCTTAAGCAACAGATCTAAAGGGCTGTGTGTATGAGAGTATTGTAGGTTTGCATTCTCTGACATTTGTTTTCACCCACAGCTTTGTCTTTTATCACGAGGTATTCTTTATTCTCAGTAATCCAGCTTTGGCAGAAAATGATTTGGCCACTTAGTTTCTGAAGATGGCTGTTGACATGCACCTCAAGTATAATGTAGGCTTGGAGCCATATTCATGTTTTCTAATGTTTTATTGTATCAGAAGTGCAACACACTGTTGCATTACTAAGCTGAACAGCATGTCACCTCTCACTTATTGTTTCTGCCCTGTGGGAACCTGTGCATCGCTCATGCTGCCTATCACTCCTTGTTCTATTGCAGTATTTACCAGCATATAATATCTTGTGTTTGGCTTGATTTTAACTTCAGCCCTTTGACACACACACACGCACGCACGCACACGCACGCATGCACGCACGCACGCACACACGCACACACACACACACACACACCAAAGTTCAGAACATAATTTGCACATATTTGAAGAGACTTGGACATTGTATTTTTTATTTATTTATTTTTTGTTTGTGTAAAACCATTTTGTTTTTCTAATATGAATTATTTTATTTTATTTTATTTATTTTTTGTAAATCACCTTTAAACTGTTCTTTCAAGCTTTCAAGCATTTTTTTCAAGATGTGTATGTCTCTTTAAACTGTTAAATATATTTTGTTGATAGTTTTTCTAATTAGAATAAACATTGAGTACAGAATAAGTGCATTTCAGTTTATGAATCATTTTATTCTAGATATTTTTAAAGGGGACATATGAAAATCTGACTTTTTCCGTGTTTAAGTGCTATAATCGGGTCCCCGGTGCATCTACCAACCCAGAAAACGTAAAAAGGACAACCCATTAACTTTCTCTGCAAGCATGTGAAAAACAAGACGCTCAGATTTCGCTCCCCTTGTGACGTAGGAAGGGGATCTTATTATAATATTACCGCCCCTTAATCTGCACCTTTCCACCCATGGTGCCGCCATTTTGTTTTCACAAGCGACAACAGTGTACCAGTTCTAACGCCATGGCAAAAGTTTGAGCAAGGCATGCTAACTGTTCTGTCGTTGGCTACACAGATGAGCACAGAACACTATTTAGGCCATGTTGGGCTGCTTTAGAGAAGAGGAATAGTTGTTATAGTAGAGTGTTGTTACCATGCCGTCATTTTACACCAGACTGCTTCACAAACGAGGGTCAATTCCGCTGGATTTGCACAAAGGATTAATATGACAGCACATGCTAGTCGATGAGTTGAATCAACTCCACAGCAACTGCATAAATTTATCCACTAACCATTTAGAAATATCCATTTGTATTCTAAAAGTTGTAACTTCTTCCTGAGTCTCTCCGTCAGAGTCTGACTCCGGTTTGAACGATACATTTTGGCTGCGTGAGATTCTCCAGCTTTGTTGTTGTTGAGCAACCTAAGCATGAGCTGTAAAAAATACTCCCTCTTCTGGAAAGTGCAGCAGCTCATTTTTTATTTACACACATGAAAATGGCATGTTTTTGCTCACATCCAAATAGGGGCAAATTTGATAAGCTATAATAAGTGATCTGTGGGGTATTTTGAGCTGAAACTTTACAGACACATTCTGGGGACACCAGAGACTTAGTACATCTTGTGAAAAGGAGCATAATAGGTCCCCTTTAAATTAATGTTTTTATTTAATGTTTACATGTTAGAGGAGCTTTGGCATGCTTAGTAGTTTTTTGTGTGTGTCACCTAGCAGTGGAGGTCAAAGGTGAGGAGTTGAGTGTGATGTTTTCTATTTATCTAAGGGAATTGCCTTCAGTTTGCCATATGGCCCTTTACACATTTTCCACCCAGGGAGGTCAGGCAACACATGGCTGGCAGAGCTCCTCGACCTCTGATATCAGTTTCATGACTGTCTGTGTTTATTCACAGCTGCGTGTCATAGGATGCCACCCACATAATCGTGAGTAGAGTAGTAGTTGAGTGCTCTGGATGCCTGGCCTGCATCATTGTCATTCCTCTGACCTAAGTAGTAGTAAATTAGGCTTGTCCATTTGTTTGAAAAATTATTAACAGTTCCTTAATTCTTTTGACCTATGCACTTAAATGTGATCGGATCACCTCAGATGGTTGTTAATACCAGGGCCTTAATATGTCAGTAGGAGGTTTGTGTTTTCTTCTGATACACAGTGACATGATTGGAGCAACGGAGTCATCTGAGATGAAACCTCTGTGTGTTGACAGCTGGCTCTGTGCTATAACATTCAATGCATAATGCTCTATTTTCACCGCTATACAGAGTCTGGAGCCGAGGAAGCACCTACAATCCATACTGAATGCTGATTTAAATCCCAGGCAGCAGTGCCAGTAATCAGTGATTTAAAGGGATAGTTCACTCAAAAATGAAAATTCAGTTATCATTTTCTCACCCTCATGTCATTCCAGATTTGCATGACTTTATTTTTTAGGTGGAACACAAAAAGAGATATTTTGAAAAATCTCTCAAGTGGGACCTAGTGTTGTTTTGGACCTGATATTCATTGCATTGATAAAAGCAGTCCTTTCTTCAGAATAAAGAAAGAAAATCAAACCGGTTTGGAACTGATGATAAAATGTTTTTGGATGGTTTACCCGCCAATTAATGTGAGGGAATTAATTCTGCAGGAATGAGCAGCATCTGTAGACAGAGCAGCATCGTATTAGTACAGGACGTCCAGCCAAAGGTTAGCACGCAGGAGGCATGCAGGCGAATTAATGGCCAGCGGCTCTGTCACATTCCATGGGCTTAAGTTTGGACCAAATGGGTGTTTTTTTTGTTTTTTTTTTCTTCCCTGCAGGGTCACACAAATCCACTGAGTGGCCCCAGGATATTGTATTCTATGCCTTTTACAGGTCAGAGGAGAGCATAAGACTTATTTTTAAAGTAATATATAAGTAATATATATGTATTTCTACATTCTTAAAAAGACTCTTGAGGACATCAGCTGAAGTTTCAGTCAGTTTTTAGCTGATAGTATTAAAATGTGGGTATATATTAATTGTAACGCTAAGGTAACATTAAATGTAAACACCCTGTTCTCCTAAAATTCAGCTTGAAGTTAAGTCATAAATGTAAGCTAAGCTTTACATATGTTTAATTGTCACCCCAGTAAAATACATCCAGTCATCTGCTGCTAACATACAGTAAATGGAATTCTGGCAAGGTATTGTATTTATATTTAGTTTTCCAGATGGATTATCTAATCATATCAAGGAAAGCTCCTTACATCTGTGAACATTCACATAGCTTGCTGTTAGTACACCCAATAATGAAAATTCTGTCATTAATTACTCATCCTCAGGTTGTTTCACACCCGTAAGACCTTCATTCATCTTCGGAACACAAATTAAGATATTTTTGATGAAATCCGAGAGGTATAGGACTCGTCCATAGACAGCAATATAATCAACGCTTTCAATTTCTAGAAAAGACATTGTTAAAACAGTCGCATGACGGCAGTGGTTCAACCTTAATTTTATGAAGCGACGAGAATACTTTTTGTGCGCAAAAACAAAACAATAATAATGACTTTATTGAACACTTCTCTTCTCTTCTGTGTCATTCTCATACATTGTTTATGTCCAGAGCTTCCAGGTTCTACGTCAGAACGCCGACCCCTGCGTCAGCATCACACGCATGCATCGTGCTGCTCACGTATGCAGCTTTGGCCAATACTGAGCCGGCATTCGGACGTAAACACGGAAGCCTTCACTGTGTTTACTCCATCACTTGTGTAAGGATAATGACAGGGAAGAGAAGATTGTTGTCTATGTTGTTGTGAACAATTTATTCCTTCATGTTTAATTTTTATGCTATTCTTTTTCTCTTTTTTTTTTTTAATGTTATAGCTTGATCTTCCAGTGAAACATTAGACTTCTTTCTTGTGACTTGCCAGACTTCTCCAATCATTTAGTCTTCTTAAACCCCGCCCATAATACAAGCTCACAGCTAGATCTGCCTCAGTTGCTTAGTGCAACTTCCACATCTCAAAATCCAGTCGACAACTGATTGATAGAACCAGATCCCTTATTTTACATTTTCCAATAATCGGTTACACTCAAATATACAGCACAATGCACAGAAAAATATCTGTCACTATTTCCTTTTCATCACAAAATCATAAATAGCTAGATGGACCTGTTTAACTGGACACAGTGTCTTAAAAATGCGAGACACTATTAGTGATGTTTTCACAATTAGTGGCAGTAGTAATCATAATGATGATTGCTTATTGATTAATTGTACCGTTACCTCAGACAATGAAAATTATTATGTAAGGCAGTTTATGACTTGCTAATCTTTAACTTCATCCCAGGTGCAAATTCTACAATGTTTCAGCATTTCCATGTACAGACAAGATGTTATTTTTATTGTCAAATTAATGCTGAGGTAGGACATATGCTCATTAAGTTTGTTCTGATGCCCTGCTCTATGGGTTTCTGTGTTTGCATAAGAACGTCTGTCCTTGGTGCATTTTATGGTTTCCATGGGAACGAATTCAGACATGACTATGAAATATTTCTCTAAAATAAAACGATAGAAGTGCAGGAATGTTCCAAATCTCAGAAAATTACTGTTTAATTAAAGCTTCACAATAATGTAGAGAGAGACTTGATTAATGATATCTTTTTTTTGCTTTTCAATGCTTATTTTCTGCTGTTTTTAGTCACGTTATTGAGCCGATGTCAGATTACTCAAAAGAGCAACGTTGAAAGCGCCAGTGTTCACACTCTTCAGGAAGTCACAATAAACTGTGATAGTATTTTTAACATTGAGAAAATTACACACTTCACCTTTAAGAACACATAGTCTTTATGTCTCAATCTTTCTTTCCCTCTTGCACATTCTCTCTCCTCTCATCAGGATCACAGGATGGAGGATTGCATTATTCATGCCTGGCGGAAGACATGACAACCAGCCCATAAATCTACAAGCGCTTCCTCTTCTCTGACTATATGATTATGAAAAAAAGAGGAGCGAAAGCCCTTGTAAAACCATAAAGAATAGTCTGTCTACCTTGTATGCAAGTCACAGTGACTTTTTGTCTTATAGGTGATAATACAAAAATATAATAGTTGTGAGATGACCTCTTTTGATGACACATCATAAAGACGCTGATTAATGACCCATGTTGTTTGGGTCGTATAGTTTGGTAGATCTATGAGTTTTGTAAATATTACTTCCATGATGCTAGTGGAGTGTTATATTAGTATTTATTAATAATATGAATTAGCTTTATTTGTATCTTTTGTAACTTTTCCTTTTCATTTTAGTTTTAGTAATGCTTTTGTGCCTTTTGTCATTTTTTTTTTATTATTAATTTTATTTCCATTTCTATTTATTTTTAGACTTTTTGACATTTTGTCTGTCACTTAGTTTATTATGGTGATGCACTGTGTAGCTCCACTCACAATCAAATCTCATTGGTCCAACATCCTTCTGTGTATTGAACATCAAATATGTTTTGATTGGCTGTGGTTGTGTTGCATCACATAGCATTTTTTTTATTCAGGCAGCAATCAGTCTGGCAGTGATTTTTTTTTTTTTTTTTTATTGAAAAAGCGGTCATTTTCAATGGGAGTTGCTGATCTCTGTTTAAAACAAATGCAAGTACCTGATCATATTCAGTCATATTGTACGTATTCGAAAGATTCAGCGAGAGACTGTGTGCAGTTCAGTTGTGTTTATTATCTGAATCAGTCTTTGTTACTGATCCAGCTGTGGGATCACCTCCTCAGAAGTACAGGATTTCAAAGAAATCCCTAAAGCCATGCTGTACCCGACCATGAAATAACTATTTTCTCTCTTTCTCTTTCCACCCTGTGGGTCATCAGTCTTTCTAGAGATTAGATTGTGCCTTTGAGAGAAAAATAAAGTGGTATATTGTATAGTATTGTCGGAAGTAGAATTTGAAACGAGAACTACTTACGTCAGCTGCCGTCTTGTGTATTGTCCTTTATTAGTTTCACATGCTGTTTTATTGCTGAATGACATGCATACTTGCTTATTCTGAGAGAGCACAACGCTTGTCCTCTGTCTTTCTGCCTCTCTGTAAAAAGACACAAAGGTGACTTGACTGGCTCAGAAATGTAGACGTTAAGCAGCACTGAGACAAACAATGTTTCTCTGTTAGCGGGATCAGCACTGTAATCAGAGCTGTGCCATTAA